>NC_048302.1:39377060-39689962 GCF_013100865.1 Trachemys scripta elegans | reverse complement strand
CCCCTGCCACATCCCAACCCCCTGCCTCAGCCCGGAGCCCCCTCCCCACCCCAGAGCCGGAACCCCCAGCCAATGCCCTCACCTCCTCCCATACCCCAACCCCTTGCCCCAGTCTGGTGGAAATGAGCAAGTGAGTGAAGGTGAGGGAAAGCGAGCAACACAGGGAGGAGGGATAGAGTGAGCGGGAGGTGGAACCTCAGAGAAGGGGTAAGACCTCAGGAAGGGGAGAGGAAGAAAACAAGGCAAGGGCATTCGGTTTTGTGCAATTAGAAAGTTGACAACCCTAACACATACTAGTACACACATGTATCTAAGGCTATAAAAAATTGTGCTTGAGAAAATTATGTTCGTATAATCAGAACTACTGTAATGCATATTTACATAAGGGGCATGTGAAACAAACTTTTGCATATCCTGAATGAGCATTTAACTTTGCAACCTTAGTGTTTTAGCTTTTAAGTTTGAGCTTAAACAAAATAATTAAACTTTAAGAATTTTGAGTAGTGCCCACTTGAGAAAAGAGTGTACCAGAAAATGACACTTATATTCCAGTAACTTCATGTTTGGCAAATCCATAAAAGCCATTTGAGGTGGGTTGGGGGGGGGGGGGGAAAAAGGAGAGAGACACAAAGAGATGCACATAGGAAAGCTATACCAGCCGAGAGAAGGAATAAATAAGAGAAGGGGCCAACTCCTCCTGTCTCCCACCTTAAGCCAGATACCACCACCCGCAGCTCCTTCACCTCTACACTGTTCCATTTTCAGGAGAAAAAACAGAATAACTTACAATAAATGGCAGCACAGGAGAAGACCATATTTATGCATCTACGTTTCCTTTTACTGTTCTCTCTGTCCTTTCCCTTTCCTGTATTTTCTTCCCTGCATCTGCAAGTTAAAGTCCTCCCTTTTTGTTTCTTGCTCTTCTCCATTTGTGTTTTTACTTGTTCTTCCTGAATCCACCTGGATTTTCTCTCATTTTCTATGCCTCTCTTTTTTCTTTTCAATATGTTTTTTCTCCTCTCACTGCTTACATACCCTATGAAACAGGATCTCTTTTGCACCCGTGCCCTGCCAGAGTCTGGTGTTCTGTTGCAGGAGAATTGAGAAACACAGCAGCTGACTCAGGCCCGATAAGTAGCCACCTGCATATAGAAATGATGTGGCTGAGTTTCCTGTAGGATCACTACTCGCAGTGCTTCTCAAGTCAGAAACAGTCTATTTTTCCATATCAAGCCACCGCTAGGTATCCATTCGTTTTGCAGGGAGGAGGCAGTTTAGGATGACAGCCTGCATTAACTTTGGGGTGTAGGATGGTTGGTCCCTGAAGGGCATATAGGCTTAACCAGCTTGTCACCTATTTCACCAGCTGATCTGGCTAACTAACCTGTCTCATGTCCCAGGCTGCAGCAGGTTTATGAAAGCTGGAACAAAGTACTCGATGTTATAAAACCAAAAAGGGCATTGGGACAGGCCCTAAAGATAAGACCATTCTCACTTTTCAAGGATACATGGTCAATCTAGGTGAGTCTTACACTAAACATGTCCATATGTTCTCTGCATACACTCTCCCAATCCAGGACCAGGAGTTGCAAAGGAAGATCCTTAGTGGAGGCAGGGGAACAAACTAATAACTTGAATATGTTAATCCTATTTTGCATTAATCTTGTTAGTTTATTTTCAGTACCAGTTGAAGAAAATTCCTTTGTTATTTTCCAGAGAATTTGTAGTTAGCTACTCTCTATTTATTCTCCCTCACAGAGAAATTTCTCAGCCTTCTCCTATCTTTAGAAACAGCAAGGCTGAACGTGTGTGTTTCATACACACAGACACTCGGGAATACTTTATAAACCAAAAGATATATTATACACGCATAATGCAGACAGATAATTCATTCTTGGAGTCAGGGTTGTAAATACATACAAGGACAGAAAGCCAAATATTTCAAAGTTAAAGCTACACTTAAACTCCTGAACATTTGAAAGTACAGAAATGCTGAATTACAGTTATCTTAACTCTACTCCAGTGTCCCACCACAACATAAACCATCCTCAAAACAAAACATCTTTCATACAATTAGTATTTCAAGAAACTCTTAATTAAGTCAGAACCTCTGTAGGTTGTGACATTTTTTTCCATGAGCCCAGGCTAACGTGAAGTCGAAAATTTTCAGTTTTAAAAAATAAATAAAATCCTCTCCAATCACGCTGGGATCTATAAAGAACAAGCCATAAACTGAGATATAAAATCCTTTCCTGATAATTATATTCACAGTGTAGCAATGAGCAATCACTAAAAGAATCACAGTTGAGCATCAGTCCAATAAGGCTATCAGGCACTAGTGTAAGGATTTTTAATACTTTTAAACTTAACTATTAGGCTTTCATCTTCAGTGAGAGTATCTAACCAGACCAGAGTATCGATCCCTAGCTACATAGGCTGCAGTAGTGATCTACAAGGATACTAAAGGAATGTCTAAAGGACTCCATCCTTTTAAAGGTTTTTTGGAGAAAAACATTGCTTTCAAACAATGTTCCCATGACAAAAATTAGGATTGGATTAACTGAACATTTAGGATACAGTTAGCTATACAAAAAGGCGTATTTCCATCTCTCTCCACAATGAGAGTCCCCGTCTGGCCATTTTTCTTTTCAGGAATCAAACATGAGATACAAAAAGAAAACAATAAAAAGAAAACAGAATGGCAATGCTGTAAGTGACAGTGTGAAGCTAAACAGTGCAAAACTCAGGAAGGAGTTCCTGCCAACTCTCTCTAGCTTTTGATAGCTCAACACCTTAATCTGGACTGTTGGTAGTTCTAGTTCCAGAGTAGGGGAAAGGAATAAAACTGCCAAACGCTTTTTTTTTTTTAAATTAAAAGGATATCTTATATTACATCTTCAAAAGTTACAAAGACAAATTTATTCCTGACTTATGTATGATAGTAAACTCTTAACTTAACCCTTATCTCAACTAAGATCAGTCTGTTGAAGTTCAAAATTTACTCCTCAATTCAATGAGGCATCCTCCAGAAAATGCTGGTTAGTGTATATATGTATGACTAATCCTATATAGAATAAGACCAGACAAACACACTCTTTTCCAGAGATATTACACAGAATTTACCTTCGGTTGAGCAAACAACATTTTTAAGACCTGAAAATGAAACAGCTTTGCCCTAAAGGGTCTGTTTGCACATAAAATATTGCTGGAGAAAATCTACTTAAAGAACCCTGTCACGGTAGACAGAATTTTGTGCCTGTCTACATGTTCATACTGTTTCACTGCGAAAATGTACGCACATTACACTGTATCCATCTAGGCACACATACTATGCGCGTTGCTATGGTATCCAGCCACCATACACAGCTTGCAATTTCCTTCCTTCGCCTGTCATCTCTGCTCAGAATTTTTTCAGAACTGTGTTCTAGTCAAGGAGCAGGACATGCAGAAGTGTAAGAATGAACAACTTGCATTACATATATGATCCACATTTTACTTGGATTTACCATTGTATCATAAATCAGGTAACCATTTTTCTCATCTTAAATCAGTCAGATAACCACCCTCGTTTTAAATTTAAGGAAGTTCAGTAATAGCCCCTGATAATAAATAGAATTGCAATAAAAATTTAAAAGGTAGGTTAGTTTGGTGTTTGACAATCTTGAGGATTCCTTAAGATCATGTTCCTCAAAACTTTTTGACTTCCTACTATAACTAACACGTTGCAGGTTTTCATATAATTTCACATTTTTCACTATTTTCAATAGCTATAACTGTATATAAAGTGACTATATGCAAGTCAACATCTCAGCCTGTATTTGTCCTAAAACTTACAGCTGCAGACATAGGCTTTAGCAGCAAGCAGCTTGTAGCAGAACTTAATTGAAATAACATGGGTTTATTTAATTAATGTGAGATACTAATCAATCACAGCAAAAAGTGCACAGAAGAGTTCTAAGGTCATAGCAAAACAGCAGTAACTCTTGCACGTCTCTCTATAAATATTACTCTGTTAAAGGTCAAATGTCCAAAGGCTCTCTAGAGGCAAAGGTGTTAATTAATTAGACCCAATGGCACGAAGAAAATGAAACCATACTAACAGAAACAAAAGGCAGTCTTGGTTTTTTGTGTGTTTTTGTAAAGACAACCTACAACAACAACAAAAGAACAGGCTAAAATGTCAGATTATATCTGGATTCTTAAAAATAAAATCTCTTACTCGTCAGTTTGAAGACCAACATATCTTGGACTGGGAACTAACATGACTCTGACATTTTCCAGTTTTCCCTTCAAAATGTGCATAAAATGGTCAAGGTGACTTGAAGGTGGTTTCGTGGTATATGTTAAGAAAGCATCATCAAAGTTAATGCAGAGTGTTTGTGGCTGATAATGATTCCCAAATGCCAAGCGACCCTAAGTTAAAAGAAAGATCAATTACTTTATTTTGCATTGTTTTGTTTACACTACTTACACAGATAACTAACCAGTCTACCATGCCAGTAAAGACTATGAGTGAAATCTTAGCCACAATGAGGCAGTGGCAAAACTTCCACTTACTTCGGTGAGTACATCTACGATAAAAGACTCGTGGCATGGCTACGGCTGGCCCAGGTCAGCTGACTTGGGCACGTGGAGCTGAAAATGGCAGTGTAGACATACAGGCTTGGGCTGGAGCCCAGGCTCTGGGATCCTCACCCTTGTGGGGTTTTGGAACCCAGGCTGCAGCCCAACCTCAACATCTACACTGCAATTTTTATCCCTGTGAGCCTGACAAGCCATAGTCAATTGACCCAGGCTCTGAGACTCTGTGCCACGGGTTTTTTATTCCAGTGTAGATATACACAATGGGGCTAGGACTTTACCCCATGTGTCCAAACCTGCAGCCCTGACTCATGTGACTCCTTGAAGGAGTATGAACATACTACATCATTAATGCTGAATTACATTCATACAGCAGCACTACAAAAAATTGTGACCATCATTGTATAACAATAGGTAGTAGAGAATTTCAGATTCTGTGATAACTTACAATATACTCTGGACATGGCATAGAAGCTGTTGAGCACTATTCTGAATTCACCTGGCACCAGAAAAATGCACTGATTTAAAAAAAAAAAAAAAAAAAATCAAAAGATCCTAATACCTATATTGAAAGTGACATGGAAATAAAAAATTTCAGTAAATGAGCCACCTAGTTAATTTGTTAGTCTCATACTTAAAAAAAAATAATCACACAAAAATCTAGGTTACTGTGGTTGAAAATCCAGAGTAAATGCGCTTTTAGAAGGGTAGCAGAATTTGTGCTGAAAAAATAAATAAATAAATAAAACCATTTGAAACGACCTTCCTGATTCAAATAAAAGCATGTCAGAAATAAAGAATTAAATTATGGTAATAATGAAGTCACAACTGTAAGAGTGAATTTTAAAGTTTCCATAACTTAAAGGCATTTATTTATTTACAGACCAAACGGGGAATATGTCACTTACCGTGCTAACATTGACTTTGATTACAGGAATAAGAGATCTCCATGAAGAGGAAGGGTCTTGAGATTCTGTTTTTACTTTAACACTAAAAGAAAAAAAATCAAATCTATATTCAAATATATGTAATGAACATAAACAAGAACAATCAGAACTAAAAGCTTTCATGACTCAGTCTTTGTTTTGCTACACAGGTGGTCATCACCAGATCTCTCATTTAAAAGATGCTATGGTTTAACAAATATGTGCAGTAGTCAATTTTATAAGACGTGCAACAATAACCACCCATATATCTAAAAGGAAGATCAAACCCTGTTTTTAAATATTACAGATAATCGTGAGGACAGTCAAACTTAAGCAGCAAGGAACAGATGTTACTCATTACTTCCAGCACTGTACACATTATGCTAGATATTGTGATGTATTGTCTGTCAGATTTTTCACTTAAGGCATAATGACTTCAGTACAGCACCGCCTGAAGAAAAGTGGCTGACTAGGAAGAGTTAATGGCCTTCTTCAGAATCTCATGCTATTAATCCCCTGGAAATGTCTTGTACTGCAGTAGTTCCAGCTATTCTAAACTGAAAGAAAAAGCCAACAGATGTGGATAATCTTTTGTTTCTGTCTTAAAGGCTGTTGAAGTTTCAACTGATTTTGTACACGGCCTTTTCTAGAGAATTAGTGTCTGATACATTAGGACATCTCAGCATTCCATTTATCTTATAATTTTCATTTCCCTCTCTACCTTTAATTATGCAAATCTTAAATGGGAGAATTTTACCATTTAAAAGTATGTAATGAGAGCTGTAATATACATGAAAAAGGAAGTTCTCATTTTAAGACATATTTAAATTATTAGTTATCAAAAACACTCCTGTCTATTAGCTTGCTAAAACAAAACTTAAGAATATGAGTGTTGAACAGAAAATATTCAGACAATTAAGACCTCTTATATGCAAATGGTCTTATACTTAACATAGCGCTTGATTGTGCTACAATCAAGGTTCCAGGCCTGGAGACGATCTTCTATATATTCTACCCTCTCCCTCCCATGCAGAAATGGGACTCAACTGCCTCCAATTACATGGTCTTATTCCTGGAGATCAATAAGATTTGTGGTCTGTCCCACTGGCCTATTTGCAGGCTACGTCCTCACTACAGGAAGGTGGTGGGGAAGAGGTGTCGATTTAAGATACGCAAATTCAGCTACGCCAATAGCCTAGCTGAATTCGACATATCGGAGCCAACTTACCCCGCTGTGAGGACGGCGGCAAATCGACCTCCGCGGCTCCCCCGTTGACGGCGCTTACTCCTACCTCCGCTAGTGGAGAACAAGCGTCGATTCGGGGATCGATTGTCACGTCCCAACGAGACGCGATAATTCGATCCCCAAGAGATCGATTTCTACTCGCCGATTCAGGCGGGTAGTGTAGACCTGCCCTAAGAGGTAGGGAGCAAATACAGCCTCCCTCTTGTCTCACAATTGCGGGGAGGAGGGAGCACTTTTCCAACTATGACTGGCAAGAAGACTGTGCCTCTTCCTACTGGATTGGACTTAATCACTGATCAATTCATGTATAACCTTCAGGCTTAAATACTGTAATTTCTTGTATCTGTATGAAACCAGACAAAAATATCAGCTTTAAAAGAGCGATAGTTGGTTCAGAATAGAATAGCCCATTTGTTTAGTAACACAGGCTGCTGAGAGTACATCACCCCAGTGCTCTGTTCTCTTCACTAGCACCCTATGAAATACCAAGTCAAATTCAAGGTTTAAGTTCTCTTCAGTACCCAACATGAAATTGGCACAGTTTACCTGAGGTACCATCTAATCCGGTACAATCTTAATCTCCCATAAGTATGTTCCATTGAAACATTGGAATTGTCAGCATCAAAAATAAAACCCTTTTATGCAGATGAGGGCCAGTGCTGTGCACGTTCCCAAACATACATCAAGGCCATTTTTTTCTTGCCCAACACTGCCTTGCATTCAGGGCTGGCTCCAGGGTTTTGGCCGCCCCAAGCAGCCAAACAAAAACAAAAAGCCGCGATCGCAATTGCGATCTGCAGCGGCAATTCAGCGGGAGTTGCCGCTGCAGATTTGCCGAATTGCCACCGAACAGCTGGACGTGCCGCCCCTCTCCGAAGTGGCCGTCCCAAGCACCTCCTTGATAAACTGGTGCCTGGAGCCGGCCCTGCTTGCATTTCCTCTGTTGGCCTCTTCCAAGCAAACAGTGCTGAATTGAAACTCAAAAGGTATGTCTATATCAAAATTCTGCCAAACATTCACTAAATACTGAAGTGCGGATGTAATATTTTACCTTTCAAGATCGGAGTGCGTTGTGTCTCTTCCATTTTCTTGTGCTTTTTCATCCTCCTTCCTTGGCGGAATTATTGTTGGATCCAGACCAAATAATTCCTGAAGTTGTCCGTAAAGGGCAGAGCGGTTGTAGACATGAAATTCAAAGTCATTTACCATGATATACAGTCTAGTTTCTGCTTTTGGATCTATAAAGTAAAAGAGGAAAAGGACAATACTTCTGATTCTATTCAGCAGTTCCTTTCCATAATTCAAGCAAATTCTTCAAATGTGCATAAATAGTTTGGAAAATGAACTGTACATTGCAGAGAACAAATATTGAAGTACATATTAAACAGATGTAAAAAATAAATCCAGACAATGCACAACAAAAATTTCTTCACAAAATTGTTGAATATGCAAAAAGAACCTTGATTTAGTTTCTAACAGTGATAGTATTTTGACATTTGCCAAGCTATTATAGGAAAAAATATAGAATTTACATTACACAAAGTTGTTTATGTAGGTTACTAAATTAGTCATTACGAACTAGAAGACATAATATGCCAATTTCCAGTATTAAACATGCAAATTTTAATATTAATTCAGTATATTACAATTTCAATGGTGATGCTTCCCCAAATTAGAGTCAAGTCTACAATATGCAATAAGCAAATTAAATAGTACAATATTGCCATTACGAGTGATTTCTTCAATACAAGCATACTTCAGAGCTTTATTTCTTTACTCAACTTTTTGACTCATATGTCGGACATCAATGATCCAAAAAGTTTATACCATATTCAGTGGCTTACAGAAAATAAATTTATCGTCTCACTCCAGTTCCTATATGAAAAAAGTCAACACCAAAATGGTACCACATTGGCTGCTTCAGCAGATGACAAGAACTGAATGGGCATACAGAGAAAACTATCTTCTCACTACACATTTTCATGTATATTACTGAAGGTTGTGATCTGGCACTCTATGGTGAAATAGATCGCTTCAGCCTCAAAGGCTTTCAGACAATCATGCTCTTATCACATGCTTTCAATATAAAAATTTTAAACCAATTTATTTTCATGGGATCTAACTCATAAAAAGTGTTAAGTTGAAGAGATAGCAAATTGGTAGGGGAATAAATGTGCACATAAAAAAGCAGGATGTATAGTGATTTGCAGATTATATGCTACTTAAAGTAATGCAGAAAGTTTGGGGTTTTTTTTATAAACTTGTGCTATTAATGTGTGTTATCTGTCCCCCTTACCACCTCCCCGAGCATGTTGGGGGTAATACGCTAGCTTTTTCCTCCCTTAAAGTTTCCCATCCCGGCCACCCCATAGGATGTGTTAACATAGAAGCCACTGATGTTTTAACCACTGTACGCCAATCTGCTGACAGTAGCTTCAGGCAACATGTTGGTTAAAATGGCAATAGGTGACTATATATTATCTGCATAAAAACTCTGACTGTTGGTACTATTGGTGGAGCTCATGACAGCAGCAAAGAGAAATTTTAGGAAAACAAGTTTAGTTCAGACAAGGCCTTAAAAAGGGCAAGCCCAAACTTACCAAAGAGAATTTTTTTAACTATGTATTTATTTAGGACATTTTAACAGGTTTAAAAATCCTTGCATGTAAATATCAGAGACTACTCAATAATAATTTCAACACTGAGCTTTGGTTTTGAGAAACATCATAGAGCAATATAAAACAGAGATCTGATTTTTAACAGGCTGTTAACCTGTCACAGAATGAGCATCTTTACACTACTTGTGATATGTCATTTGTAGTGATTATTAAATTGAGAGAAATCACCAAAGAGAACTTTTTATAAATCAAGTGACTTGGCCAAGAAACAACTGTCCAAAGGCCTGGAACTTCTCCATTTAATAAAAAGGTATAAACTCTTTAGAACTCTAATTTCTAACAAACAGAACAAAGGCAAACAATCAAGGGAAACAGTGAAGCTGGAAGCAAGAATAATAGATAAGAAAAGACATTTGAACCCAGTTTTGGAATGCATCTTTAAATTATAGGGAAAAAACATTCTAATGGATGAGCAGAAAGATAATACTTGAAAATGTAAGTTTAGCTGAAGACCCTGAAATGTTGGAAATGTACAGATTTTAAATCCTTTCCAGGTACTGCTTTATACCTGTATACTCTTTCACCCAAAGAACTCAAAGCATTTTACAAACGCTAACTGAACATACCACCACAATAAGAAAGGGAAGTACATCAGACTGTATGAAAAGCACAGAGTATGTGACTTGCCCAAAGTCACACAGCAAGTCAGTGGCAGACCCAGGAACAAAACCTGACCTCCAGGCCATTATCCAGTTGTTAGAACACCACAATGATCTGTTAACATGTGAGATGCAAGTGGTATAAAACCTCTTTTTTAAACAGAGATGATTTAGAATTTTATCCAATTACACACAGGATTAGTTCTTGATTACGGAAAACAGGTTTACTTTAAGCAATTACTTGATATGCCTAAGCACTGGCACATGTTAGTCAAAGTAGCCATTTTTGTAAACAAGTTTAATAAGAATTACTGAGATACTCTTAATTATAACTCGTGCCACTAAAGCTGCTAACTTGTACTCTAACCAACCAGGCTGGGTGTTGGGGGGTTTTGAGAGTTTTTTGTTTTTGTTTTGTTTAAGGATTCATAACTTTACATAAAAAATACCATACAAAATAAAACAAATTTGACACATGATAGGCAAGATCTCTATACAAAACTTTCAGAGAGCATTTCACTGCTAGGTTACAATCCAAGGGTGAATCAGGCAAGAATAACCAAAAGTGATTACTAATCTCATGGCTTCTCAGGTGCAAAAGTAAGAAAATGTCATGGTGTCAGGATAGCTCCCATTGCACACACCACCACAAAAGAGCTTAAATGGCAACGCTGCAAGGATTGCATCAACCATAAAGACTGGACTTGTGTTCTGCCGTCTGAAAGTGGCCCTTCCAGGTAAGCGTTCACATACAGTGGACACAAAGTGCGAGAAAACTAGCAGTGTCACTACCTTTTTGCACCTCTTCTGTTGATAAACACACCTCTAGATAAACTTCAACCTCTAGAACTGGCTAACAGTCACACTTTACGAAGTACAGTTCTATAGTGCACACTACTCAATTTCTCCGTCTTTATATAATAAAAACATACTGAACCATTAAGTATGCACATGCCTAAACCTTATTATCATTTACTTTCTTCATCCATCTGTGCCTTCCTTGTCACCCTCATTCAAATCTAAACTGTGGATTGTAAGTGTCTTGTGACAGGAGTCTTAACTTTCTAATCTTCTGTAAAACACCTAATTAATTTAATTTAATATCTAAAATTGTTAAGCACTAAATTCACGTACTAAATTGTAAATGATCAAACTCACACAAATATCTGGACATTTGGGCACATTTAAAAACGGTAGAATATTAGTCTGTAATATGGAATTGACTCTGTGATAGTTAAAAACATCAGGAATATTTAATTATAGGATTCCATATAGAACATTGGAGTGGCATGCCTTGACTTACTTCTGCTACAGATAGCTTGACCTAATTATGTAACAGCATGATCTAATTACATAAAAAACCCCACACAATTTCCCAATAATTATCTAGTTGCAACAAAAAGTGTCCCCATTACATATTTACTCAAGAGACTTGAGCTGCTCTGAAAAACCACTTGTTCTATTTGTCTAAATTATGGACTGAGGGAAACGGATGCAATTCAAATCACTGTGTTAAATAGCTTTTGTTCCCTAACCATTACTTCCATCCACAAGAGTTACGTATTTACCTACAAATAAAAGCCAACATTCCATCCTTTATCCCTCCTACTGAGTTTTCTCCCACCCCTCCATAACTTGAGTTAATTTCCCAGGCCTTTTCGATGTATGTCACGTTATTTTAAGAAGTATAGAGTTATTGTACTGACTTGGTTTTACACAAATAAGTAAGGAAATAAAGTGTGCTTCATAGGAAGTAATTAATTAGCAACAGCAAATCACAGAAGTTCAGATGAATTATGCACAAAAAATTGGAGTAGAAAATAGCTCGCCTGGGAGATCTTCCGATAACCTGTACATTATTAAGAATATACAAAAGTTAATTTTATAGCTAATACATTCCTTGAGGCAGCCATTAGACTTCATTAATTGAATGAGTTGAATTATAATTCCTTTATTAAAAAAGAGCGGGGCTTAAAATAGGTAACTATTTTTAAAGGCTTTTGTTTTTTGTTTTGTTTTTTTCAAGTGTGAAGGAAGTTTTGTCCTCTTTTCCACACATCAGTACTCTGCTCCAAAATATTTTTTAGAGAAAACAAGCAAGTAACTAAGAAATATGAAACATTTTGATCATCATCATCATATTCTTAAAGAAGAATAAACACTACACCGCACTCTTAAGTAATGTTATCAATTTTAATTGAAAGTAAGATGAATAAAAAAGGTTCTGGCTTCCTCAGGGCTTAATCAAAACAAATTATTTCTTTATATAACAGATTATTAGTATTAACAGTCATATCACCACACTTATTCAGGTGCCACAGGACCCTCTGTTGCTTTTTACAATATTAACAGTCCCTCAAAGTTTAGCAATTCATCAATAGTCAGTTACAGGAGAGATATTCCTCATCATGTTTAAAATGAAGAATGATCATTAATAATTGTTTAAAATCTATTCCCAACTACCACTTTTCTGTAATTGAGAAAGTCAGCAAGTGACCTAACTGAAGGGGGGTGGAGGGGAAGAGAGGGTGTGTTTAAGAGATCCTAGGCTCAGAACACAAAGGAGTGCTTTAGTTTTCTGGGACCAGATGCAACTAGACCTTCTTCAGAGTGGCAGACTCACTTTACTACTACCTCCAATATGAGTGGGAATTGTATCTGTTTCTGGTAACCAAGAGCAGTTAGGATTACAAAACATTTGTAACTCTTGACTATATTCAGGAGGTAGGGATAGGTAATCCAACCCGCCCTCTTCCCCCCCAAAAGAGGTGTCTCTTCTCACCATGGTCTAAGATTGTTTCTTAATCAGAAAGATGGTAATTATGTTAAGAGATAGCCTGCACCCCTGAGACACCCTCCCAATACCCCAATCCCCTGCCCCAGCCCTGATCCCTCTCCTGCCCTCTGAACCCCTCAGTCCCAGCCTGGAGCACCTTCCTGCACCCCAAACCCCTCATCCTCAGCCCCATCCCAGAGCCCACACCCCCAGCCAGAGCTCTCCCACACATACCCCACACCCCAGCCCAGAGACCCCTTGCACACCCTGAACTCCTCATTTCTGGCCCCACCCCAGAGCCTGCACCCCCAGTGGGAGCCTGTGCCCCCTCCCGTACCCCAACCCCCAATTTCACAAGCATTCATGGGCCGCCATACAATTTTTATACTCAGATGTGGCCCTCAGGCCAAAAAGTTTGCCCACCACTGGTCTAGGTACTTCTTCTTAACCTATGCACAATGTGCCTCAGGTGGCACATGACCAGAATTCATCTCCAAATTTGGTCTGCTGGTTGGATCAGTAGCTTCTCTGGCTCGGGCCGGGGACTGATGGGGACTGTGACGTGAACACTGATCCATGCCCCCCATCTAGGTACTTAGACATAGAAAAGCTACCTAACTGGGGAGAGACAGGGGGCTTTTCAGTCTTGCTGAAAAAAGGCATAACAAGATCCAATGGCTGGAAGTTGAAGTTAGACAAATTCAACCTTGAAATAAGATGCAATTTCCAACCAGAGAGAATAATTAAACATTGGAACAGTTTAACAGGGATGGCGCTGGACACACCAACACTTGGAATCTTTAGGATCTGATTAGATAGCCTTCTAAAAGATACACTTTAATCTAGCTTCTGAGAGAAATTCTATAGCCTGTATGCATGGGGACGGGGGTCAGGCTGGATGGTCATGGTGGTCCCTTCTGGCCTTGAAATCTGTGAATCCTCTTGCTCATCCCCTTCCTTTGTGGGTCATGGGGAGAACAGGATTGCCTGTTCTACCCTCAATATGCTCATAATACTTGCAGCTCTGTATTAAAACAATGACTATAATCAAATCTCATGCTTCAGAGCCTCAGCCAGTTGCCTGCAGGAAGAATTTTTTTCTGCCCAGTGCCCAACTGGCACAACATATTCATGGGGTGGGAGGGGGGGGGTCATCTTCCTCTGAAGCATCAGAAATTGTCTGCAGCCGAAGATGGGATACCAGATGGAATGGACCAGTAGGTACCTTTAAATAGGTACAAAGAATCCTCTTTCTTAAATGCCTGGCTGGCGTACTTGCTTACATACTTAATCACCAGATTTGGGGTTGAAAAGAAATTTTCTCCCAGGTCAGATTGGCAGAGCCTTGGGAAAGCAGGAAGTTTGCTCTCCTTCCATAGCATTGAGGGGAGGGAGATAGGTGAGATGTACCCAGATAAACTTAATCGACACCCTGCCATAACAGGGGCCTTGGGTATTAATGCTTAGTCTCCCCTTTCTCCACTCATAGCGCACAACAGTTTAGTATCCCAAGGCCTGAAATGCTTTAGTCTAATTAAAGTCATTGGGCTCAATGTAGAGATCAGGGTGAAATGTAATCGCCCATGATATACAGGTTGGACTAGATGGTCCCTTCCAACCTCAAGCTCTATGAAAGGCATATAGCAGTCTCTATTGAGTCAGCAAGGAGGCTAATGTGGATCTGGGAGCAGGAATGAATGTATGAAACCTGGGGTCACAGGGGAAGAGAAGACTGATGACTTGAAGTTTATTGAGGAGGCAGAAGGGCCATAATATCCCCTCAACCTAATGGGAAGTCTGAGGAGCTTCTGAGCTTCGCAGATATCTACATTATGATGGAAGGAAAACCCCAGGGAACTTAAGTGCTCCAATGAAGCTCCATTAAGAGATTGGCCTTCTCTGATTACATTTAAATCCTTACAAATGCTGGGAATTTTTTTCCAGAAGGAACACAAAGAGATTTAGAATTTCTGTTCCTTTTTTTACTAAAGAAATATAAGCTCATGGTAGTTCACTTTTCATTTTAGTGAAACTTTTAGAAGCATTATAGTACATAGACATTTTCCTTCAGGAACATTTAAGCTCTATTTCTTTTTTACTTTATTGCAGATTTGAACAAATTTATGCTGCAATAATGCCTGGCTCCATCAGATCTCTACACTGCCACCAGAACAAATTACACAAGAACAAGAAGAAAAAGATCTTTAAATGCAATGTGCTATTGGCCTTCTACAATTTAGTCAGGTAGTCAGCATGTGCTAAATGTGGAATATGCCAAACTGGTGAAGGAGTTTGTTTTTTAAGAAGAAGAAGAAAAATAAAAGAGCAGCTCTGCTAAAGCAATCGTGAATAAAGGCAGCAGGGTAGTTTTCTTTCTAAAGAGCAAATCAAATTACTTAATGAACACTATTTCCTTAAGGTTATTTTGATATTACATCGACAATCTTCTTTCAAAAATGCCAGAAAAATAACCATTGTTCATAACGTTTGCTATTTTCTGTATAAGTGTTCAACAACGGTGCACACTTCAGCCAATTATGCTGTTTTAAGTTCCAATAGAAACATTCTAAGTCTTGTAGTACTTTCCAGATGCATTTGTTGAACATGACCTGAGCCAGTGAGGAAACATGATTAAAATACTAGCTATGGGAATATCAAAAGCAGGGAAATCTGAACTCCCATGTGGAAACCCTGCAGCCAATGAGAAGTAAATTTGTAAACTGAATGAGTTACAAGTATTTCGCCTTTTAAAATTATTTACTATTGTTTCCACTTAATTGAATAACTGTGAGAAGTCATCCACCTTTAGAGAAAGGAGAACTTGATTTTAATACTATTCATTATAAACTTACAAGACTTGCTAACATCTCCAAAAAAAAAAAAAAAGTTCAACAACTTTTTCTCCCCTCTATTTTTTTACAGTCAGTTTAGTATTTGGAAGAGCCAGATGAACACCTCTACAGTAGAAGTTCCCTGTTTATACACAGAACTGGTACTACAAAGGCAACAGCAGTGTAAGCTTCCTCATCACCACCTATTTGTCTCACCTTGACCTAAAGATACCACCTCTCTATGGTAAATTTAAATACTTTCAAAAGAAACCCAGTGACAAACAAACAAAATGCCAAGAGATCATATTTCTAAAACTCAATTCAAACTTTGAAACATTATGAATCAACTTACCATGTTGTTTCTGCTTTGGATTGTACATTTTCCACCAGCGAAATATAATAAATCCATCTTGAATTCTAAATTGGATAAATTACATAAATAGGAATTTAAGAACATGGATTATAGATCTTTTATGTACAGCAGCTTGAAAAACTGCCTTAAACATTGTAGAAAGATTCCCTTCTTAAATCTCTTTGAACAACATTACAATAATAGATCCAAATAACTAATGCCCAATCTTTATGTTATGCAGATACACTAGTGTAACAAAAAAAGCCTCACTTTCAGAATCCCTAATTTGTTTCCCTCTTAATGCTTTGGGCCTCTGGCTGAAAGAATCACCAAACAATGTCTGTTCTATATTTCATGTAATTATTAAAATTTATGAAAAAAATGAAGTGTAAGCTGCTTGACTAAAATAGATCTTTCAAATATTTTAATAGAACTTGGATTTTAAGAGTTTTACTTTTTACAGTTTTATAAAAAACTTAAATAAGAGGGCAATGAAATGAAAGACATTAGGGAATAGAATTTTCCTTTATATTCTGAAAAGCATTCTCTTAATACAGTCAATAATTTTTACTAGATTTATATCTGATACTGGAACTTTTCAATTTACAATGCAACAACAGCAGAGAAAGGGTCAATGGGGTTATACAATTTTAAGAGGGAACCAATTTGGCCCCATATTTACTAACAAGAATCAGTTTCATGTTAAAGATCTGCTATTTCTTAATGTAGTCTTACCAACAGGGAAGAAAAATATATTTTAAAGAACCATAAGAGTAAATTGACAAACAGGTACCTGATTGACATGTCTTCTGTAATGTAATAGATTTCACGAACCATGACTTTTCCGGACAGGACAGAGAATGAAAAGGAACCTATTTTAAAAGAAAGATTTCATGTAAGGCTTTTTGTCTGTGGTTTTAATTTCTTTTTCTGAATGGGAACAACTGATTCCTGAAACAGTTTTACTTGCGATTCTGGGTGCCTGGGTTTTTGCCCTTACAGACGACTTTCAGAGAGAGTAGAGGACTCAGAACTTTCTGAAATATCAAGCATCTTTAGGGTGTCTCAAGCTGGGCAACTAAAAATCACTAATTACTTTTAAGAATGTAGGCCTATATAACTAAGTTTGAGGAAAGTGATGGGATGACTATTTTGAACATGTAAGATATGTATCAATATCACTGGTTACTATAGATTGTATATAGTTCAGTTAACTTTGTCTCATCTTCCAATTATTTAAGATTCACCATAAAATACACACAATTTTCTGGTGGTAGTAAATCTAACAGCCTTCAGGCCTAGGCCTTCAAATCTAGCAATCTCATCTGGAGCTTTGAACATTTGGGGACAGAGGAGTTAACAAGTAAGCAGACACATCAGCATGGCTCAATTTCCTTTGCAACAAGGCAGGGTGGTGATGGGTCATATATTCTCCCCAATCCTTTTTAACCTTACTTAGAAACAAGAAGTTATGCAAAGTAGACATAACCATATTTGTTTTAAAATGACATCAACAAACCAATCAGCGCTAGTCCAGAAATGGGACTAGTGGGATCCAATATCCATGATGTTATTGATTGCGAAAGTTAATAAAGAACACCACGTATTTTGGGTAGCTATCTCCAGTTGCTTTTCCTTAATACAAATTTCACTGCATATAGTTTTTTTTTTTTTTTTTAAATACAGCATATATATCAAATACTTTATCCAACAAGTGTTGAAGTCATTACAGTCCATGTAATGTAAAAAGTGTTGGATTTGAACATGGTTTGCAATTTTTGGATCTCAGATTCCTTACAGGATCAGTAGATTAATACAATTTTTCTATCTTCTATTTTCATTGTATACATGATCAGTAGCTGTAGAACAAGTCCAAGATTAAAAAGACAAGTTATTCTGAGTAGCACAGAGAGGGAGGCCTGGGAGATTGGAGAGGAGAGAGAAAATTAAAAGGACAATCAGAGTCAGGTTGTG
The DNA here is from genome assembly GCF_013100865.1 of Trachemys scripta elegans. Lineage (NCBI taxonomy): Eukaryota > Metazoa > Chordata > Testudines > Emydidae > Trachemys > Trachemys scripta. Next base: position 39,671,999 of record NC_048302.1, on the reverse strand, counting down.
GGATACAACTTTTCATGACTCAGCATCATATATATTTTTGTAATGTGGGCAAGCACCCAAGTGACTTGTACTGACCTGGTTTATTCCATAAAAATGTTTTTAAATTTAAACAATAAAGAAGAGTTAATGGGTTTTGACAAAGCTCCTTACCAGTATGAATTCTAAATATTACTGTCCCAATAAGAATTAATTGGATGAGCTAGTCCGCCAGTTTATTAGTAATACAATACACCACCATACACAAAGTAAGAGCTTGAGATTCCAGTCCACTCCTTTGCTCTGGATTTGCAGTAGCTAGCTGCACTGCAGAGACAGTGCACTCAGACCAAAGGGTAGGAGAAGGAAAAAAAAAAAATCCTCATGTCAGTCAGCAACAATTTATCTGATTGATTCACAAGGAGCACTGATGGGCTCCAGAGTGAGCCCAAGCCAGTTTTCTTCAGTTGGAAAAATGGGCATTATGATGTATGGCTTTTGAAAGAGAGGGGAAAGATAACAGTGAAAGTTAACATGTGATTTCTTTAACAAACGAAAGTATGGTACCTTTGGGTTTTATAATTTTTGTAATCAACCTGAATTGACCATAAAACCATAAGGAATTTCAAAACAGGAATTTACTGGGATTAATTTTTTTAATCTACATTAAGAATCATCCTGGAGTTATATGTCAAATACTTTTTTGTTGAAAAAAATACTTTGTTTGTTGAAATTAACTATTCTGGTTATTTTGAAAATTACTTTAGTAAACTGAAACTCTTAAGATGTACCCTGTAGTTTTTAATAAGTCGCGTTAGGATAAACGACAAAATATTATCAAAGATAATTATTAGATTCACATGTAGCCATATTACTGTAATCACAACTTACCAATATGGATGTAGCCATGTTTATATAATCTGTTCAGAACCAATGTTAAAATAAGTCCAACATTTCGGGAATTATAATAAGTTAGATAGATAATCCATCCACAAGACAAGATTGTAGCTGTTGAAAAGATTAACATATTAGTTTTAGTTCGCATTAAAGTTACACTTGTGTGACCTGATAAAAGCATTGTATACCAAAATACAAAGCCCAGTAACAATGTCCCCTCTTCTCTATTTCCCCCTCCCAATTAAAAAAAAACCCATGCAAAAACATGTTTGTAATTAACATGGGCTTTTAACACTGGGGGAGGGAAGGTATCAGTTCTCCATTGCCCTTCTCTCTTCACTCCCACTATCACACAAAAAGTATTTCCCACAACCCAAACAAAACATTATAGATTTGATGGATCTCTGACTACGTGCAGCCATATCCACAACTAAATGGGAACTAAAATGAGAAAACAAATCCTAGCCAAGCTATAATCGCCCCTGATTCAGCACATCATCTCGATGATTTCCAGCCTTTACATCTTAGCCCAGCAATTTGTCACATAGCAGTACTTCATGCTAATACAATACCTCTCATTTTTATCAGCAGTGTGAAATTGGAATTTGATGGAAAAAAACATGGGAATTTCAATCCAATTAGAAATATGCCAATCAAAATAAATTTAGGTCTTCTAGTCCCAAAAGTAGTTTTTACATTAGTTGATTAAAATCAAGTAACCTATTTCTAACCAAAATGGTTCATAAAGTTTCCAGAAAGGTCTATCTGAAGGGAACAATCCCAGGCTGGCATGGGATGGACTAGTTTTAACTGGCATTGTACTCATCTCTAATTGATTTATTTTTATAGTTTTAAATAATTGTTGTCTGACTTCAAAAGAATATTTCAAGTTTCATTCACTCCCACCACACATGCAGAGACAGACACACACACACACACAAAAAAACACAAGATCTGGGCACTTAAAGTTAACAAGTTATTTAAAAAGCAGTGCTTAACAGACATCTTTGAAAATTACTGACAACTCTTTAGGTAGAATAAATCTTTAGACGGAATATATCTTTAGATATGTTTATAAATACTAATTGCATTTATATTGGCTATGACTCCTTTTCTGATTCAGTTGTTGTGAAATTTTAGGTTTACAAACAATGGTCCAGAACCTTGCAAAGATGTATGCAAATCAATAGGAGTACTCACAGTGCATAAATACATACTTAAACCTCTGCAAGATCTGAGCCAATGTAAGAAATGCACATTCCTTAAAAGCGTTAGGATGAACTACAGCATATTATGTAGTTGTGCATTTAATGTGCAGTTATACATTATGTAAACTGAATTTTATAACATACTTCGCTGCATATCCAAGAAACTTAAAGTGCTTAAAAATATGAAGCTTCAAAAAACCCATGTAAGAGAAGGATAGTGTTATCCCATTTCAAGATGGGGAAAATGAAGCACAGAAAGAGTATAAGACTATATCTACATTGCCCCACAGTTCAGTGTACAAGGGTGTGAATAGCAATGCTAACCAAAGTGCTCCACCTTAACTAACCAGTGTCCAGATGAGAGAAATTAAAGATTCCCAGTTCACAGCAAACTAAGAACTTTTTAGTTTGCACCTGCAGCATCCAAATGGGGGAGTTACAGCACAGCACTTTGGTGCGTACTGCTATTCATGCCCCTGTAGTCCAAACTGTGGGGCAGTGTAGACGACCCCTAAGAGACTTACCCAATATCAGAGTTTTAGTAGCAGAAACTAGTACTAGTACAGAATCCAGGACCCCTAACTTCCTGCTCTTACCATTAATTTAAACATATCCATTATTGCCCTTCTTCACTACCTGTTTAAATAGCTTATACGGGAAGAGAAGGAGAAAACAGGCTGTGGCCTTTGGGTTCCATGTATCAATACTATATAGAGAGTCATTAAGCACCAGCCAGAGAATAGGATTTCACATCTGATGACAATTCTAACTAATCTTTATATTTTGAGTTATCTCAGGGTACCTCCCCACATAAAAATTATGGTTACAAATCTATACAGCATATTTAAAAGTGAGCAATAAAAAAATAGGTCCACAAACGAAATTAAAGATCAGTGCTGCAGTGCCTAACTTTAGGCACCCTGCCACCTAATGGAATCCACAGCCCCCAGTTAAGCGCCTATACAAGGCATGAGGAGAGTTAGGCCCCTAAGAGGGATCCACAAAAGCCAGCAAGCTGAGCAGGGAGCTTCCTAATGTAGCCAATAGGAAACGCCAAAAGGAGGGAGGCACCAATCTCCAAATGGGATTCAAGCCATGAAACCTCTTCTGGAGTTAGGCACCTAAGCCCTTTCTCGCCACCTTCTTAGACACTTTAGTCCAGTGGTTAGCACAGCCACCAAGAAGGTGGGAGACCTAGGTTCAAATCCCCCTCCCTCTCTTATTTGGAGTAATATTTAAACCCATGTCTTCTCCCTCTCAGGATAGTGTCCTAACTGCTAGGTTATGGGATATTCTGGGATGAGTCTCTCTCAAGTTCTCCTGTAGAAGCCATTCCATTTTGTATAAATAATTAAATATTCATTGGGCCAGAGAAATAGGGAAAATAACTCTATAGCCCAATGTTTAGGGCACTCACCTGAGATGCAGGAGACCCCAAGTTCAAGTTCCTGTTCCAGTGAATCTCATTTATTTATACATAGCCCAGTGGTTAGGGCCCTTTCCTGAGAGCGGAAAAGGCATGGGTTGAAATCCCTGCTCCAAATCAGGCAGAAGAGGGATTTGAACCCTGGTCTCCTACATCATAGTTAAGTGCTCTCACCACTGGGCTGAAGATTATAAAGGGGAGCACCAGTACCTACTGCTCCTCCATTTTTTTTTTTTTTTAGAAAGAGCTCAAACACTTAAATCCAGGAGGATATTCACAGCTGTGAATCCCAAGCAGAGATAGGTGTCTCTCTGTGGTCCAGATTTAGGCACCTATCTCCCTTAGGATTAGGCCACACCCCTCTCCTCCAATCAGGTAGGCATTCTCAGAGGTCACCTACCAGACTGCCTTCTGTAGGCGAGATGGGTGGAAGGGGAAGCATGAAATAGGCACAGAGTATCAGGACTGAGGTGGCTGTGCACACGCACATTGGCAGATTTTTAGGTGGAGATGTAGGCACCATCGGATTTTAGGCACCTACAGGGTTAGGCAGTAGCTGAACAGGGGTTTGAGGATGTGAATTTTGGGCTTTCTGCATCTAGTCAGTGTTTTAAATAGGCAAATTTGGGAAGCTTTTTTAAATCCTTTGTTGAAATTACTTTAATCTGTGTTTTCCCCTTTACCTGCCAAGTTCAGTTCTCACCATCAAAAAGATAGACCCCCGCCCCCAACATTAAGGAATATAAAAATGAAAAAAGCACACTGAAGATAACCTAAGAATCATTTGTACCAAGTTCCAGGGGTGTTAGAACAATTTTTATAGTGGGGGTACTGATAGCCATTGAACCAAACTGTAAACCCTGTATATAATGGAAACCATTTCAAGACAGGGGGTGCTGCACCCCCAGCACCCCTACTTCCAGTACCTATACCAAGTTCACAGAAACATTATAAAGTTGAATTCAACGGTTCATGAATAAATGGGAGTCAATTGCAATTTGCATAAAAATCCTTTATAATGGGGATTAATTGCTAATTTACATAAACGAGACACATAACCAGTGAACTGCCAATTGCAACTGTCCTCAAATGCTGAAAGTGTTAAAATGTAGTTCCAAGCAACCTGCTATGTTAAGAATTTTAAAAATTGCATACTACAAAACAAATACTGGTTGTAAACCAGTTTGAGGCCTTAAATCTTTCACTTAAAGTGTAAAATATTAATATGTAGTGCAAGTTTTGTAGTACATTAGTGATCATGCAGCTTTGCAATTTCTACCTTATTAGTTGCAATCAACAGGAAAGTTTTACTGTCTGTCCCAGGGGGCCTTCCGGAAATGGGGAGGAAAATTTAGCAGAAAGTATTCAGCTCTATAATTCATTCTTTATTACAATCCACCAGAACCAACATTTGGCAATTTTAGTATTTGGTTGAAGACACTTTAAAAAAAAAAACAAAAAAACTGCAGCTCTTCCTTAGTATGAATTATCATCTTCATCCATTGACCAAGACAGTTGGGGCATGAGTGGGTCTGAGCTGTGTCAATGGCATGCAATACTTTTGTTTTATTTTATGTACCCAGATCTCACAATAATGGGCAAAAAATACATTTTAAAATTAAATACAAAAGTAAACAAAAAGCAAACTTTTTGTTTAGAGTTATTGCAAAGAACTGCTTGCTTTGTATTTACCTTCCAACACTAGTAATAATTTCCTCAGAAAATTTAGTGGAATAAAGTTCCAACAAAAAAATTGAAAAAAAAAACATACCCGCTTACCAGCTGTAATATATTTATTCCTACAAGAGTGTCATTAATATTTGTACATTTCACCTCACAACACCTGGAGATAGTCTCTCAGAGACCAGTTTATTTGTTACCAGATAAGAGTTAAAATACACAGAATCACTCAATCATCTCCACTAGGATTTACTTCCAACACACCAAACCCATGTGAATAACTCTCTAATTTCCTTTTCCAATTTAATAAATCTTCAGATAGTTTATTATGGGATTGGCCTTGTCGTTGGTGTGAGACCTAAAGCACAAGTGACCTGGGGTCAGGGACTGGTCCTTTGGGATCAGAAGTAACCTGAATATTTTGCTGTGATTCGTGGTGCAATTGGCCATCTACCTTAGAGGTATGCTCACCTGGATGGCAAGACAGACTGGAGTATCCAAGGGGATCATCTGTGACTCTGTGTTAAAGCTGTTCAAGTGCCTACAGAGTTTGCACTTGGTTGGTGAAATCTAAGTTTAGAACTCACAACCAATTAGGGGTTTGTGCCCTGGTTTTTAATAGCCTGTCCTGAGGTAGGTTCTCATGCTCTTGCATCACCCTTATACCGTGTAACACGCTGTAATGCTTCCATTATGGTTTGGTGTGATGTAGAGGCTTTACTGTCACGCACTTGAGTAACCTGCATTACACAACTATGGCTTCCCCATTCCAGTACAATGTGACTGCCCTACACTTGTGCCACATACCTAGTATATGTGCGCTATCTCATGTGACAGACACATAAGTGCATCCTACACTATACACTTATTGCAACACAGACCACTACTACTTTCAAATCTTTTAGAAAACTTAGTCATTCCTCCACATAACAGGAAAAAATGAAATATATTGTTATGATACTGCATTCTTGTGTGTGTGGATATATATATAAAACATAAATCAAAGAGCTGTTTTAAACTCTCTGGTAGTAGAAGGTGCTTTGCTACTGGAGAGGCCTTCTTCCAGATACAAGATATAAAATTGTGCCCCCAACTTCTTGTTGTCAGTGAAGTTCCCACAGAGGCTTTTTTTGGTGGGAGGGGGGAAAATAGGAATAGAGTTAACCTTAGTGATTAGGCCCAATTCTCTGAGGTTTTAAACTGAAAGCAATTATTTGTTTCCTTCTTAAATTGTGTAGTAGTGTTGCTGGGTGCTATTAAACAGCTGCATGGTGAATGAAGGGGCTTCTATCTGCAAATATTTTGGGATCTTTCTGGGTAACAGATGCTATATAAGCATCCAATTATCTAGAAAAGTATGTTTAATGGATTCACAAAAACGTTTAACAAAACCAGAATATATTCAACTTACCAACTAATAGCCAAACAACATTGGAGTCGTGTTCTGTCAAAAAGTGTTCCAACTGTGTGATACTTGGGACAAAACTGTCATTTTTTCTTTGTTCCATTGCTAGATTGCTGTTGTATCAGTGTATAAAGGGCTGAAAGAGAAAGATTCCAAACTGAATAATATAGCACAGCAAAACTATCAAAAAGTTCCCACACAAAACTATGTTAAAGAACTCATAATGGTTTAGCTCGCACATAAGGCAGAAGATAAGAGTTCACATTCATACCCTATCCCAGGGGTTCTCAAACTTCATTGCACCCTTACCCCTTTCTGACAAGGTAAGTTACTACATGACCCCAGGAGGGGGACGAAAGCCTGAGCCCACCTGAGCCCAGCTGCCCCGGGTGGAGGGGCCAAAGCATGAGCACCACTGTTCCGCGGGGGGGGGTAGCGGCCAAAGCTTCAGCCTGTGACCTGAGCCCCGCCACTAAGGGATGAAGTCCTCAGGACTCAGGCTTCAGCTTTGGCCCCAGGCAATGGGTCTCAGGCTTCGGCCGCGAACAGTGGGACTTGGTCTTGGGCTTTGGCCCCAGCAAGTCTAACGCCAGCCCTGGCAACCCCATTAAAATGGGGTCACGGCCAACTTTGGAGTCCCAACCCACAGTTTGAGAACCACTGCTCTACCCCATACAAGGCAGGCCAACCTCGTACAAGATTTGTAAAGTTGACTCTAATATTAGAGTTCCCCATATACCTACTTTCTGAGGATTGGGAGGATAACTGCCCAAGATTATTTCAAAAACTTTAGCATCAGAGCACCAAAATATTTTCCCTTTAACTTCATCATGATTCCTAGCTATCCTTTCAGCCACTTCGGTGCCTGCTGAGAAGCCACTACTGAGTAATACAAAGTGCTTCTTCCTGCTACAATGAGTATACTTCCTCAGCACACTCCACCTCTGCCAAAATGGAAATGAACCAAGTCATAAATTGTGTTCTCCCCCACAGGGTAGCAAGACTGAGGACCCATCTAGTAACTAACAAGCTTATAACAGCACAAGTCACACCACAAAACATGTTATCTTTCCACAATGTAAAGGCAACTAATATATACTAAATTAGTTAACCCACAACAAGGAAAGCATTACAAGCAAATGTGGATAAAAGAGAGTGTACCTTTCACATTAACACACGGGAAATTCACTTCTACAAAGTGTTTTTTTCAGAGCAGATTTAAGTCACAGACAGTATGTTTCACAGGGATTACTATACTCTCCAGGAGAATTAAAAAGATCTATCAGTTTTCAGCACTGTACCTCAAGACACCAACTAAGGCATATAATAGCTCAGAAACATATTGCATGACTTTTCTTTAAATTTCTTAAGTTCATAATGCCAAACAGAAATGCAGAGTTCGACTTCCAAAAAGGCAGGTGCATCAAAGTGTATGTGCACCAATTAAGTGCATATCTGACCATTTGCACACCCATTCAGTGATTACTTTTCCATATTAGGTGTACAACTGAACACCGAGTGTTTTTAAAAAAAATTCAAGCCTGTAATTCATATTTTTTTCCAAGGAAGTTATGCCTGGCAGCCATTAAAAGAAGACTAGTTCTTCCTTCTCTTTTTTTCCTTCCTTTCTAAAAGGTAATATGATAGAATATGGCTTCATGCCTTTCCCTTCTCAGTCCCTCATGTCACCCCAGAAATTAGAGTCCTAGACTGGGACCCTGTCTGAAGAACCCAGCATGGTTTTCAGTCGCCAGGTGAGTGCACAGTTACATGTATGCACAATTGCCCAACTTTGCTAGTTTACATCAAGCTCCAAATGAGCAAGCATGTGAAGATTCAGGCACCTGCAATCAGGATCTGTATGCACACAAGCAGATATGCTCAGCTACCTGAGGGCTGAAAGATCTTTTCCAGAGATTTTTCCCTTCCCAAGTCTCATCAACCCAAACATGCACAAAACAGCCTAGAAAGCTGGCCTAGAAAACATCCATTGAGAGGCACCAGCTCTTCATAGCCATCAAGCTTTGTGTGCATCAAGAGTTACCACCAAGCACTAATGTGACAGGAAGTTTACAACTCTTCCAAAACTAGACCTCTCCCTACACAGAGGCTTGATCATGGCTGCACCCTTAATGCACAGGTGCAGAGAGGAAAAAGATAACGTTATCTGAAATGTGTGCCCCCAGCAAGCTTCTCATCTAGGAAGTTGGTTGGATGGTTGCCACAGAGGCTGCCTCACATTCCATGTGCTGGGGGAGAGACATCCTTTGTCTTGACCCCTTTCTCCTGGAAGGTGAAAAGGAATAAGGCAAAGATTGCTAGTGGATGGACAAAAGTGCTAGTCTCTTAGATGAATAGATGCACATGGGAGCATGGATGGGTGCTGAGAGGAGATGCCATGGCAACATGGTCTAATACTTAGATCATCTGTGCCAGTCCCTTAGGCTAACTACATCTGTGCATAGAGAGAGAAACTGGGGGGAGGAGAAGGGAGGAAAGACATCCCAATGGGAGATTGCTTTATGTGTTGGGTCCTTAGTATCTACTCATGCTTCATTTTCCCTGAGTAGTGTCTTTCAGTGCTGCCTGGCATGAGCATTTCTTCTTTAGGACAACTTAATGTCTTCAGTACTGAAACTCCTGCTGCCCTGAGAGGTAGGACAATCTTCACAGCATCCTGCTGTGGAAAGCTCCTGAATAGGCAGACTAGAAAACATCACAAAGAGCTCCATTAATGGGTAAAAAGTAATGACTTCTCCCTGAACTTTGTCTGTTGGCAATTAAGATTGGCCATCACCACCATCAATACTTGAAAGAAACATTTCCCAAACTGAAAAGGATAAAAAAAAAATCAAAAACAAAAAAGCCAAAATGTAAGGCATTATGGTGTTCACTGCCTCAAAAAAACCACTGAACTATAGAAATAATGCTACACCCCATCAGGGCAGTACTGAGCTGCACCGTCTCCACCAGTAATTATCATCTAGAATATTGCCTCAGCTTTCTATCAAGCATACACCATAAACTCCAGGGGACAGGGACTGTATGTCATAGTTCCTGAGTTAGTAGCACCTTTATCCCCTTTGTGGCCTCATCAAGGGTCACCCCCTCTTAGGTCTCAAGCCTCTAGCAGCCACGTTTCTCAGGGAGCTAGACCTGGGTCTTAGGTTGCAGGCTCCTGCAATTTACTGTGATTAGCTCATGAAGTCTGATTTTATGAAGCAAAGTACTATTTATTCAGAAGAAAAGCATTACAGAAAAAACATATACAAACAAACAGCTTGTATGCATGTCTAGCTTTCTATTCACCCAACCTCCACATGGGGAAAATCCTGACAGGACTAAAATACTTCAGACCTTCCCACAGAGCCTGTCTCTGGGCACAGACTCAGTCAGTTCTTGGATCAAGTGCAAGTGACCCTCTTCCTCAGATCAGGTCGGTCACTTTATGCAGTTTCAAGTATTTTGTATTCTTAGGCTTCTTGAACCAGGTCAGACCAGTATATACTATTTCCCTTGAAGGTGTAACCTAAAAAAAGACTTGATATCTACATTGTTTCGGGATTAGGTATTTGCATTAATTACACATCATTGATTTTATTTCCTGAACAACATCCCTTTTACTCACCCACTGAGACAGAAATATGATCACTACCAAGCCATAAAGATACATATAACACTTATAAAGCTGATAAAATAATCTTTGAATATTCCATGTTTCACATCTGCCACACACTGTCTTTTCCCTTTCTCCCTACAGACACCAATGCAAACTGATGGCATTCCAGTAAAACAGAATGCACCTGTCCAAAAACTACAAAGCTATTAGAGTTCCCACCAGTTGCATGCTGGAAGCATGGACCCATTACAACTAGTGTATCTGGAGAAGTAATTTGCAATTAGGAAAACAGGTTATATAAATGTGAGGTAACTGACTCAAATAAAAGCCTACCACTTCTGGACATTACGCATCAGATTCCAATTTTTTAAATAAGAACTCGAAGTTTAGAGAGCTTGAATTACATCTCAAAGTCAAAATCAATATTTCAGAGTTTCAAATTAGTTTTATAGCTATACAGTGCAATGTGACCGTGTAATTAGGTGATGTTTCAAGAAAATCAGTGTTGAAATGAGATCTTTCACCTTTGTCAGAGACATCAAAGTCTATCACAAAACCTAGACCATTACCTCTCAATCAATCTTCTTCCTAGGTAATGTACACATTCAATGTCTATAAGAACCAAGCGGAATATTAGTCATTCCGATTATTTTCAGTTTCACTAGTATGAAAAGATGTGTTGACTGACAGAAAGGACGAGAAAGAATTAATCTAGAGGAAGAAGAAAAATCACTCACCAGAGCAAACTACTCAAGCAGTGGCAATATTCAATGTTACTAGAGTACATGGCTCAACAATCATCCACGAGAAAAGATGAATACAAAACAAAAATAAAATACAATCTGTCAGGATTGAGTGAATCTATGGTCCTTTAAAACAGTATTACCAAGATTGGAACATTGCTAATCCATGAGCAACAGTCTACTGGCTCATTCAGAGGACTGAAAGTCAGGAAAACTATGTTCTGTTCATCGGTTTGTCACTGACATGTTAGATCTTAGGCGATTCACTTTACCTCTCTGTATCTCAAATTCTCCATCTATCCAATGAGAATAAGCATATACCCATACCATACCTCAGAGGTATATGCTGAGTCTTAACTAACTCTTATTCAGCAGATTGAAATTCTCAGTTGGAAGGCAATATAAAAATATATTATGCCAAAGTTTTATTATTATAAGGCAATCTACCTAGAAACGAATATATCTACAATTTTGGCAGAACTCCAAAGAAGGTATTGGGGATGCATGAGGTAGGAGCAAAATTCTGAGAGGGAAGGCTATTTAGTGATTAATAGAGCTAAACATCATTTTGAGATTCAACAGGATCTCCTCCATATGTTCAGCCAGCCCTCTCCTCCATTCATTACCCTTAAATATTATGCAGACCAATGATTTAGTAGCCTAAAACTCTTCAGAAGTAGCATCATTACTGCCCTTCACAATACCGCCTGAGGCAACAGTCAAAACACTAAATATCAGATAGTGTGACATGAGTGCCTTATACAACATTTACTGTGTTTTCATTTCATCTACTAGAACCATGTTTTAGTTATCCTAACACAGTTCAAAAAACACAAGTGCAAGGCATTTTCCTGTTTCTACTGAAGTCAATGGAAGCAAGTTCAACCTCTAAACACATTTCAATTGTTTATTAAGAATCATCCATCAAGGGAAAAGTCAGCCCAATTCCTGTAAAGTTATTTCATTGCTATTTAGATTTAAGAACAACTAGTTGCAATACTTTTTAATTTACTTCAATTTTCTAGTTTTCTGGCATTACTTTCTAAAACCTAAACTGTATGAAACAAAGAGAAATATAGTTGGGCACTCCTTTAGAGAAGTTGATTTTACAATGACTCACACTTTTCAGTTTTATTTAAAAATGAAGGGTATGTTTGGTCAGTTATAATACTTATTTTATGTAAACATGATTTGAAGGGAAGCTCCTTGCAGTAATGCAATGATGTAGGAAAGTTTAGCTTTTTTATTCAAATTAATAAAAGCTGTTCAAGTTTAAACACCCGTCAGCCCAGAGTTGCTCTTTAACCCCTTCAGATGTAGTATGGGCTTTACACACCCCATCACAGTCCCTGTATCAAGAAGGGCTAGAACTTATTTTTTATTTCAATATTTTCTCAAATTGAATATTTAAATATTTACAAGGCATTCATTAAACTGAGATAAAAAGTTTCACTTAGTCAATGATTCAAGTTTCAAGACATGCACAATGGTACAGTAAGGAAGTGGAGACGAAACCCCTCTGCTCATTACGATGAAGGACTCCCCAAAGGTGAAGCTTCTGCTTTCCTCTGCTCTCTCCCATGGTTATTTTGACAGGTGAGCCCTATACAACATTTTGACTGCACTGGTACAACTATCTCCACAAAATCAGTATTTAATTTTTGATTAATTACATATGCGCCTACCATAATTCATTCACTAAAGCTCAATTCTAAAATAAACTTCACCAGTTCAAAACCATTTAAACCATCATCTTCAAACAAAGCTTCAGTAAAAAGATAGGTCTTGCAATGTACCCTGATGTTCAAACTGACTTTTCAGACTGATGGAGCAAAGTACTCATCTAATAGGATGGATCTTCCACCATAACCCATCCCACCTGATTCTGTCAAGGTGAAACACAAAGATTGATTTTGGTAAGGTTATAGAAAACCACCTCTGACAGCCTATAAAGGCACTCAGAACTACTGGTAGCCAGCTAAGTCCATAGAACACAGATGTAATGTGCTCTTCACAAAAAGCACTACCAGCTAAGAGGTAGCTCATGCTTTGGAGTAATCTTCAAGGGTAGCCCCACATAAAGCACTTTGCTATAATCCAACCTGGAGATGACAAAGACATATGTAACTGTGGCAAGGCCTGCATCCAAGAGAAAAAGGCAAGAATGAGATAATCTTGACTACTTTTGCTACCTAGGAATCCCAGCGCAGTGCACAATCCAAAGGGAACTGCAAGGTATGAACTTTAAAAAAATGGTAACTGTGTCTGTTAATTCAGAGAGCACAATGTATATTAAGAAAATGGACTCAAGGAGTTTACTGCCCATGAACAATAGTGGGCAGGATCGAACCGGGAATCTCGGGAGCTTAGTGCATGAGCCTCTACCGCATGAGCTAAAAGCCAACTGGCTGTTAGCTGAGGCTGTAGAGCAGACTCATTTAACTCCCTCTAAGCGGTCTTGGTGCCATTAAATGGGACACAACACCACACCACACCCAGAAGGACTGTGGGTTACATACTTCCCCTAGCTGAATAAGCGCATCCCAAGCTTCAGAGTCTTCCCAGTTGAAATCCTGGACAAGTCCCCATTTGTAACGCCAACATTCTCCTGTCATCAGCAGGCGGGATCAAACCTGAGACCTCTGGAGCTCAGTGCATGAGCCTCTACTGTATGAGCTAAAAGCCAAATGGCTGTTAGCTATGGCTGTAGAGCAGACTCATTTTCTCTCTCTTTCTAAGTGGTCTCAGTGCCACTAGGTGGGACAGAACACCACACCCAGGAGGTGTCCCCGTATCTAGTACAGACCAGGATTCCAGTCTCGGGGAAGATACTTGTGTTTTAGTTTTCCCTATCTATAAATGGGAATAATTTGCCTGCCATCCTTACAGGTATACGTGAGATTTCTATTTTATATTGCCCATTAGTTAATGGTCATAAAGCACTTTGAAAGGAAAATGTAAAGTGCTGCAACATATGTCTGATATTTTCTTTAGCAAGTAGCAATAATATTTTGCAATTATATCATGCCTTTCATCAGAAGATCTCAAAATACATTACAGACATTAAACTTAGCCTTACAGCATCTGAGACAAAGGGGGAAAGAACTGACCTGCCTCAAGTGACAGAGAAAGTTGATAGAGCTGGGAATAGAATCTATGAATTCCACTTCCTAGTGCTGTAATCATTCCACCACATGCAGTCCTGTAAAAAACTGATCTACATTATTTATGTCTAGTATTTTACACTTCAAAAACTCAAAGAAATTATTTTAATAAACAAATCAGTGATTGGCCAAATATTTCTGTGTAAAACACATTCTTAAACAGCAGTTAAATTGATCTCACCCAAGTCTTTCTTCCCAAAAGTCTTTCTCCCAAAGACAAAACCTTTATGTGCATTCTGCACTATGCACGTGTTCAAAAGCCTTTTACATATAAATCACCTCTAACTTGGGTTATATTAATTAGATCTCATTAACAGGGAGGAGGAGTACTACTCAATATTTGTAGTTATGTAGCAATATTTCTCTTGAGCTGTAATTTCAGCTGCCTTCCCACCTTCCTCTCACATGTTATCCATCATAAACGTGCTTTTCTTCACTGGAAAAGAAATATTAAAGAGGCACAGATAATGTTATCTCTTTTAGCTCCTGCCAACATGTCATACAACTTTATTTCTTAAGGGATGACTGCTAACAAGCAGTCTTACTTTCCCTTCTTTATGAGATTTTTGACACACTAACAAAAATTAATGAATCTGAAACCTAATACTGTTGTTAAGATAACATTTAATAAAGTCATTGCAATAGTCAGTATTTTAAATAGCCTGCCTTGGGAATCAATACTTGATTTACCCAGGGTTTTTTTTTCCCCCCACCTACATTATCCAAACTATCAATTAACTATCCAATCAAGAGCCTCTGCTGGAAATTTAAAAAAACATGGGCTCAGTCTCACAAAGAGAAACAGCTAGCAGTTTCTTTACAATCTCTTCTGATGGAGAATAAGAAAATAAAATCTATTTTCAGTACTGACTGAGAGAAGACACTACATTATCTTCACAGACAGGAGGAGAGAAAAGATCAGCAAACAATGAAATGGAAAGTCAGACTGTATAACAAAGCAAAAAAAAAAAATCCCCGGTTTTATCTCTGTTGCATTACAATAACAAATAGTGTCACAATGGCAAACTCAACTACTTCATGGTATTGCACTGTGCTACAAACCTTTCAGAACGGTAAGAGAAATATTCTACAGTGCATTACAAATATTTTTAAATTTAAGAAGAGAACTGTTACACAAATAATTTATAATAATTCCCACACATACAATCTCCCTCTCCTGACTCCCCCCCATAGGATAATATTATGGAAGACCTGTAGACATCCTACAAGGTCACATGACTTAAGTATGACATGCAACAAGTGGAGACAACTACTACTGTGCTGGTGGTGGAAATCTGGTTGGTTGCAGCATAAAGATTTTTTTTAAGTAAAATTTTGTGGCATGTGAAAGGCAAAAGAATATTTTTAGATGGTGTAGGCCAGCTGGAAAGTGCTGGCTCCACTGTTGTCTGAGATTAACATTTTTAAGGAGTGCAGAATGACTACTGAAGAAAGCAATGGTGTGGCCTTTTAAGAAACCATGAATTGATGTTTACATGGACAACTTCTGTCAGATCTAATATTCCATTTTTAAATTGCGAATAAGATTACGGTGACAACTCTCAGTACACAGATGACTCAGATCTCCTTGTTACTTGTCCATGTGTACATAAACCTGGGTTTGGCATGGAGACTGAACTGGTTGTGCTAGTCAATGATCTGACAATGGACAAAGGTATTAGAATTGTCATGTGCCTTCTATGTTAATAAAGAGGTGGTGACTCGACTTCTACTTGTGTGTGACTTCAGTCTTCTCTTCAAGAAAGAATACAAAGGGTAGCTGTGGGCAACTGATCTGCTTCCCCAGGGCTCCCAACTTTAGAATGTTACAGGGTTCCATTTTATCACACACACACCCCTTATTTAATGTGTATATGTAACTATTAGAAGGGTTAGCTAGAAAGCACAGGATAAGGTGTTTTCAGTATGTAGATGATCCTTAGCTTTCTTTTCTCGATGTCTTTCTTCTTGACTCACGTGCTATGGTCAAGCATGTCAACTAATAATGGGGCATGGATTGGAGCAAACTGACCAAAGCTCAATCTAAATAAGACTGAAGTGACAATGGTTGGCTGCAAAGCACCTGAAGTAGATGGCACAGATAGCATCACTCCTCTGATTGAGGATGTTTGTTCTCTATTAGTTTCCTGAGTTCACAACATAGGGATGATGCCAGCTCTCAAGCAACTTCTGGGCCAGCATATTACAGCAGTGACCAAGACAATTTGTTTGATATGTGCTTGGCCAAAAAGGTAGGTTTTCCATCTGATGCAGACAAGGCTACCATTATCCACATCTTTGGACTCCTCAACATTAAACTACTGCAATATGTACTATAAGGGGCTACCCCTTAAATTAATTGGAAACTGAAACACGTTAAATACAGCTGCCCACTTAAGCAATGTGTGACATTTAAGTTGTTGAGTATGATTTATAAAACATTAACTGGCTTGAGACATACCTACCCAAGAGACCACCTCTCTGTGTGTGATATTGTTTCCTCTGTGAATTGCTGGCAATCCCTTAAGGCCAAGGATGATCTCTTTCACAGGTTTTGTTTTTCATGGGTCCTTTGGTGACTGAAGAGTCAGATTCTTGAGCCACAGGCTCGTTGGCCAACATTGCAGATGATGTTGGAAGACAGGGTCGGGCCGTAATTGCTGCATGACAGGTGTCTTTCCTTTCTTTTCTGGCGTTTTTCTGCCACCAGGGCAAGGCAATTTTCCTCAAAAGTGGACGTTCCCTCTCTGACAAGTCTTTGCCAGTTATCCCTATCCTTCGCTGCTGTCTCCCGATGTTCGGTGTCGATGCCACATCTCTTGATGTTTATCTTGAGGGTGTCTTTAAAGCGTTTCTTTTGGGCACCTCATTTCCTTTCTCCTTTGGTAAGCTGGGCATACAGCAGTTGTTTTGGTACGCATACGTCAGGCATGCACACATAGTGCCTGTTCCACCTCAGCTGGTGCTGGAAATCAGGGCCTCAACACTGAAGATGTTGGTCTCTGTGAGGACACTGACATTAGTGCGATGATCCTCCCACTTTATGTTGAGGATCTTCTGAAGAAAGTGCTGGCGTTCCAGGTTTTTCAGATATTTTCTGTAGGTCACCTAAGTCTCACAGCCATAGAGGAGAGTTGGGATTACCACCACTCTGTAAACTAACAGTTTACTATGTGTTCTGATTGTTGAACACCCGGCGAGACAGTCTGCCAAAGGCAAGGTTGGCAAGGTGAATTCTGTGCTGAATCTCGACATCCATCTCTGCACTCTGTGAGAGATGGCTGCCAAGATAGGCAAAGTATTCTACATTTTCCAGATCTTCTTTGTCAATATAGATCTTCCTTGCTGGATCTGATGATTGACCGGGGACTGGCTGGTGGAGAACTTTTATTTTGCCAATGTTCAGTTAGCCCTAGGCTTTTGTAAGTTTCAGAGAAGCAATTAAGGGCTGTTTGAAGATCCTCCTTTGAATGTGCAACTGCAGCACAATCATCTGCGTACTGGAGTTCAGTTATTGTTGCTGATATTACTTTAGTTCTGGCACCGAGACGAGAGCGGTTGAAGAGGTTGCTGCCAATCTGATATTGGAAGCCAATGCCCTGTGTTAGACAGTCTTGGGTTAGTGTTTTCATAGCTGCTAAGAAAATGGAGAAAAGGGTGGGTGCCAGTACACAACCTTGTTTTATGCCAATTCAGATGACAAAGGAGGTTGAGACACTGCATAGGATGGAGCCACTGCATAGGATAGCAGTCATCTGCTCATGGAAGAGTCTTACAATGGTGATAAATTTGCTTGGGCAGCCAAACTTTGACACAATTTTTCACAGAGCCTTACCATTGACAGAGTAGACTTTGGTCAACTCGATAAAGCCATATACAGCTCCTGGTGTTGTTCTTGACATTCTTCCTGGATCTGTCTGGCTGCAAAAATCATTTCAGTGGTGCCTCATGATGGTCTGAAACCGCACTGGGACTAGTACTTCCTTGGCAAGAGAGAGCAGGCAATTCAGTAAGATTCTAGCAAGAATCTTCCCAGAGATGGAGAGGAGAGCAATGCCTCGATAGTTGCCACAGTCGGCCTGGTCTCCCTTTTTGAAAATGATGACGATGTTAGCATTACGTAAGTTGACAGGGATTTCTTCGGTGCACCAGACTTTGAAGAGCAGCAGGTGAAACTTGTTAGTCAGTAGTTCTCCCCCCACTTTCAGTACTGCAGCTGGTATGCCATCAGGACCTGGAACTTTATTGTTCTTCATTTGTTTAATTGCTTTGCAGATTGTTAATTGCTTTGCTCAGGTGTTGGTAGTTGGCAAGAGTTTCCCAGATTGGGTGCTGAGGGATGGAGTTGATGGTGTCGTCAGTAACAGTCAATTCTCAATTTAGAACAGTGGTCCCCAACCTTTTTCGTCTGGCAGGCGCGAGACGACGAGCCACCGTGGACTATGGCTGGTAGATGAGCACCCACCGAAATGCCACCAAGAAGTGGCAATGTCAATAGACGTTGCCGCCAAAATGCTGCTGGCAAGCAGTGTCATCCAGAGGCGTCGCCGCCGAAAATCGGTGGCATTTCGGCAGCAACACCTCTGGATGACGCTTCTTGTCGGCGGCATTTCAGCGGATGCTCGTCCGCCGGCCAGTACACGGGCGCACATAGATGCCCCGACAGGTGCCATGGCGCCCGCAGGCACCACATTGGGGACCACTGATTTAGAAGCTTTTAGTTGTGTTCCTTCCAGCACTCTTTGATGGGTTCATTATAGTTAAGAAGGATACCACCATCTTCAGATCTCAGAGGTGAGAGTCCACCTGAGATTGGTGCATACAGGGTCTTTGTCTCACAAAAAAAGCTCCGCATACCATATCTGTCAGCAAATGTTTGGATTTCTTTTGCTTTGTCCTCCCACCATTTGTGTTTGATTTCTCGGACCCTCCTTTTAACTTCAGTTTTGAGCTGATGGAAAGAGCTCTGCTTCTGATTGGATAGTGGTTGGTTTTGTCAGTTGCAGAAAAAACTTCTCTTCTGGTCCAAAAGGGCTGTAATCTCAATTTTGTTTTATTAAACTAGTCCTGATGGCGGCGGGTATAAAGGCCAATGAAGTCCTCGCAAATCTCACGGATGGTCTGTTTTAGGGCTTCCCAGTCTTCTTTGACACTTGTGCTATCATTTCCAGGTATGCATATAGCCAGTTGTTAACTGAGGAGTGTTTAGAAGGTCTCCTGATGCACTGGCAGTATACTGACATCCTGGTGACATTTGAGAAGTTGAGTATGATTTACAAAACATTAACTGGCTTGAGACATACCTACCCAAGAGACCACCTCTTTCTGTGTGAGATATTATTTCCTCTATGAATGAAATAGGCCAGAATGACCATTAGGTGTACCATATGCTATGTTTTCTGCGGATAGCTGAGGGATGAGTGATCTGTTTGTTGGCTATTTTAAGTTACTAGATGAAACACTTATTTCACTTGCTATGCTGTGAGGTGGCTATTTTTTGTATGGAATGTTATTTTTCATTAATTGTTAGGGCACTCCCAGTTTAATCAAACAGGAACAATTTTACTGCAACAAACAGAGACTTAGGCAGAAGATGTTAGCTTATTAGCCTCCCAAATTAAACTGTCCCAATGACACATAATAACTATAAATTGGATATTCAAAACAGAATTTTCTGGAGTATGTTTAATACATTTTCATATGAATAAATTATATGAAAGTAATGTTTAAACTTCTGCTTCTTAAGGATGGATTTTTATTTTTAGATGATAGAACGGCTAGCCAAAGTTACTAATACAGGGCTGCTTTTGAGATAAGGAGCACATCTTTGCTCACTACTCTAACACATGCAAAGGAGGAATGTGATGAAGTAAGGAGGTCTGGGGTTTATATGAATGAATGCAAAGAAATAAATAGTATTTTCTTAGGCTGTCAACTACTACCATGATAAGTGCAGCACAGAAGCCTAAACATAGCCCAAATGCTGCTCAGCTCACTCAAATGAGTAGTCCCATTAAAGTCAATGGGATTAGTGGCATGAATAAACTGAGCAGGATTTGGACTACAATAGTACTTTGCACTTACAGCACTCATCATCCAAAGATCTCACAGAGCTCTACAGTTTTAATTTACCTACTCTCACAACACCTCTGAAAGAAAAGGTATATTGTCCATTTTACATAAGGGAAACCTGTTGTAAGAGATTAAGTACAGTATCTTACAAACAATATTTCATGCTCATGCAATAAAGGGGCACAAAGATCACTTATCAACAAAATGCTTATTCTTCAGCTATTCTTTAATGCAGCAACTGGCTTTATTTGCCAGTCATCTGCAGAAAACTACAGGTCAGTTGCAATGTACAAAGTACTCTCTTACATATATGTACTTTGCAGTATTTTTTTCTAAAAACAAACACACAAACAAACTAAGGTTTAAAACGAATGCAAGTTTCCCCATGACATCAACATTTCAGCAGAAGCAATCCTCAGGGAGCTCTGTTGTCTCTCATGGCAACTTAGTTTCAAAACTCATTTTTTCCTGCCTAGATTCTGGGGGTGGAGGGTACATGAGTATTTGGTAAATTTCAAACATATATATTACATTATAACCTTCACCCCTAAGTTTGTAACCTTTGCATTCTTCTAAATCAAATGTTAGGAAATTCCAGAAGTAAGATTGCCTATGCAACCTTAATTCGGCCCCCTTGTGGGTATGCATTGAGATATGGCCTTTAATTACATGATTTCATACTATTTTTTCATTCATTCACAGCCCAAATTGATTTCAGTTGCATACAACACCTCTCAGAGTTTGCTCCAGGCGTCTCACATTGGGCATACAGAAAATGAGGAATACACAGTTAGTGTCCACCTGTGAAAATGTATGGTTTATATCAGTGTTTCTCAAACTTGGGATGCCGCTTGTATAGGGAAAGCCCCTGGCGGGCCGGTTTACCTGCCGCGTCCGCAAGTCTGGCCGATCGTGGCTCCCACTGGCCACAGTTTGCTGCTCCAGGCCAATGGGAGCTGCAGGAAGCGGCGGCCAGTAAGTCCCTGAGCCCACGCCGCTTCCCGCAGCTCCCATTGGCCTGGAGCAGCGAACCGCGGCCAGTGGGAGCCATGATCGGCCGGACCTGCGGATGCAGCAAGTAAACAAACCGGCCCGGCCCACCAGGGGCTTTCCCTACACAAGCGGCATCCCAAGTTTGGGAAACACTGGTTTATATGACTTGCTCAGTACCACTATGTGCAGAGGCAGGAAAAGAATTCAGTTCTCCATGGCAGCATTCAGCTACCTCAGTCATGAGCCCGTTCATTCTCTTCCTATTGTTCCCTGCATCATTCACTACACACATTCCAACATCTCCAACATAAAAGGCAGAGATCCAACAGAACCAACCCCAACTTCATTCACACAGCAGGTCCACTACCTACACTGAATAAGGTGTTCTAAGGGGTTCCTTAGAAAACAAAAGTATCTGATCATGTAACTACAGGCTGTATCATAATGCATATGCACAAGAGGCTGAATTAAAATTACACAAGCAACCTTAATTCTGGCATTTCCTGACTCTGCAGCTATAACATTGTATATCACTTCCTACATTTTTAAAAAGTAAAACAACAGAATTTCCATGATGTGCAACCAATATTGACAGCCACATGAGTCATCAGCAGGGTTGAAGTCTTCAGATCACAACATAAGTCTCTAACACTGGAGCTAACTAAAGTTAACTTGTAGCAATATCAGGCTTTTATTTCCTTTATGGACCAGCCACTACAGGGTGATGACACATTTAGCTGTGAAACCCATGGGAAATTTGCTGAAGTAGAGGAATGTTGACACACTGGAATCCTAGGTTCAATCTGAGGTTCTGGAAGAGAGTGTGATTTAGTGGTTGTAGACCTGCCCACCCTTGTTTCTATTCCCCTCTACATCTATCCACCCCCATCCCCAGCTCCTTTCCCTGCCTCCCTCTGTTCCTCACTCATCCACATTTGAGTCAAGCTGCTTCCTAATTCTCCTCCATGCTGCTTGCAGTCCAGCAGGCAAAGCAACAAGAGCACAAGAGAATCTCATTGCTCTCAGTTCTGATCCCTGACACCACAGGAGCCCCAGCTATCAGGAAGGACAACAGCAGGAGAAGTTCTGCTCAGCCCTGAGACAGGACATACTCTGTCTCACAGTGGTACATGAACAGTCTGGTCAGCACATAGGAAAGAACTGTGTGGCTATGGAGCATACTCCATATAGATCGAATCTTCAGAGGATTTAACTGCCAGCTTCCAACAACCTGTACCGAGCATGTGCAAACTGCTACATTCAGAGGCTTGTAATCTGGCCAAATTTGGCTGGATTTTCACAGGAATTGCAAGAGGCATATTCCTGATGTTGGGGTGGCCTCTCCAACCCCATCCTCACCCCAACCTCAAGCCCCTGTTCCAAAATCTGGAGGTACAAAAGCTTCAACAAAACTATTAAAAAGGGTGGGAGAGAAGCATTTTTCTCTAATATTGTTCTTGGAAACTGCTGAACCATTTTAGTTAAAGCTTAACAAAAGAAGATTCCAGTGTGGTTATTCCGGACATCAAATTGTATTTCTACATTTCAGTGCCAAAACTGATACAGAGTGTATCGACTCTGCAAATGTAATATTTCCTTGTTCAGTTCATAAGAATTTGAATTTCTGGCAATTACATTTTTCTCTGCCAAAAGAGTAACAAAACATGGTATACATATGGGGGAGCAGAAGAAAACTCTTTGCTGCACACCACTTTCAGGCCACTTATGATTTTGCTGATGAAATTTGCACTCAGGCATCTTCCACAAAGCATGACTGTTTTCGCTGTAGGAAATCCACATGGTCTATTAGGCATGCTAAATCCATCACCAACTGATGGATTTGAAAGGTTAAAACTGCTTCTTCAGGTTATAATCTTGAAATTAGAGTGCAACATGTCCTACTGAACTGAACTGGAAGCTTGTCTGCATGGTGCTGTACAACACAATACCAGCCTTTAATGCTTAATGTATTGAGTTTTGTTGTTGTTGTTTTATTAAATGGAGTCTCTATAGTTATGTCACTTTTCTGGATTTCCCTATTATTGCTGATGGCCAAATTAAGATACAGCTCTACTAGAAACAGAAAGAATAGAGGAGGATGCTGGGTACCAATTAGAAATACTACACTTGCTATTTTGGTTAAAAATGTGTTTCATTGGCTGAAGTATGTTGGTATTAATCAGGTGTTCGCCTTTTCCACTTTCTAGCACTAGCGGAACTCAATCTTGGTGAGATGTACTTCATCCTCATCCAGTTTCCAAATTCCAACTATTAACTGGTAATTTATGGATAAAAATTTGTCTTAAATTACCTAAAATTAGCTGCTTTTGTGAAAAAGCTCTATTAGTCATTATAAAAAGCAAACCTCGTTTTAACCCGACTGATGTGAGGTGTTAACATTGTTAACAACAAAAGTGACAGCTCTGTCTAAATGAATACATGTCCACATGACATTTAGAGAGCATTTGTATCTACACCAATATGATAAAAAGAATAGAAACCCACCAAATAGCTTGCCTGGCAGCACACAAACACAAAAAGCTACCTTTGAAGACCCAGATTCAGTATCGCCTTACTGGTAGCTCAGAGTGCCACAGCAGTAATGCTCACTCAAGATAGAAGAAAGGAAGAAGAGAGCAGACTGCAGAACGCTTTGTAGCATCTGCACATATATTAGCATTATGATCACAGATGACGCTTTCCAGCATTCTTGGTCATTGGAATAGTGTTGCTTAGTGTAGCAACAGACAATTGAGGCAAAGCAAGAAACAACTGAATGACTACCATAAAGACCTAGAACTGAAGGTGAAAATACAGATGACTGCTTAATATTCTCAGCTACAGAATCAAGATGTGGCTTGTGTGGAAGGACAGCAGAAGGAAAAATTCAAGGTTCACCCATCCTTCTAATTTTGGTTACCTTTTCCTCTTTGTAACACCTTCCCCTTCCTAACATCATTTTGTAGGAATAAACAGGATTATAATCTGACTGTTTGAGCGCAGATCGACTCTTCTAATTCTAATAGAGAGCATTTTTAATTTGAGGGTGAAGGAAATCAGGGCCGCCCGGGAGGAGGGCAAGTGGGGCAATTTGCCCCATGCCTCGCAGGGGCCCCCACGAGAGTTTTTCGGGGGCCCTGGAGTGGGGTCCTTCATTTGCTCCGGGGGCCCCGGAAAAGTCTCGCAGGGTCCGGACCCCTGGAGCTTCTTCTGCTCTGGGTCTTCGGCAGCAGTTGTGCGGTGGGGGGTCGTTCTGCTCCAGGACCTGCCGCCGAAGTGCTCTGAAGACCCACGGCGGGGGGTCCTTCCGCCCCAGGACCCGCCACCAAAGTGCCAGGTCTTCAGCAGCAATTCAGCGGCGGGGGCCCCCTGCCGCCAAAGACCCCAGGCCCCCTGAATCCTCTGGGCAGTCCTGAAGGAAATAGAGAACACCTTAGTCATCTCCCCTCCATCCCATATTCAGTGTTCTAGGCCTGATCTGCACCTAAAACTTAGGTTGGCCTATCTATATCATTCAAGTCTGTGAAAAAAACCTCACACTTGTGCAAAATAGTTAGGTTGATTTAAGTTTTAGGTTGAAACCAGGCCTAGATGCAGCTAGGTTGACAGAAGAATACGTCCCTCAACCTACTTCTGTCTCTTGAAGGGATGGATTTAATATGGCGACGGAAAAACCTCTTCTGTTACTGTAGTATGTGTTTTTTAAGTAACTTACAAGGTTTTCTCTCCTCCCTTTGACCAAATACTTTGCACTGACAAATCATTCAAACTCCCAATTCCTACAGCAATTATGAAAAATTTAAAATGCACATAGCAATCTGTACTTTTGCAACACTCAACATACCAGATTATATTTAGGGAGATTTATCTAGTAATGTCTATTAATTTACATAAGCTGCCAGGATGCTTTACATGAGTATTTCAGGATATGGCTCCCTTTACCATAGGGTATCAAAACCATCGTAAGCTTCTTAAGGAAAACAGAAAGAAAAAAAACAAGGTGGCAGTTTTAGTTTTCTATCCATTGTACCTCTTCCTTTCACCTAAAGTCTCCAATATTTCTACTACAAGATCCAGCTTATGACACAAATGATTCAGGTGGGAGAGTGAAAAAGACAAATGATCCATAATGCCACCACATCTCCAGTGAAAGGTGCAATTGAGCTATCAGAAGCCTCCTGTGGTCACAAATTATTTATCAGCCTCTAAAATGTATCTAGCATAGCACATTACTGAAAAAAGGAAAGATTTGGCCTCTGCCCCCAATGAGCTCCATCTAGACATGTAAACTGTTAGCTGCCCAGGTTGCACTGTGATAAGGGTAAATGGAGGTTACTGGAGTTCTTAGAGATGGACTCTGCATATTTATACTCCGGGGATGCACCAGATATGTGCAGCTCAAATGGTGAAATGTGGCAATTGGTGCCCATTGGAGCACCCTCGTACCCAGCGGCACTCCAGGCACCAGAGCTCCAAGCGCGTGCCTGGGGCAGCAAGCCATGGGGGGGCGCCCTGCCGGTCCCTGTGGGAGTGGCAGTCAGGCCGCCATTGACGGCATGCCTGCGGGAGGTCCACCGGTCCCATGGATTCGGCGGCAATTCTGCGGCAGGTATGCCGAAGCTGCGGGACTGGCGGATCTCCCGCAGGCATGCCGCCAAAGGCGGCCTGCCTGCCACGCTTGGGGTGGCAAAAAAGCTAGAGCCGCCCCTTCTCGTACCCCCTTTTACCTCTCCCCTCTCTGTTCCTGAGGGTTCTAGGGCAAAGTGCTCTGACCACCTCAGTTCCTTCTCACCACCTCCTCAGCTATGAGCTATAATTAAGGCGCCTAGGAAGAGGGGAAGGTGGGCATGTAGTGGAAATGTACAGAGTCTGTCATAAAGAACTTTGTTGACAAGTAACCTCTGTTTCTCCTTCAAGTGGCCTCTGCATATTCCCACTCCCCTTCCCCTCTTCCTCACAACCTTCATTATAAAAAATAAATAAATAAATAAATTTGAGATATCCTATCTCCTAGAACTGGACGGGACCTTGAAAGGTCATCGAGTCCAGCCCCCTGCCTTCACTAGCAGGACCAAGTACTGATTTTGCCCCAGATCCCTAAGTGGCCCCGTCACGGATTGACCTCACAACCCTAGGTTTAGCAGGCCAATGCTCAAACCACTGAGCTATCCCTCCCCCCAATTATAACCCATGACTGAGGTGCCAGTGGGACGGAACTGTATGGTGACCAGATAGCAAGTGTGAAAAATCGGGACAGGGGGTGGGGGGGTAATAGGAGCCTATATAGGAAAAAGCCCCAAATATCGGGACTGTCCCTATAAAATCGGGACATCTGGTCACCCCACGGAACTGAGGCAGCCAAAGTGCCACACCCCCTTTTATAGCCTTGCCTTAGAATATTCAGGGAACGATGAGGGGAGGTGCAAAGGGAGTATGCAAGAGCACTCCAGCAGGCACTGCTTGTCAGGTTCTACCATCTGAGGCTACTTCTACACTATATACCACTGGTGGCAGTGTGCAGTCTACATGTAGGTACAAACTGCAGTGAAAAGCATACTGCATCTACACTGTGGTATGTAGATATACATGCCCGTGAAAGGCTCTCATAGAGGGAATGCAGCGGGGAAAGGCTCAACCTGAGCCTCTCTCTGCTGCCGGACTCTTTCCCTATGGTGGGGTAAGGGCTGCAGCAGCAGGAAGTTGGCACAGCCTTTCCCCGCCATCTCCCCTGCCACAGCCTTTCCCCATGGCCAGAGTTTTTTCCTGCAGCAGGAAAGGCTCCAGCAGTAGCACAGTACACTGCTAAAAATGGCAGCACAGCCAGGGATGCACAGCCTGGGTGAGTAGAGAGCCACATAGGGATGTACTTGCGTGCATACTTGCCTGCACCCTTCAGGCACGTCTTTACTCTCCTAAGTTGTGCCTCACCATATACACTGCTATTTATACCAGTGCCAAGGGGGCTACATGGGTATGTACACTACACATTGGTGAAAGACGCATGTAACACAGACACACAAGAGCAAACAATATGTCAAACAGAATACAAAACACATTGTTCATTAATTGTGGCTCTTAAACATGATTTTTCTTATTTCTTATTAAGGCTACATTTAAAGATAAAACAGAATAAAGAATAAGGAAGAAAAATTTCACTGCAATCTGTCCTGCAACATATATAAAACACTATAACATCATGAATTAATAATTGATAATCATGTCTGTAGCTGCAGAAAGGCAGTAAATTACACATTGGTTAATGTGTATTAATCCTTTTAGATCCGAACTTCTAGTTCATTTAGAGTTCTATTTACATAGCACAAACACACAGCTTTAAAAATCAGGATTCAAGTTCTCTGTGTAAAACCTACCAACAACACTATATGGCAAATATTTTTCCAGTAAGTTCTTCCTTCACAGAAAACTACCTTGTGAGGGAAGTTTACCAATTACTTTCCAAGTTTCTTAACAGCACTTGACATTTTACATATTTGTTTACTTTCTTTTTGCATCATTTACACAGTATCAACACAGCTCTGAACTAGGAAAAGGATGTGTTTGTTGAGTTGTTGCAGAGACAGAAGAGGAAACAATACATTGTTTTGGCAATGTCTCAAATTTCTCTTTTAGGGAAAAGGCTAAACCATTTTCACTGTTGAAAAATGGAATCCATCAACTTAGAAAACTATATATATTCGGAATTTCTTTACCAGTGTTACTAGAACCAACTTCATACATAAAGAACAAATTATTAAAAAAAAACAAAATCTAGCTTACTTTTAGCTGTTTAAATTGCTTACTTTCTGCATTTCACTCAGTTTGGACAATGAAACTAAACTAGTCAGTTTCACAGCCAGGTTCTCATGAACTAGTACAATGCTGCTTGGCCAACGTACCAAAAATGTTATATTTTAAAAAAATTAAATAAAAACATCTATTTAGAACAGATTTTTATTAAGTCCTCTAAAAATAATCTATATTGTTGTTTTCAGGTACTTGAAAGATTCTCTAAAACCAGATCCCGTAGCAAACAAACTCTCTTTTAAAGAGCTCTTATTCCTTAGTGTTCTCAATCAGGTATTAGTTTTAATCCAATCTAACACAAACCTCTCTTCTTGTCAGTAGAAAGGATGCAATGTTACTAATTCTCATAATTCTATCACGAGTCTCATAATATCTGTTGTTTTTCTTAAAGCCTCGGCTCCAGGAATTATAATTAAGACTACATTTTAATCATGGGTACTATTAGTAAAAGTCATGGACAGGTCACGGACAGTAAACAAAAATTCACAGGCTGTGACCTGTCCATGACTTGTACTATATACCCCTAACTAAAACTTGGGCTGAGAGGCCGCGGATGCTAGGGGAGTGGGCCAGGGTAACACGGGTGTGGGAGGGGCGGCGCGTGGCCCAGGACCCCACTGGTGCGGGGGAGGGGAAGAGGCATGCAGCAGCGTGCAGCCCGGGACCCCTGCTAGTGCTGGGGGGAGGAGAGGAAGGGTTGGCAGGGCTGGCGGGCTCCCCAACCGGCTCAGCACGGCTCCCCAGAAGTGGCTGGCATATCCCTGCAGCTGCTAGGGGGAGGGAAGGCCAGGGAGGCTCTGTGCACTGCCCCCGCCATGAGCGCCGGCTCCCACCACAAGCACCGGCTCTGCAGTGCCCATTGGCCGGGAACCGCAGCCAATGGGAGCTGCAGGGACCGTGCCTGTAGGCAGGGTCGGCGTGCAGAGCCCCCTGATCTCCCTACCTAGGAGCTGCAGGGACATGCTGGCCACTTCTGGAGAGCCCCACCCCTCCCTCGAGGTAAGCACCGCACCACATCCCAACCCCCTACCCCAGCCCTGAGCCCCCTTCCTGCACCCAAACTACTGCTGCTGCTGGGGAGGTAAGTGGTGGCCCAAGGGCAGCCCCAGAACCAGCCGCACTGGCCACCGCAGAAGTCACAGAAAGTCACGGAATCTGTGACTTCCGTGACAGACACGCAGCCTTAATTATGATTACCAGAAAGTCTTAGCTTTCATTTAAAAAAGAAAAAGGTTTAAGTTTCCAACTCTTGGGATTTCAGCAAAGAGCTAAAAACAAAACAAAGCTTGAAAGCTTAAAACAAAAAGGCAAATAAAAAGACACTGCCCCTTTAAAAAAAAAAACTCATGATTCTTTGTTCTCTCTCATGATTTTATGAATGGCTTGTTTAGCAATACTAAAGAGGAAAACATCTCAAAGTTCTAAAACTTCTACCCAAACCCCATGCAAAAAGAATGCAGCCACTATTCATAACCAGGGCTCTGCATACTCCATGCTTCTTTGGAATCTGCTACAGAATAATGGCACAAAAGCCAAGCTCTTAAAAAGAAAGCTGTTAAGTATCTAGCCCTTAAGGTTGCAAAGGGCACCTTCCACAAGTGAATGAAATGTAGACATATAAAATGTCGACTGAAGTCTGCAGTCATCCTAAATATACCCAAGACAGGTGAAATGCTTCAACGCCCCACATAAATGAACAATTTAGAAATCTTAGGCCCTGATCCTGTAAAGACTTATGTCCATACCTAACTTCACACACTTCTATTAACTTCAGTAAGACCACTGCCTTGGGGTAAAATTAATCATGTGTATTAGTATTTGCAGCATCAAGGCCTAATTATGCAAATTTAAGCCCTGATCCTTCATGTTCACATGGAGCTCAGTGCAGGATTGCTTCCTTAAAATTTAAGTGTTTTACCAATGATAATTTGAACATCTTGTTAACATGCTTAGCACTACCAGTACTGCCTCTCCACATTATTACCAGGTGCCAAGAGCTCTAATTCTCCCCTGCTCAACTGTCCAAACCTTCAACTTCCATCCTGACAACTTCTGTAATACAGTTACACATTTTAAACACAAAACTGTGAAGCACAATGAAAATTAAAAATTAATGGACAAAGTAAAATTTTAATTTAATATCAAATTAAATATCAGAAGGGATCTATCATGACTGTTTTCCTGATTTTCATACTCCATTAAAAACTTCATTTTTTTAATTTCCCTCTAATCTGCTATATTTGAGTGCTGTAGAACACAAAGGTCATGCCACAAATCTTAGGTCGAGCTTGCCAAGGAGCACACATACAACAACGAACCTTTATACCTATAATGATGATGATTATGGGCCATAAGTGATTACTCACTGTTCTATTCAGTCCAAAAATAGTTTTATGATTGGAATCCTGGGCCTACTTCTTTTAACAACTGAGGCATTACTAAAATGGGAAACAAAAATTCAGATATGGACTATGATTAGTCTTTCAATGTTAAGATATTGAATAATTAGTCTTTCAAGATATGTTTCCAGTACAGTGTAAAACAACTTACATTCGTAACACATTAAAAACATTTTTTAGTATTTAGTATTATTTCAATATGATCTTAGACAAATGAAAAAATTATGGGGTTTGGGGTTTTTTAAGCAACTAGGATATGTCAATCATTAAGCAAAGGATCAGAGATACTGATAGTTATAGTTGACAAAGATCATCCCCAAAAGTGAATCTTTCTGTACAGACCAAACGAATTGGAGGTTCTTAAACTTTTATGATTTCATGTAATTCATACTCTCACTTGAAACAATTTTTTTTCCAAGCATATCACTGATTTTTTTTCTTCTCTGGAGACATACACAGGTGTGGGACAGAGCTCCCAAGAAACTCCACAAGCTTCCTCTCTCAGAATTTCCAATTAGTATGTCCCACAGGAGAAGGTTACTGAGGGCTGAAGAAGCAGCAGGGGATGTTGGCCTACAAATACCGCAGAACATAGTGATCCTACAGGAGCTGTGCTGAACCTCCTTCCGTTGTTATGCAAGAAGCTCTACAGAGGAGACTTTGTGAGAGTTTGTTCTACTTGAACTACTGAAGAATATGAAGAGGAATATGCCACTGAAAATGGCCACTCCCACCTCTATCCCCAAATATTCATGAAACCGTGATACTATACTGTACTCACACAGCGAGGTATGTCACAGAGCCAGAGCTCTCCATTCCACATTTTGGATTTTCGCCTTTTATCTCCCAAAAAGAAGGCAATGTTCTTACTAATTTCAGATAGTACAGATGTTCTTTTAGGAGTCAGTTTGTATGTCATCGTAATTAGCATTAGGAAGTGTTTTGTGGTGGGTGGGTGGTTGTGCGTGAGTGTGTATATATATATATATATATATATATATATATCAATTACTTGGGAAGTTACATCTATTTAAATTTACAACTAATGGACCTACTTTGTTTTTACTATGGCTTGGTTGTATAGGTTTGATAGCACAGCTAGCTGACAAGTGCAATAAAATGTGATGTTACAGCTAGCACAGATTCAGCATGGGATTCCCACATAGCCATGCATTTTGACAATCTTGTAAGGAAGGATCTTATTGGTGCTGTTGTTCTGTTCCTACCCCCACCGCTTCACCAGCTATACCAACAAGAACACATCTCATTAGCTCCACACTTTTGTTCCAATGCAGTTTTATGGCATCTTGTTTTTTTTACCATGAATTATTGACCTCAGAAGTGTTGACTCATGAAGCTCAGATTACAGCCAACTTTTATGGTACACAAATTTATACCATCTTCTTTAAAACTTCTTGTAAAGGGAGTGTCTCTGTGTGCACCGTATACCTGGGATCCAAGTGGGACAGCAACAGCACAGGACTAACCCTGTTGTAAAGCCGGTCAGTTTCATTTTCTGCTCAGCACAGGCCAAGTGTGGGGCACCCTGTGCACACTGAGTGAAAGTGACCAGTCTAATGTTAGTTTCACTTCAGTGAAGGAGCAACACAAATGACACCTGAGGGAGAAGATGAGAGGACAGCCCCAATTTTCAGGAGAGCCAATGGGAGCAACAAGAATGACCAGATAACTAAGAAACTTAGAAATAAAATTAAAAAAAACCTTCCCATAGCTGTCCAGCCGCTTTCACAGGGCTGCTTGGACACCAGTCAAGGCATCTCCTGAGGCAAGTCTCGCTCTGCCCATTGTACAGCCGGTACAAGGCAAGGCAGCACCAGGAGACCCGCCCCCATGCCGTGCCCCCCAACGGCCCCACCCGCTCCCCACTCAGCTGTTAGCCGGCACCCCGCAGACACCCCACCCCCCAGCGCTCCCCCAGGGGCCCGTAGCCCGCCCCTCACACGTAGGGTGACCAGATAGCAAGTGTGAAAAACTGGGACAGGAGGTGGGGGGGGGGTAATAGGAGCCTATATAAGAAAAACCCCCAAATATCAGGACTGGCCCTATAAAATCGGGACATCTGGTCACCCTACAGGGCCCCCCAGCGCCAGCCACCCCCGCACACAGGGGCGGGATAGAGTACCCCACCCCACCCGGCGCCCCCAGCCCGGCCCAGCGCCCCATCGCTTACGCCATTGTCCGGTGTTTACATCCGCACCCCTCCCCGCTTCTTACTACAGCCCCGGCGGCAGCCGCACACACCGGATGGCTCTGCCCACACGCACCGGCCAGCCCTCCCTCTGCGCCGCCCACCAATCGCCGGGCACAACCGGGCCGGTTGGCCAATGACCACGCACTGCATCCGACAGGAGGCAGGTGGAAGGATCCCTCCGTAGCCAATGGCAAAACGAGGCCCTGCAGGGGATCCTCCTACACCGGGTTGAAGTCAGGAGGGAGTGGGTTGGTAGGGGCTCGTGCGCGCGCGCGCGCAGACGGACGCCTTCACAGTTCAAAGGGTTTATCTCATGAATAATTAAAGTTACCTCATGAATAGTCAATATTCCCGCCGAGGCGGTCCCGCCCCCTTCCTGTCCCCTCCTCGGCGCCCCGCCCCGGCCTGCGGGG
The DNA here is from genome assembly GCF_013100865.1 of Trachemys scripta elegans. Classification (NCBI taxonomy): domain Eukaryota; kingdom Metazoa; phylum Chordata; order Testudines; family Emydidae; genus Trachemys; species Trachemys scripta. Next base: position 39,638,988 of record NC_048302.1, on the reverse strand, counting down.
AGTGCAGGGGATTGTTCATTCATTGCCCTGGGCGGGCGCGGTGGCTCTTGCGGTGCGGTAGCCGTGGCCTTCAGCGTGCCGCACAAGATAGTCAATGAATAGCTCGGGGGCTCGCGGGTTGCACAGATGCCACGCAATGTTTGTTAGTATTTCTCTGGGGTCCATATTTACCGGCCTCTACCCAAAGCTTCTCATTCCTGTCCCTGTGACCAGAGAGGGGCCTGCACCAAACCCCTAGTCCGGGACACACCTAAATTATGCTCATGGTTGAAAGAATCTAGATCTGGGCCATGATCCAGATTTCGCATAGGGCAGCCTGAAACAAAAGCCCAGGTTTAAACATCTCCCAACTTGTTCAGTGTTTTCAATCAAAACCCACACAAAAAAATGTCTGGCTTGAAATATTACTGAATTCCAGAGGTAAAACACCGCAGGCAAAATATACATAAAGCAACAATGAAAGGGCGCTACCTTTAACATGGAGAGAGCAACATACCAGTGCAGAACACTCTGCACAGCAATGGAGAGCAGGGAAATTTGGAATGGGCCCCAGGACCAGCTCTTAATTCTGTAAGAGGTGCCATAGGATCATTACTGCCCATGCAAAGTACCCAAGGGCTTACAATGCAAGAGGCCTTCCCTCAACAAATGATTGAAAAAAGAAATATGGAAAGCTGTCCTCCGCGGTCCTTTTGAAAAATGCTACAGTCTGGTCATATAAACTCAAAATGGCAACTAGGGCAACTTTTGTGTGGGTTTGCGTGGTTACTTTGGTTTTTTGCTAAGGCTATGTCTACACTAGCACATTTGTTGGTATAACATGTTGCTCAAGAGCATGGAAGAACACACCCCTGAGTGACATACGTTACACCAACAGAAGTGCAGGTGTGGACAGCGCTATGGCGGCAGGAGCCAACATAGCAGCTACCACCCCTTGTTGGGGGTAGTTTACTTATGTCGACGGGAGAGCTCTCTCCTATGGGCATAAAGCGGCTACATGGGAGATCTAGTGGCGCGACTGCAGCGGTACTGCTGTGCCTCTGTAAGCTCTGTAGACATGGCCTAATCATTTCCACCCTGGAGAACCAGGGCCGGCTCCAGGGTTTTTGCCGCCCCAAACAGCCCCTCCCCCCCCCCCCAAAAAAGCCATGATCGTGATCGCAATCTGCGGCACTTTGGCGGCAATTCGGCGGGAGGTCCTTCACTCCGAGCGGGAGTGAGGGACCCTCCACCAAATTGCCGCCGAATAGCTGGACGTGCCACCCCCCCTCCAGAGTGGCCGCCCCGAGCACCTGCTTGCTAAGCTGGTGCCTGGAGCCGGCACTGTGGAGAACTATCAACATCCACTAAAATATCTATTGTGTACAGTATTTATTTACGGAATAGGATTTTTCTGAGTCCTAACTGACATGGATTATATACATTTTAAAAATGTTTCTGTTTACATTACTCATCTGAGCCAGAATTTGAAGGACTGGGCCCAAAGTAAATCTTTCCTTCAAATGTCCCTAACCAAGAGACAAAATATTAGCATGTCCTAGGGAGAAGGTTCTGAAAGAGTACATCACCTGGGGAGAAAACACTGAGACAGAACCAGAGGCTAAGAAATGAGAAGGAATCAGAGGCAGTTTGAGAAGCATGGGAAGGAATCAGAGTCTGTTTAAAGAAGTTGAAGAGGATGAAAACAAGAGCAGACTGCTGAAGGAAACTAACTTTTGGAGAGAGGAACAGAAAGAGTTCCTGAAGCAGGGAAAAGAGAAAGCATAAATTAGAATAGCAGTTGCAGGAAGAAGTTAGAGAGAGACAGAGGCGAGATCACAATAGAAGGGAATAAAGAAAAAGAAGTTGAAATTACAGTTCCATTGGTATCATGCTACATTGGGCAGCAAGGGTTGTATTTGTTTTTGTTTGTTTGTTTTTTTAAGGTAAATTTAGGTATCTGTAATTTGGATATCTTCTCTAGATCCCCACAACAATGATGAAGTTCAGTCAGAGTTGTTTTGGGCTTTAGTGGTGAGACCCAGATAGATTCACTGAAGCTGGAACACACAATAAATTATAAATGCAGTTGTTGGATCTAATACAACATTATCGTGATCTTCTATGGGGCATCATATAGTTAGAGAAGCAGTTGATCCTGACATGCACATTCTTCTTTATTGTAATCAAGCACAAACAATAAATTCTGGCTTAATTATGTGTGATCCCACAAGAAACACTGTTGCCTCATTTGCTCACAGTTTCATGATTTTTTATTTTATACACGCTGAAGTATTTTATTTTCAGTTCTCAGATAACTGTATTCTGCTTGTTCATATCTTGTCTTCTGTTTGTTCCATGCAAAGCCAGTGTACAAAACTTTTGGCATGGAATTCAGCAAAGGGAAAATAAAATTTGAAACAAAGTTTCCAATGTTTGTTTGGTCATGACTGGGCATTCAGCATTATAAAACATGATATAATGAGCTTATAGAGTTATTTACAATTGCACAGTGTAGAATTCTGCAAACTAACATTGTATCACATGAACTTTAAAGTATCTAAAATACACTTGTAAAGCAAAATAGATACAAATTATCATATATAATGTATGGGGGAAGGGGCACTGACTATTTATTAACCAAAACTGTTACTGGAATGTTAAGTTTCTAATTTAAACCACAAAAGTTGAAAATCAGAGTTAAGGATTAAACAACATCCCAAACTGTCATTGTGTGTGTGCATTATGGGCTCAGTTTTGTAAGGTACTAAGCATACCTGTATGGTGCTGACATTCCTTGAGTCCCATGGAAGTCATTAGACATGTAGGGAGTTCAGTATCTCACAGAACTGAACCCCGAACAGGATATAGGGATAAATCCACACCTGGTATAAATTGTCATAACTTCGCTGACTTCAATTACAATTTATACCAGCTGAGGATCTGCTTGATATTGTCTTTCATTCAATAATCATGTAATACTAAACAGTGCATACTATTGGGTAAATATGAGCTAGCTGGAAAATTAAAAGCTATTTTTGTAACAAATTGCAACTTTTTTTAAATGTTCTAAAGAGAACCATTTTTCATTTTTTTTTAAATGTTCATGAAATTGTTTATATTAAAAATAGCCTAAACATAAAAATTTTATCAAACTAGATACCAAAATTATTTAAGTTTTGGCAAACAAACCTTTTAAATTACATTGACACTAAGAAGCTTTGTTTTAGGTTGCTTGTTTGTTTTAATGCATGTATGCTTAAATACTACTAAAAATATAGCACTGCAATAGATAATTCAACATGTGTACGTTACCTTTTGCAATTATAATTCTCTCTTTCATTTTAGGCCCTGCTGCTAGCAGCAGTGCATTAAAGCAGAATCCCTCCCAGTCCAGGATCTTAGCCCCTAGTTTAAAGAGGTTATATGAATTTGTGAACACAGAATTCTGGTCTTCAGAGATCTGACACTCACAGTGTGGGAGTAGCAGTTCACTTTGGTCTGCCTGTCTGAATGTCTTACTAACTGGCTGATGTGCAGATCCTTCTGCCTGCAAGCAGGTACAGGGGAGGAATGCCACCCAGCCAGTTCAGAACAAAGACTCAGTGGCATTTTGGAGCCACCAGGATCTCTTCTGATGCTATATGTGTCTGCAAGAAGATCTCACTCAGACACACAAATGGTCCCTTATGATGAAGTTGGACTGATAGTGAGAATTTCTTAGGTGTGCTCGGAAATTCTGGTAGACTCAGCCTTCATTTAGGCTTTATCCAACACTGGCCAGGAGCCCTGTGAAATATCTTTGTCAGATCTGCCTCTCCCATCTTTTTTACCCTTTCTCTGGAAGTCCTTTTCATTGTAGTGAAATACTAAATATTACTACAATTACATAACATTTACATTCTTGTATGCCCAGATGCCATAATTAGTATCAGGGCCACATTGTTATAAGAATAATAAAGAGACAGCCCTGGCTTAATGGAGCAAATGAGCTACTTTGTAATATAGAGTTATATCCTTCATGTATTATTAATTATTATTATTATTATTATTTGTGTGCCTGCACCATTACTAAATATGATATGGAAAACACGCTTACATTTCAAAAGGATGGGCCAGCTCTTAGCTACAAGTGTCATGGGAGTCATGTGGCTAAAATATTTGTGTCAAATATTTGGGAAATGTCATAGACAGTGCTAGAAGATGCTCAAAAGATGTAGACATTTGTATAGCAGCAGCTGCTGCCACATTTTGGGTCATTCATCAGCCTCTGTGAGGACATCATGATCAAGTTTGCTATGAAGCTGTGGATCTATAGAACTGCAGTTATACCAACTCTTGTACAGCAGTGAAATCTGGGCATTGAGGAAGGCTGAAAAGATTTGGATTGACATTTTTGATTCTCTGTCTTCAGCAACTGTTCCATATTAAGTAGCAGGATAAGATCAGCAATGAGGATATTCAGAGCTGAATCCAGAAACCACCACCATCAGTAATGGTTTGGTTTTGGCTTTTGGTACAGACGACATTAGGATGGAAGACCAATGAATTACGGAGCATGTTTACCAAGGAATGTCACTACATGGCTGGCGATCATGGTGCTCAATTTGCAAAGAAGCTATATTCTTTTTGGATTTGCCATGGCAATGATGATGTGGCTGAAACTCCATGGAGACTTTTTACCATATCTCTTGCTGGAAGCATGCAGGAAGGTGGACACTGACATGGAATAGTGCTTGGTGAATAAGAGACCAACAAGTAGAGAATAAAGCTTTAAATGATATACTCCCACCTGTGAAATGTATACATGGTGGCCATTCTGTTGAAGAAAGCCTGTAGGGAAAATGTTCACCCTCTGCTACCCTCAACCCACTTGTTTCACAGAAAGCACTGTACTGACCTCTCTGAAAAAGTAATGATGATGCTCAGGAAAATGCCCTTAAAATGTTGAATATGAAAAACAAACTGAAAAACTAGAAGACAAAATTTTGTAAAGCATGTTAAATATGAAAGCGGGAGAAAAAGAAAGATCCATTTTCTAATAGAAACATTTCTGTTTGTAAAAAGAACGAGGAGTACTTGTAGAGACTAACAAATTTATTTGGGCATAAGCTTTCATGGGCTAGAACCCACTTCATCAGATGCATGGAGTGGAAAATGTAGGAGCAGATATAAATACATGAAAGGATGCGGGTTGCCTTACCAAGTGTGAGGTCAGTCTAATGAGATAAGTCAATTAACAGCAGGGTACCAAGGGAGGAAAAATAACTTTTGAAGAGGTAATGAGGGTGGCCCATTACAGACAGTTGATAAGAAGGTGTAGATAACAGTAGGGAGAAATTAGTATTGGGGAAATTAGGTTTAGGTTTTGTAATGACCCAACCACTTCCAGTCTTTATTCAGGCCTAATCTGATGGTATCCAGTTTGCAAATTAATTCCAGTTCTGCAGCTTCATGTTGGAGTCTGTTTTTTAAGTTTTGTTGTTGAAGAATTGCCACTTTTAGATCTGTTATTGAGTGACCAGAGAGATTGAAGTGTTCTTCTACTGGTTTTTGAACGTTATGATTCCTGATGTCAGATTTGTGTCCATTTATTCTTTTGCGTAGAGACTGTCCGGTTTGGCCAATGTACATGGCAGAGGGGCATTGCTGGCACATGATGGCATATATCACATTGGTAGATGTGCAGGTGAATGAGCCCTTGATGGTGTGGCTGATGTAGTTAGGTCCTGTGATGGTGTTGCTTGAATAGATATGTGGACAGAGTTGGCACTGAGGTTTGTTGCAGGGTTTGGTTCCTGGGTTGGTGTTTTTGTTGTGTGGTGTGTAGTTGCTGGTGAGTATTTTCTTCAGGTTGGGGGGCTGTCTGTAAGGACTGGCCTGTCTCTCAAGGTCTGTGAGAGTGAGGGATCATCCTTCAGGCTAGGTTGTAGATCCTTGATGATGTGCTGGAGAGGTTTTAGTTGGGGGCTATAGGTGATGGCTAGTGGCGTTCTGTTACTTTCTTTGTTGGGCCTGTCTTGTAGTAAGTGACTTCCGGGTACCCTTCTGGCTTTGTCAATCTGTGTCTTCACTTCACCAGGGTGGGTATTGTAGTTTTAAGAATGCTTGATAGAGATCCTGTAGGTGTTTGTCTCTGTCTGAGGGATCGGAGCAAATGCAGTTGTATCTTAGAGCTTGGCTGTAGACAATGGATCGTGTGATGTGGTCTGGATGAAAGCTGGAGGCATGTAGGTAAGTATAGCAGTCAGTAGTTTCCTGTATAGGGTGGTGTTTATGTGACCATCACTTATTAGCACTGTAGTGTCTAGGAAGTGGATCTCTTGTGTAGACTGGTCCAGGCTGAGGTTGATGGTGGGATGGAAATTGTTGAAATCTTGGTGGAATTCCCCAAAGGCCTCCTTCCCATGGGTCCAGATGATTAAGATGTCATCAATGTTGTGCAAGTAGACTAAGGGTGTAAGGGGATGAGAGCTGAGGAAGTGTTGTTCTAAGTCAGCCATAAAAATATTGGCATACTGAGGCACCATGCGAGTACCCATAGCAGTCCCACTGACTTGAAGGTATAAATTGTCCCCAAATCTGAAATAGTTGTGGGTGAGGACAATGTCACAAAGTTTGGCCACTAGGTTTGCCGTGATGGTATCGGGGATTCTATTCCTGATGGCTTGTAGTCCATCTTTGTGTGGAATGTTCGTGTAGAGAGCTTCTACATCTATGGTGGCCAGGATGGTGTTTTCTGGAAGATCACCAGAGGATTGTAGTTTCCTCAGGAAGTCAGTGGTGTCTCGAAGATAGCTGGGAGTGCTGGTAGCATAGGGCCTGAGGAGAGAGTCTACATAGCCAGGCAATCCTGCTGTCAGGGTGCCAGTGCCTGAGATGATGGGGCATCCAGGATTTCCAGGTTTATGGATGTTGGGTAGCAGATAGAATACCCCTGGTCAGGGTTCTGTTTGTGTTTATGTCCTTTGTAACCTGTAACAATATAACCTTTATCAGGGTTCAAACATAAAAGTTGTGTCTTAATTTCTAAAAGTGATAATTCCAATAACAAGAAAAAATGTTGATTCAGAATAAATACCCTGGTCCTGCAAGTTCATCCTTATGGGCGGAGCCCTCCAGCCATGCTGCTCTCCATTGACTTTAATGGAGCGCTGAATGGGTATAAGGGCCCACCTGCACAGACTAACCTGCAGGATTGTAGCCTAAGTGCCTACAGCTAATATTTTTATATTATGAGTAGATAGAAATGAGGGCCCTAATAATATTTATGTTCCAAGGTCAATTTAGCACAATGTGCTGCTTCAGTGGTTCATACCAGAAATGATCAAGCACATATATATTTAGAACAGCCAATCTTCCAACCAACCGTATCTCTGTTTCAGTTTCTATATGCAGGTAAACATTAATTTGCTATTCAAGGCGTGTCTATTTATCTGTATTCCTTGAAGTAACAGTTTTGTGAATCTATACCATTCTATATAAGCTTTTTTGTTACAATATATCTCAGATTGCCAACATTGTATTTAAAAAATACAGGACGGACCTCAGATGATCCCTTCCTTCTAGCTCCAGGCTCTCTGCACACACTCAACGCTCCTCTTCTGGATGGGGAAGGGCACAATGCCCAGCGCAGGTTCACTACTCTAGATCTGTGCAACATTGCATGTGCAGGGCATGGGGCAGGCAAGCAAAGCCCTCCAGAAGCCCAGTACCAGGCAGCAGAAGCCCCAGAGCTGGATCCCTGCAACCTCCTCCGCCAGGACACCATGCTCTCTCGATCAATCCAGAGCTGCCTGCTGCCCCAGGGCCTCCTCCCATGACTGTCCTGGCATGTGCAGAGCCTCCTGGGTGCTTCAAAGTGACTGGGACTTGGGCACTGCTCCCCACCACCTGCCTGGAGTCCCTGAGGGCTCCTGGGGGCGAGCACCAGAGACAGAGGCCACTGCAGAGCTGGAGGAGAGACACCTGGCCCTTCAGCACAGCTCCAGGCCACACAGTCCCATCCACTTTCTCAGCCAGACAGAGCCTGCGCAGGGAAAGCTGATGGGATATACTCACCTAGCAACCCAATAAGCTCAGCTGGGCCCAGTAAACCTTCACTAAATGACTGTGCACCATGATTGGTTAGAAGAACCAACTAGGTCACTATTTAAGCCCTGTAGCAATAGCAGGATAGTTAGTGGGTACTCAATATTTTCCCTGCTCCTAGTGAAGCTAGACTGATTTTCATTCTCTGTCCCTTTCCTGCTTCACTCTAGCCCTAGTGCCTCTGAATTCCTGATACCTAACTCCTGGCCCTGACCACTGGCTTATCTCCTGACCATGACTCTGGCTCTGCCCTTTGGTTCTGTTCTGACTCATGGTTTTGACCATTGGCTTGCATCATAACTATGCCTCCAGTTCTGCCCTCTGATTTTGCTCTTGCACCACCTACATCTCTGCATGTGAGAGAAATCATAGATTCATAGATTCTAGGACTGGAAGGGACCTCGAGAGGTCATCGAGTCCAGTCCCCTGCCCGCATGGCAGGACCAAATACTGTCTAGACCATCCCTGATAGACATTTATCTAACCTACTCTTAAATATCTCCAGAGATGGAGATTCCACAACCTCCCTAGGCAATTTATTCCAGTGTTTAACCACCCTGACAGGAACTTTTTCCTAATGTCCAACCTAGACCTCCTCTGCTGCAGTTTAAACCCACTGCTTCTTGTTCTATCCTTAGAGGCTAAGGTGAACAAGTTTTCTCCCTCCTCCTTATGACACCCTTTTAAATACCTGAAAACTGCTATCATGTCCCCTCTCAGTCTTCTCTTTTCCAAACTAAACAAACCCAATTCTTTCAGCCTTCCTTCATAGGTCATGTTCTCAAGACCTTTAATCATTCTTGTTGCTCTTCTCTGGACCCTCTCCAATTTCTTCACATCTTTTTTGAAATGCGGTGCCCAGAACTGGACACAATACTCCAGCTGAGGCCTAACCTAGAGCCTTTCCGCAAAAGAGCGCCAAACTCAAACAAAAGGGTGCCAAAGTTCCCAAGAAAGAAGGGTAGCTAACATTGCTGCCAAACAACTACTAGATACCATTCAAGATGGCGATTTAAACAAATTTTTGACATTACCATTTCCCAGGTAAATAAAACAAGATACCGCATAGATATAGATCAGAGCATGCATATGAAAACATAAATACATGAATAAGGCTGTACACAGGGTTAGCTTTGTGACCCCTGACTGTTTGCCTGCTGCTTTTTGAAGATTCTATTTTGTGGATGTTTGTCTTTGCTGCTGATTTCCATCACTAGTTCCATTCTTTTCATTATCCCTCATGACCCTGTGAGGGAGTGTCTATATTTTAGCTCCTTAGAACTCTCTCCAGCTTTCTTTTCCTTCTTCCTCTCCAATAAGGGATTTTCCTTCCAATGTATTTGTTCCCCATAGATAAAGCTACTGGATTCTCTTTTTCAACTCTTCCTTTTGCATATGGATACTGGCCACACACAAAAGAGGACTTTTAGGTTTCTACAATTTATTTACAAAAATGACCTTTAAATATGGCTAAACAAACAAATATTCAAGGTGTGAAAACTACTAACATAAACAGAGGCCACTCAGGTGACAGGGGAAAAGCTCTAAACATTTGCTATTGCTTTTTGAAATCCATGAGGTGATTCAGATCTGAAGTATGTCCTTGTGAAAGAGCCAGGGCCGTCCCTAGCAGGGTGGGAGCCCAGACAAATCAGCCTGTATGGGCCCCCTTTAACATTTTTCATACAGGTGAAATCTGGTGTGGGGAGGTTACACCAGTGCTGGAGAGTGAGGGATGATGGAGAGTCACAGGTGGCACCTATGCTAGGGGCGAGGGGGCTCTCTGTGCTGGGGGATCCGGGAAAAGGGAGTGGTCTGGGGTAGAAGGGCAATGGATGGGTCAGCCTGGCACTGGTGTGTCCCAGCTGTGCTAGGACACTGGTGGCTGGTGCGGCGGCAGGTGACGCCGGAGCCAGTGGAGCAGGGCAGTCTGGGGTCGCTGCTGCTGCTGCCGGAGACTGAGTCCAAGCCCCGTGATGCCGAGCAAGAAAAAGAAATACAACATGCGCTTCCTGCCGGTGAGTGCAGGCCCAACCCCCGCTGCCAGTGTCAGGCCAAACATCAGTTTGAATTTGAGGTGAACCCAAGTAATTAACTTCAGATCTAACTTTAAATTCCCTCCAAGTTCCAGCATGCTCATTCAAGCCTCTCCTCTCTAGTATTACTGCAAGCTCATTCACTCTGCTGTGAGAAGCAGCAAGCTTCAGAGGGCATTGTGTACAAGACACAGCATGAAGGGCCCCAGTTCTAGTGTTGTCCCTGGGGTATAACTTTTCAAGCTTGCCCAGATTTTTCTCATGCTTATAGGAAACAGAGAATCATTCATGTTTAATTCCTTGCAGTCTATGACGTGTGTTTGCTTATTAACATGGGAACTGAAAAATACATTTTATAGATCCTGTCTCACAATTTGACCATAACTTTCAAGTTTGTCTTCCACACTATAAATTATTGTAAATTATTTTTGGGGTCAGGTGACATTTCCATTAGCCTCAGAATAGTTGTTTTTATGTTCACTGTAACAAGGCACAGTTTGTAAAAAAAGAACATTATTTGCATGAGCATATAGTCCTGAAATTATTTAAATTTCAGTTTTGTGACAGAAGTCTATTCCCTAAGCATTACTTTAAAAACTCCAAAATCAATTTATCCAGCACTTTATCTGTGACTGATACTGCACTCGTGTTCCATAGTGTCTAACTCAAGCTGATTTTGAATGGTTAGTATTTATTTAAACCAACATGTAAAGGCTCTGACTATTTTATAAAGACAGAAATCATCTATATTTGTTTCTTGTGTTTCTCACATTATTATTCTTCAGAGTTATACAAGGACATGAGATCTTGATTTTTAAAGGGGCTTAGCGCCACTAGTCGAATTGAAAATCAAGGATACATGACACATTCAAGGATACATTTGCTCAACACCATATCTAAAAATCAAGATCTGATTTTGGTGCTCCCCTCTTCACTCAGCCTTCCAAAAGTGTCCTGAAAACCAGTCTAAGCAAAAAATCTGCTTGTGCACTATTGCCATAATAGTGATGATGATAATGATGACACTAATTACAGTGTACTCACTTGTCACCAAAAATTACTTGTCCTCTGACACCAGACAAGTACAATTTTACAAAACTGCCATATCTGGTACTTTAAATAGCATCTATCCTTTTTCTCTCTCCTCATCATCCCATTAATGTTGGCAGTGGCATCTATGAGAGGTCCTCTTCTCTCCAAGGTAGTGACTAGAGCACAGAGTTAGCTCATTCAAGATGGGATCCTCGAGCCTTCACCCATTGCTTTATTCTGTGTCATCTCACCATTCTCTTGTCCCCTCTCTTAAAGAAACCTACAATCACAATGCTCACTCTGCATTCAGAAAAGCAGACAAATTCCAACAATCTTCCTAATGTTCTCTGATGTCCAATTTATAGCCTGTCTGATCAGACCATAGGTTTACATTCAAGGATTTTGCATTGATGACATGATTTACTTAGCTAATAAGGAAAATACTAGAATATTGACTGAAAGCTACGTAGCCTTTATCCCATGCCCAGAATTAAAAGGATAAGACAATCCTCTTGCACAGAATTCTCTTATCTATCTTGGAAAAGTTTCCCTGACTTTAAATTCTAGATCACAAGAAACTCTAATTTTCCCTGTGTCCGGAGATCAACTTGAACCAGGAGTGGTGTGGGTAGGACAACTCAGGACTGAAAAACAGAATAAGTTTCTTCTGGGGCTTTGAGGAAGCTAGAACAAATCAATGAAACGTAAGTGTTTGGGTTTTAATCTACAGTTTATGTAACTGAGAGCAGAATTTAGCTGATTGGTATCATGTAGAGAAGCTGTGTTTACACACACAGAGTTCATTCTAGTCTACATTCATAAACAAATTCTGAGCTCAGATATAAATAAATATAATAGATAAACATAAATAAATATATACTTCAGAAATTTCTAATCCTGCTTGATTTACATACTGAAAACTTATTATCGCAAAGGCTGGGTTTAAAAAACCTGGCTTTTTAGTGTAATGGTAAATTTTCTAAATCTTGGACCCTTTTTATCTAAAGACTAAATCACAGACACTCATTTAAGAAAAACAAACAAACAGTAATAATTCGTATTAAGCACACAATTTGCCGGTCCTGAAAGTCACTTGTTGCTAATTATAGACTTCATTACATACTTGACCTTACAGAACTTGCTGTAGTTTCGTCTGCCAGAAGGACCCTTCCAAGTAATTGTGTTTGACCTCCTGGGTGAGTCAACGTGATCAAAGAGAAAAAGCCACTCATATTATAGATTGATAGGCTGATCTAAATAACAATAGTAAGTCTGCTGGTAGAGGAGCAACTGGCAGTTAAACTCTTATGCTAAGGAAAATCCAGGATGTGTGATTATACTGAACCTGCATGCTGATGTGTCAACTTCAAAATATATTTCAATGGAAATTGTTAGCCTCATGTAGCACCCTACAAGTGATTGTATACGTATATCAAATTCCTGGAAATAAGAAATCCTAATGCTTTTTCTCAGCCAGATGAATTTTGGTGAGTAATCTACTAGAGTAAAAGGACAAACCCACACAGATCTTATATCAACACAGATATGCATGGATTAGGTTGTTCTTCTTGACTTCCCTGACTATCATTTGTAGGACAAAATGCTCATTAGCATGTCATTTGATATACACATTGCTTCCATATTCCTTAAATTAATTAAAGTAAAGCAATTTGTATTATAGTCCAGCAATCATCAGAGTATCTGAGGGTTAGTAACATAGCAATGTTGATTCAGTCACCCAGAAGAAAGAGAAACAAAGAGGGTCTGTATCCTAGCACAAGTCCAAGACCTTACAACAGTTTGGGAATACAATATCAATCCCATTTGCACTACAAAAAGAAACAACATTGTAGCTGCTTAACTATTTAACTATTAAAAATATTTTTAAAAATGTGTTATTTGGAGTTACATATGCAAAGGACCTGTTAGCTACCTTATTGGCCTGGTGCATAGCAGTGGAAGATGTATAAACCATGTAACATCTTCCAAAATGGTAGTAATCTACATTAGACAATGAGTGCCAATGAGCAAAATGCAAGGACAAAAATCCCATGAACTTCAAACCCACCTTTTCCTCATGCACACCTCACAGGACAGGCCTCAAAAATGCAGCACTTAACATGCTGGGTTCCGGTTCCTGGGTATGTCTCCTAGGCACGACAGTAATACAAATAATAAAATAATCATAATAATGTCAGGTAAAATTCTGGTCTCACTGACATCAATGGCAAGTTTTGCATTGATTTCAATAGGTCCACAATTTCACCTACAGAAGCTAAAACCTAAAGTTCAACATTTTTCCATCAAAGCTGGGGATTTTAAAAAAATAGGTTTTTCAATAAAATATAATTATTTTTAAAGCACCTGTGAAAAAACATTGACTTTTAATTAAAAACCCAAATGTTAGAAAACTAAAACAGGGCTCAGCAATAGGGGAGGTCATGGTGCTTCAAGGGCTACATAGCATGGTCAAGGATCTCAGCCCACAGAGAAAAATGGGGTCATGAGGAACCATGGGGGCATTTCCAAACCAAAATTTTCAGATTTCAGCTCTATAGCTGCAGCCAAATTGTTCAGGTTTATTTTTTGTTTTAGGGAATAGTCAAAATTGCTCATGGAAAAAACAAAACATTTTCCTACAGACCTATCTTTCCCTTATTCACTGGTTCATACAAGAAAAACCCACAATCAAAATTCATCTAACTCTGACGCTCATTGAAAGCTGAAAGACAATTGCATTAAAAAGGCCTTCACAGAACGCAAGTTGTGTTTTAAAACTTTTCCCCGCTTGACTAAAAGATTTATCTGATTGTTCAAACACACTTGAATATCTCTAATTTTGGCACTAAATGATATACTCTTTTACACCTCTTCCTTCTATGGTCCTTTGACTCTTTTTAAGCCCATTTTTGCCCCTCTCCCCCAAACCTGATGACCTCATTACACGTACATGTGAAAGTGAAGAGGATTACAACTTTGTTTATATAAGATTCATTTTAGTGGTACTTAATTCTACACATAGGTAGTTGTCTTGTGGGGGGCCCCGTCAGTGACCTTGCATGAACAGTGTGCGCGAGATCACACTGTTTGGAGGACTCCATTTGAGCCCTGGGTGGAACTGAGCAGGATGGAGCAACTGACACCCTGTGGGCAAGATCTGGCTTTCAGGGGGCCCATCATTGTCTTGGGGCCACCTGTGATTGAATGGATTGCAGGGGCCTAACACCATCACTGCACATAGTCCCTGAGACTGAGTATCTCATAAATTCCAAGATTGCACTTGTCTTGTAAATTCCAAGATCTGACACTGAGTTAGACATCAACACTCCTGAGAGACTGTTAGAATTCTTCCAAATCCCGACACAGAGTGCTTCAGTAGTTACATTGGCCTAACACTGTACAGGGACTGTTATTCTGATACCAGAGACTTCCTCTTGCTTACTGTATCTTTGCCTGGACTGTTCTCTGAAACCATTAAAAAATAGTTACTGCCTCTGGGTATATGTTTGGAATCCCCTAAAGGTCTTACACAGGCTCTTTGATTTGTGACACTGTTGTCAGTGTCAGCCTGTATAAAGGAGACATCATTAATAGCCTGCTTTGTAGAGAAACATTCTAAGTCAGTTTTCTCATTTTTATTTCTGTCTGGTTTTATTAGTAGTATGTAGGGTTTTTTTTATTTGGTGTCACACGTCCTCTGAGCCATTTTGTGCTCTGTTTCAGAATGTTCACTATTACATTTTTACCACTGCAATGTAATTTTGATTATTCATAACTTCTTATTTTATATAAAAAGCGACAAGGTCTCTATGAGTGCACAAACTGAAAGTCCTTCCATGATCAGATTTCAACTGTACTTAAAACAAGTGTTCTAAAGGAAATGGTATTGTTCAGAACCACTTCCAAGCCATGAAAGCATTCCACATCCAGGGCCATTTCAGGATAAAACAAAACACAATTCAGAAAATCTTTCAGTTAGGAGATAACTAAATCCTGAAGTCCCTGCTCAGTTCTTGCTGATGAAGTCCATGAGAGTTTTGCCTGAATAAAGCCAGAGTAAGGATTTGAATGTTTGGCCCTAGGATTTCCACCAAGGGAAAATGAATAACAGTATTTTACCTATCTTCATCAATCTGAGGAGTTTGAAATCCCCATTATTCCATACGAAAGAAATGGTATGTCGTGCCTTTAAATTGTATAATGCTGCCTGCTCTTACTGGGTCTGTCTCATCAACAGAAATTAGTGCAAAAAAAGTTTTTACCTCACCCATCTTGTCTCTCATTCTAGGTAAGCATATGTCTATTTTACCTGTTTAAATACTTCTGCTAGTCATGTAGTACCCCATGCTGTTTTTTTTATTTCTATTTTAGCCACTTCAGCTCTCACAAAGTGGTTTGTACTGAAACATACCAGTAGGGAATCATTGTATTAGAAGTGGTAGCAAATTTTACATGCTTTATTTTGAAGCGATCTGAACATTTATTTGAATATATTATATACAGTGTTTACAGAATAAAGTTCCTTTTTAGACCACTTGCCCCTTGCTAAGTTCCTAGGATGTTGGACAGATGTGTAGTAAGTAATGTAACACCACTTCCAAACAAGGATATTGGATTACAATTTTTGTAGTAGACCATGATTATTTTTAACTTTCATTTCCCTTGTAATTATTTCCATTTCTAGATTCCTAAATCTGCCATGGCTTGTCATGTGAATCTCATCTATTCTGTGTTTACAAATAATTCTGGCCTTGAGTCTGCATTCCTTGCACACTGGGAATTCCCATAGACATGAGTTTTGGATGTACAAGAAACTCAAGTTGTGATCCTATGTAAAATATGACCAAACATTGTCCATTACCTGCTCTGTATACAACAGGCTTTTTAAAAAAATGGAAATACACTTAATGTACATAACAGCTGCCCAAATTCTGATTTAGGTATTTACATTCTTCATAACTCCCCCTGAGATGTCTGTTGGAAAAGTTAATCTTCACTTGCTCACTTACCAATTGTTTGTGTAATGGAAAGTAGTGGGGCTGAGTGGGTGTTTTCTTTAATTGTTTGTTTAAATACAAGGGGCTCCATCAGTGAATTGCCTGGGCACAAATCTCTTGTTGACTTTAATGTGAGATATGTGTGTTCAACTGATGGAATAATCAGACTCAAGTATTGCCTAGCAACTTTAGGGAGAAATTATCTGGGAGAAACAGAGGAAGGATAGAGAGGAAACAAAATAAATTAGGAAGAAAGAAATGGTGTGTGCATATAATGGCAATGGGAAAATTACAGAAGATCTAGACACTGACATTCATCTGTAACATCATCAGTTTTTAATCTCATTTGGGCAGCTATGTGTGTAGTATTGTTAGGGCACAATTGCTACCACGTTCAGCTACAGTAGGCGCTGTTTTTAGTACATAAGAACATAAGAATATAAGAATGGCCATACTGGATCAGACCAAAGGTCCATCCAGCCCAGTATCCTGTCTACCGACAGTGGCCAATGCCAGGTGCCCCAGTGGGAGTGAACCTAATAGGTAATGATCAAGTGATCTCTCTCCTGCCATCCATCTCCACCCTCTGACAAACAGAGGCTAGCGACACCATTCCTTACCCCTCCTGGCTAATAGCCATTAATGGACTTAACCTCCATGAATTTATCTAGTTCTCTTTTAAACCCAGTTATAGTTCTAGCCTTCACAACCTCCTCAGGCAAGGAGTTCCACAGGTTGACTGTGTGCTGTGTGAAGAAGAACTTCCTTTTATTTGTTTTAAACCTGCTGCCCATTAATTTCATTTGGTGGCCCCTAGTTCTTATATTATGGGAACAAGTAAATAACTTTTCCATAATCACTTTGTCCACACCACTCATGAGTTTATATACATCTGTAGCAGTATTCAAGATGTGGGCGCACCATGGATTTATATAAGGGCAATAAGATATTCTCTGTCTTATTCTCTATCCCTTTTTTAATGATTCCTAACATCCTATTGTGTTGATTGCTGGTGTACACTTAAGGGACCGGACCATTGTCGGTCTCTTTTTATTTCAGATTGCTTCAGTTTTCTTTCTCATTCTTGGCTTCTTAGTTCAAATACGGAAGCCCTGTTTACAGTATACATTATAGTACCAAACCATCACTGAGAAATGATAAACAAAAGGAATAGTATTTTTCAATTCACTTTATACAAGTACTGTAGTGCAATTTCTCTATTGTGAAAGTGCAACTTACAAATGCAGATTTTTTTTGTTACATAACTGTACTCAAAAAACCAAGATAATGTAAAACTTTAGAGCCTACAAGTCCACTCAGTCCTACTTCTTGTTCAGCCAATTGCAAGTTTGTTTACATTTATGGGACATAATGCTGCCCACTTCTTATTTACGATGTCACCTGTAAGTGAGAACAGGTGTTTGCATGGCACTTTTGTAGCCCGCATTGCAAGGTATTTACATGCCAGATATGTTAAACATTCGTATGCTGCTTCCTGCTTTGGCCACCATGCCAGGGGGCATGCTTTCATGCTGATGATACTCGTTAAAAAAAATACATTAATTAAATTTGTGACTGAACTCCTTGGGGGAGAATTATATGTCTCCTGCTCTGTTTTACCTGCATTCTGCCATATATTTCATGTTATAGCAGTCTCAGATGATGACTCAGCACATGTTGTTCATTTTGAGAATACTTTCACTGAAGATTTGACAAAACGCAAAGAAGGTACCAATGTGAGATTTCTACAGATAGCTACAGCACTCGACACAAGGTTTAAAAATCTGAAGTGACTTCCAAAATCTGAGAGGGACAAGGCTGCTTTCAGAAGCCTGAAAAGAGCAACACTTTGATGCGGAAATTACAGAACTGAACCACCAAAATAGAAAATCAACCTTCTGCTGGTGGCATCTGACTCAGATGATAAAAATGAATTTGCGTTGGTCCACACTGTTTTGGATCATTATCAAGCAGAACCCATCATTGGCATGGACACATATCCTCTGGAATGGTGGTTGAAGCATGAAGTGACATATGAATCTTTACCGCATCTCGTATGTAAATATCTTGCGACGCTGGCTACAACAGTGCCATGCAAACACTTGTTGTCGTTTTAAACAAGAAGCAGGCAGTATTATCTCCTGCAAATGTAAACAAACTAATTTGTCTGAGCGATTGGCTGAACAAGAAGTAGGACTTAGTGGGCATATAGGCTCTAAAGTTTTACATAGTTTTATTTTTGAGTGCAGGTTTTTTTTTACATAATTCTACATTTGTAAGTTCACCTTCATGATAAAGAGATTGCACAACATTATTTGTATTAGATGAATTGAAAAATACTATTTCTTTTGTTTTTACTGTGCAAACATTTGTAATAAAAATAATATAAAGTGAGCACTGTACACTTTGTATTCTGTGTGGTAATTGAAATCAATATATTTGAAAATGTAGAAAACATCCAAAAATATTAAAATAAATTGCATTCTGTTATTCTTTAACAGTGCGATTAATCACGCACTTAATCACAATGAATTTTTAAAATCACATGATTAATCGCAATTAATTTTTTTAATTGTGATTAATTTTTTTAATCGCTTGACAGCCCTACTAGAAAGCTTCCATAGAACCATAACTAAGGAAGAAAGCAGAGACACTTGGCAAATTAACTCACACTAAGAGTATTTCCAGGAAATGTTTATCTCTGTTTCTGAAAAATACAAATAGTGTTTTGAAAGAACAGCAGTGTTCAAATTGGATAAATGAAGTGGGGAGACCATGTGGATTGATGAGAGAGGCACCTTCCACCATATGTTTTTGGTGTCATCTGTTCTATCTCAAATAGCAAAAATCTTGCCCTTCAGCAGCATTTTTGACCTCCAAGCATAAGTCAACCTAGCAATATATATAATCCTCGACATGCTGAGACCACTCCCTATCATGCTGAACAATAATGTCTCATTGTTTCCTTGTACTCCCCCATCTGTCTGTATCCATCTGTTGTCTCTTGTCTCATAGTTAGATTGGAGGCTCTCTGAGACAGGGACCATCTTTTTGTTCTATACTCGTACAACACCTACCACAACAGTGTCCTTGTCCGTGACTGGGGCTCTATGCACTATGATAATACAAATACTACTTGATCACCTTGATCGATTGGTCCTTCAGCCCTCGTATAGATTGAGCCGATCACAACATGCCTCCAATTCTTCTCGTATCCTGGCCTTCCTTCTCCATGTGCAGCCATGTCTTTTCACAATAAAATCTTCCCATCTCTTTGGAGGTCGGCTGAGTGGTCATTTCAGTTCCCATGGGTACCACTTGGCGACAGCTGTAGTCAATCGATTGTCAGTGAGCCTCGCTATATGCCCGGCCCATCGCATTTTACTATGCCTGCTCTCAACAACAACATGCTGCACTCCACATTTCTGTCTGATCACTTCACTGGGGACTCAGTCGCAGATTGAAATTCCCAGAATTCTTTTTTCCATCGCCCTCTCCATGACAGGCAGTTGCTGCTCCTCTGTCTTCATCAGCGCCCATGTTTCGCTGCTGTACAACATTGCTGGCAGTACTGTTGAGTTGAAGAGGCTGGCGCGTGTTGCGTTGTTGATTTTTCCTTGGTGGACATCCTTGATAGAATTGAATGCGCACCCACCTGCTTTCTTTCTTTGTAAATACTACTACTATTACTAATAATAACAACAATATATGTGTATATATAAGAATAAAGTGTATAAGTGATACAGATTATTCTTTCCAATGTGCCTTTGTCAACAGTGAATTTTATTTGCTATCAAGTTATCCATCCTCTTAACTTTGTTAGATCCTACTGAAATGCCTCACCGACTTCTCTACACAAAATTCCCTTGAACTTTAAACAATGTTTAACAGCCTGATTTGGCTGTTATTAACTATGGGCTTGATCCAAAGCCCATGGAATCACTGGAAAGACTCCATTTGACTTCAAAGGACTTGGATCAGGCCCTTATGGAAGAACTGAGAAATCCTATATTTGGATTTGTAAATCGTAATAATATACATGCACAAAACATTTTCACTCTCCTATGTGTATTAGTAAAAATACCTTGCATTTCAATAGGCATCTTTAATCCAACAAATTTGACTTTGTCAACGAACTAAGCATAACATCCCCATAGATAGATAAGGAAGTGCAGCCACCCGCATTCACCTCTACAAGGCCACCAAAACGTATCTGGAGTTTTCAGTCAACTGAACTCCAGTTTAGAATTATCGTGACATGAGTCAAAGAAGTGTTAGAAAATGGTCAAGGGATCTAAAGCTAATTTTTTGAAATACCTAAATGTAACAGTCTTTGTCTGATTTTTAGCAAGTTTTTCAGAAAGACTCTACTATGGGATAAGATGTGGCATGCAAAATTGCAGGAATATTGGTTTCTTTGGAAGAAGTAACAAGGAGAGTATCCCTTTAAGTAGAAACATGTTTCACTTTTAGACCGTTAACCGCTTCTGTTAAAAGTATTTGCAAAAAGGAGTGAGACTGCATACACTAACACTGGCACTTTTGCTAAGCAAAAAAAATCTTTTCTGTTGTATTTTAAATGCCAATTAAAAAAGTTAACATATGCTTCAATGCCATGTAATGCTTTCCTGTTGGAAAGGTTCTGTATCTAATTCTGTCAACTGATCCTATTTGTCCTTGTCACTGCTGCCCACAGAAACACTCCCTGCAAGCAGAGAGCTTGACACAGCTGCCACCAGCAGCTAAGAAGGGCACATTATTCAGGTACTAGAGCTGCTTTCAACTGGGCTAATCCTAAAATCTGTATTCCAGTGGATTCATTCAGTATGAATTATTGATTAGGGGCCTGCGCCAAAGCTCACTGAAATCAATGGATTTCTTTCCATTGACTTCAGTGGGGATTGGATCAGGACCTATCTGTTGATGATGGAACTGGAATAGCTATTCCAAATGAGAAAAACAGCATGGCATAAATCAGCCAACATGATTTCAGTAGAGAGGGAATTCTTGGGTATGTTATTTCATTCCTTTTTAGATCTGTACTCTGAGTACAGTCTCAAACAAGCTGTATATCAGGTGATTTGTGCCACGCGGTTCTGATATTTTCAAGGGATTTCTTCCTCTTGCTTGTATTATGTGAAAACAGTGCAAAGGCCTCAATTGATGCAAAATGAAGTTGGCCTCTGTTTAGACCACAATATCACACCAAGCTTGTGCTCTGGTCCTTCCATTGGCTCCCAGTTTGTTCCTACCACCAGTTCAAGCCCTTGAAAGTTGTTAGCAGATGAGGTCCAGCTATATTAAAGATTGGAGGCCAGATTCTGTGGCCTGACTCCACTCCCTTTACCCTGTTTGCCCTCCACTCTGTGTTTGCTATGGTGCAAAGGGAGCAGAAAATTCCTGTGTTTCCCAATGTTTGTAAAGCTGATATAGCCACCGCCTATTCAAGCGCCTCTAATTGTTGCAGGGATGTGAGGGGCAGAAGGGAAGCCTGACATATATTAGAGCAGCTTACAACAAGGCTGGAGCCATTGCAGATGTGACTAGAGAATCAGGGAGCTGTGCCTCAGTGTCCCCATCTGAAAATGAGGATAATTATAATTATCTGCTTTGTGAAGCACTTTGAGATCTGCTGATGAAAAGTGCTATAGAAAAGCAAGGCACTATTATTATCTAACTCCATCCTTTGAGCATGCTATAAAACCTTCCTCTTTGGTAAAGCTTTTCCACCAGGTGCTAGAACTCCAGTAGTTCTAGGAACAGAACAAACTAAGGGGGCTTCGCAGAAGGAAGCTCTCCATGATAAACTGAGACCACACACAGTGGGAGTGGGATATAAACTATACAACAACCTGATTCACAGTTCATGGGACAAGACACAGAAGACAGCTGGCATCTAGTCCCACCAACCAGTCTTTTTCTTCAAGAAAAGGTGCTTTGATCCCCACCTCATGTTTTCCTTCACCTTCCTGCCTCTGCCCTTCTCCTCGGTTTTTCTTTCAATTACCTTTTTTCTCCATTCCGTTTTTCTCTCAGCTGCTCCTTTGCTGCCCCTCCCCACCTTCATACCAAATCCAAGATCATACAATGGCCAGACTTGCACAGAGATTCTATCCCGTCTCCTTGATCTTTCCCCACAGTACCCCCACTGCTGGCTCCCCTTTGCAGCAGGCACTGGAAGATGTAGTACTGAGTTCACCGAGGCTGATCATACTATTGCACAGATCCAGTGAAGGGACATCACCAGGCCCTCCCATCAAGCATGAGACCAGGACAGCTGTCCTGGCAGTCTACCAGCCTGCTTCCCACCCCAGCACTAGCCCGGTCATTGAAACATACTAAGGGTAGAGGCCACCAAAACTTTCAGTCACAGAGGAAAACCACATAGGGAAAAAAAGGACCTTAATTAACAAGTACTTTCTTTTCAGCACAAGAAGTAGTGCTTCCTGAGTGGGGAAGAAGAACCAGTTATTTTAAAGTTAAAGTAAAAGCACCACAATTTTAACTGTTGTGTGGGGAGGGATTAGCAGCAGCTCTCTACAAAATTACTGTAAAATTTGTGGTGCTTTTTTATTTTAAAAAGTGGTGCAATACAATGTGCAAGTGAAAAATCAAGCAGTTATTTATTTATCACTTTAATTACAGCACTTGTATCTTAAGCTCAGCAGGCGGAAGTCTCTGGCACACTTAAAAGATATTGCATGTCCATGTACTAAAACATGTCTTTTAAGCCCTAAGCTGATCCCATAATAACTTTAAATAATTCCTTGCAGTTGTCCAATTCTTGTAAAAGAGCAATAAATATGTACTACATCTACTGAATTAAAAGCACTTGCCTTTTTTGCCTGCATATAGAAATGACAAAGGGCATCAATTTCAAGGAATACTAATAGTCCTTACTCGGGCAAAATATGTCATTGAGTTTAATGGATGGTATGAGTAAGGACTTCTGTAATGTACCCGTGACAGGTTCAGTCACAGAGATCCCCTTGGGACTGTCGCCTGATGTGCTGAAATTACCTCTGAGTCCGTTTTCTCTGCCAGTGTGGGACTTCGAGAACCCTGTCTTGTTGAGCCAGACATGCTAGCCTGCCGCAACACAGACCCAGGGTCTGGACCACGCCCCCAAAGCTGCAGGCTACCTGTCTCCAGAACCCAGACACCTAGTTCCCAATGGGATCCAAACCCCAAATAAATCCGTTTTACTCAGTATAAAGCTTATACAGGGTAAATTCATAAATTGTCCACCCTCTATAACACTGATAGAGAGATATGCACAGCTGTTTGTTCCACCAGGTACTAGTCACTTACTCTGGGTTTATTAATAAACAAAAGTGATTTTATTAAGTATAAAAAGTAGGATTTAAGTGGTTTCAAGTAATAACAGACAGAACAAAGTAAGTCACCAAACAAAATAAAGCAAAAACACGCAGGTCTAAGCCTAATACATTAAGAAACTGATTACAGGTAGTATCTTACCCTCAGAGATATTCCAATAAGCTTCTTTCACAGACTAGACGCCTTCCTAGTCTGGGCCCAATCCTTTCCCCGGGTACAGTCCTTGTTAATTCCAGCAGACATCTCAGGTGGTAAGCAGAGGTTTTCTCATGACTGGCAGCCCTGTTTGTCCTGCTCCACTCCCTTTTATAGCTTTGGCACAAGGCAGGAATTCCCAGCCCCGCCTCATCAATGGAAAAGTACAATAATTAAGATGGATTCCAGTATCATGTGACATGGCCAAAGGACACAGGAAGGCTTGCAGGTAAATAAACCATTTACAACCAATTGTCCTTGTCAATGTGAGCCATCAAGATTCTAATGGCCCACACTTTGCATAATTAGAATAGGACCTCAGAGTTATACTTCATATTTCTAGTTTCAGATACAAGAAGGATACATGCATACAAATAGGAGGAATATATTCTGTAGTTTATAACCTTTGTTATGATATCTTACAAGAGACCTTTTGCATAAAGCATATTCCAGTTACATCATATTCATACTCATAAGCATATTTCAATAAAACATATGAAGTGCAACATCACAGTACCCCAATATTTATCGGTCTTTATTGCCGTATATATTAACCTTATGCTTTTCATATTTTTGGGTGCTGCTCCTGTAAAAGCAATGCTAGCTCAGGTTTTGTCTATAGTAGAATTGTTTTGCCAAAACTCTCCCCCAGTTGCTGCCACTGGTTCAACTCCTTCTAGGGTAGCAACAGCAGGACCATTAGTGTAGGCAAGGTACAGGCAGCCACCAGTGTTTTAATCACTATGTGAACAAGGTAGGGTCAGATAACTTGATGGTAAAACTGTCAGCACTGGTGTGGAACACTCAACAGTAGCTCCTTTGCTGACATAATGGTATCAAAATATTGGCAAAAATGCTAGTGCAGACATCCCCTAATAGCAAGGGGCACCTTGATGTAGACACAGCAGTGAAATGAGGACAGACACATGCATGGAATTATGTGAAAGGCTGCAACTTTTATTAAACTATAGCACAAGGGAGGGGCACTACCCACCGATCACCCATACTCTCCTTTACCAGGCATTTAATTGGTTCTAGTGTGGGGGTTACATGACTACTTATCATATAACCCATAATGCGGGTGACTCTCTGCAGCCTACACCCAGGACACAGCTCTCTTTGAGTCCTAGCTCCCGCCCCCACATAAAGGGGACAGTGTGCAAACAGGGGGTAGGGATCTTGGCCTGCAAGGGCCACAAGGTCTGACATCAACTCGTGAAAGCCACAAGGTCTCACCCTATCCCATGAGCCCAAGGCCCATCACCAAAACCCAGTTATTTTACTTCAGGGAACAGTAATTTATCCTTAATTAATTTTATCCTTTTAGCCTCACTGGAAACCAGCCACAAGTTGCCAGAAATTAAAAATTCAACCCAAGTACCTCAGTTAGGTACTGAGCACATTCCTACTTAACCCACATTGGCTTGCAGGTGCTGCAAGGAAGGTGAAAAACTCCTTGATTCTCTGCCAATTAGCCTGTGGGAGAAGAAATTCCTGCCTGACCCCCAAAAGGGCTATTGGCTAGACCCACAGCATCTGTCAGGCTGGGTTCCCATTCCTAATTTGGGGTGGATAAGATAGGGCTACTGGAACAGAGCCAAAAGAGGCTCCACCTGGTCCCATTTCACGTTACATTCTGGGAGCTGGGAAATGCTGGCCAATCAGCTGTTGTGATGGTAGCAAAATGTTGGCAAAGAAGCCCAGTGTAGACATTGCCTAACAGCAGAGGGCACAATCTTGCGGACATTACTCATGTTAATAAACACTCTTTCTGGTAACAAGTATTTGTAGGCTTATGCTCAAAATAATAATATGTGCACTTTTCACAAAGCCATCATTCCATATCTGACCTTTCAATACTAATCCCCAAAGGAAACCTCAACAACAGCATCAAAAGATGGGCCTGGGAACTTAAATTCATAATGCTGCTAGATACTAAAAGCCCATGGACTCAACAGGTACACTGATTTTATGTCCCATTACAACAATTTGCCTGCTAACCCTTAACTGCCCACTTCAAATTCCTTTTGCACAACAATCTAACCCTTATTGCCTACACCATTTTAAGTGGCCTCCTACACCATGCATTACCTCTTATGCTTAATAATCTGTCCCAACTTGTATTTAGCTCAGACACTGATTTCCTCTCCCAGACCTGAAGAAGCGTGTGTAGCTCGAAAGCTTGTACCTCTCACCAACAGAAGTCGGTCCAATAAAAGATATTACATCACCTACTTGTCTATCTCATGATTTATTAATGTAAATCTCCTACTTACATATTTATCCCGTGACTCTTTCCTGGTTAGGTTTAAGTGGTGCTGGCATGCAATTATACATTTTTATCACTAACAACTTATTTTATGGCACAGTAACTGGCTGTTGATGATAATTTATACTATATTTAACTGTACCAGTAGGTAAACCAGAACATACATTAGTGCAGCCAAGCAAGACATTGCTTTTAGCTACTGGTATCTGGATGTTTAACTGCCCTGACTGCATAACTATGTAACACAACTAACTGGCTACACTAGATAACATTGCATATCAAAAAGTACATTCTTTAGTCAGTCTTTTTTTGTTTGTCTAATAAAACATGATTCCTGGGTGGTCATGGATAAATCTAGCAAGGCTGATTATTAGCATTTTATGAATCATGTATCTGAGTTGTTAGTGTGTTGTATCTGATATGAATCCTTGCATTACTATTTCATTCTCCTAGATGTCCATAGCTACACTGGCCTGTTGTATTACTTTTTTGCTGTATATCCAGTTTACCTATATTTTCTGGCTGCCTCTTGTGAGTTCATTAACAGGTTCCTTCATGCAGTGACAAGTTATAGAGAAGGACACAGGTTCTAT
Source organism: Trachemys scripta elegans (assembly GCF_013100865.1). NCBI lineage: Eukaryota > Metazoa > Chordata > Testudines > Emydidae > Trachemys > Trachemys scripta. The sequence goes on along the minus strand of NC_048302.1, from coordinate 39,612,458 downwards.
GTGATCTGGAGGGTTGACTCCTGCCTTAACACATTTTTTTTAAAATCAATCCCTAGGTTATGACATGTTGAATTAAAAAAAAAAAATTCAAAGCCCTGCTATTTTTTTCACCTTTGTAAATACTTTCAGTCAATCAGTTTTAATATAACATTAGAGATAATGAAGCAAAATATTCCATTATTCTTATTGCACTCCATGTAAGTAAGTGAATTTGATTATGCTACAAAAGGAAAGAATTTGTAATCATTAACTATAATGTTTTTGGGAAGGAGATTAGATAGGAGACTAGCATCATTAGAGGTTTTTATCTAAAGATTTCCTGCCTGGGGTAATTGTTCAGAGGAGCAGCAGTAGTCAGAGGGATTATGTCATTTATTTTCTTTATTAAAGCTTTGGGCTAAGCATTGTTTTATGGATTCATTTGAAAAAAATATTTTTATTTTCACGAAAAGTGAGACTGTCTTTTTTGTTGAACTCATCCTTTTGGTGGAGTTGAAGGGATTCTTTTCTTTCTTTTTTCTTACAAAACACATCAGAAAACTGTGGTTAAATGATATTTCACTTTTAGTGTATTGTCAGCTAAATCCTTTGAGATTGTATTATATTGCTAGACAAGCCAAAAGTTTCAATCATATTTATTAGCAATATTAGCATGAAAATAGTTGAAAATATGTTCTTTTACTTGTATTCATCTATGAAACGTGACTGTTTTGACCTATTGATAAGAATGTCAATACATCACTATAGTGTAAGTCTACACAGCAGTCCTATAATTGATCACACACACAAACACAACTTGCATCTGTTATCTAGTTTTTCCAGATGCTTTTCCTATGCTGTGTGTTCTTGGATGTTATTTCTGTCTTGTGTTCCCTTGTACGCTGGATTTCCAATAAAAGAAATGTAAAAAGAAAAAAGTATGCATTTTATATAAAATCTAAAATGATAAATGTTTTTCTGCTTCCCACCCCCCCACACACACACACACACGTGTGTGTGTGTGTGTGTGAGATGCTTTTTGATTTTGGAATCTCTTTACTGGAAACAGAAAAGTGGGAGAACATAAAAATGTTTCCTTACAGGTGACTTGCAAGGATAAAAAATTGAAATTATTCAATTTTTTTTGCTTCCTTGTGATTTAACAAAAAAGGACTGAAAAGCTTTTTTTTTTCTTTTAACTTTGATTACTTTTTACACTGTAAATGCAAGTTTTGTATACCCAAGAAATCTAAGGACAACTGAAAAACGAATGGGATTAAGACATCACAAGAAACAAGAAGCTGAAGTTGAGTAAGAGAGAGAGAAAAATATTTTTAGTCAGACTGCTTAAAATTGTTCAGGCTAGGTCTTCAGCAGGTTTAAATTACTGCATTAAATGTACCTGCACTGATGTCAGTGTGTGTATATACAGACCAATTTACATGATGTGAGGCTCTTGCTCTTTGCTTTTTGTTAAAGCCCATTAGACCAAAATACCTAATAAACTCTTGGGAGAAAGGATATCTTTGCTGAACATTCAACTCCCCCATTCTTTCAAGTAAGATGTGAAAAAGCTCATAATACAGATTTGAGACCCCTAAGAATTATTCCAGCAAAACCAGGGAAGATCAATTTTGATGTTCCTGCTGTCTGGCTTTGTGCTGTGGATCTCAGACGCTTTATAAGAAGTGATTGGGTGCTCAATCAAGCACATGTAATAAGCAGGCTTTCTACCAATGTATTTAGTATACCTTTTTCCCTTTCTGAAAAGGGATAAGGGACTCCAGCAGGTGCACTTAATATCAGCAAAACTGACAGATGGTGTTGGTCTCCTCTTTTTTTCCAATTGTGCAAATTCAATTCTTAAATGTAATTTTTTTTTAAAAAGTTGTCCCACAGAGATTTCCCCTCAAATCTTTAATAAATTTCTCTAAAGGTAGGTGAGGGGGAGAGAGATCATATAAAAATTCTTTTTCTATTCCTCTCTGAGCAAGCATGGGTTGTTAGCAGTTAGTTTTCAAAATACTCATTCTTTCTTTCCTCTGAACTGAAATGATGATTTGCTTAAGCTGCTAGAATTACTATTGTGCCAAAGTGGCACAAGTGCATCACAACGTCAATAGATTATAACTTTTAGGAACTTGGGAAGCACTTGCGATGGAAAAATATCTATAACTCTAGAAGGCACTCTTATAACAATTATCTGAACACCTGACTGCCCTTTATCAATTACACTGAAAAAGGATTAGTAATTAGAAGTTCAGAACATTTGACCAAGTTCTCTCTGTACTAACAGGATTATTTTTCCCTACGTGATAATTGGTCATACACAAGACAGATTAAGTGTCTAATGTGAGGACTTTGTGATCCTTACCTGTACTTCCAAATGTACTCTTTGTTCTTATTGTGTTAATACCTTGCAATAGTGTCTGAGAATGTATCTGTCTAGGCTTCTATACCTGACTGTGATGTCTGAGCATGTCACAGGAACATTCTGTCCTCAAGTTCTCATACTCTTCCAGTAGCACCTGGTTGCCTGTCATGGTGGAATTAGGTCTTTTGGCATTCTCTGGAGAGGATTCCTAAAGCCCTGCCATTCCCCACCCCAGTGCTGTCCCTAGGAGAAGGCCTATAATCTCCATTTTGGGGTTAATCCCCAGCCAAAATTCAGAAATAGCTCAGAGAGCCACTACTAGCTAGAAACTAATTAAGTGCAGGTAAGCCAAGATATGTCGCTTCAGTAAGTCCACTGCTTTCAGAGGGAAGAGGTGACAGCATGCTGGGCTGATTGGAAACTAGACCAGAGGAGCACGGGAGAAACAAGGAAACTTGAACTGTATTTTTTAAAAGTTCTTTGCCTATAAAGCTGCATGGACACAATGCAATTAGAGATTTTTGCAGAATTGGTGCCAATTCAAATAAACTCAGACCCTTGCAATAAAACCCTCTCTCAAGAGAGTGACTTGTATATTCAAGCCTGAGTCTCTGGGGAATTTTTGACTCTTGTCATTCTGCCCCTTGACCTGTGACAAGCTCTCAGTCTTATTCTGGGCTGCTTCTTGCTTGTATTTCTCAGTAGGAGTTGGCAGCATGAAGCAAGGGGTAGTCTGCCAGTGTCCCTCTCTGAAATCCTGTTCAGGAGTTGAAACAGCCTCACAGACATACATGAAGAATCACAGTTATCTCTACAATTTAATCAGACAGGGATTCTGCGAAGTTTTACCCACAATTTAACAAATGCTTTCTATCTCCCTCTATTTTTCAAGGCATGGTTCAGTTTCCCAGACTTTTATATGAAGATTGTGGTAAATTTGACAAAACGCAACTATATTTAAAGTTATTTAAATGCAAATAAAACATCAGAACAATTTTAAAAGACATGAAAAATATCTATTTTCCAACAGTCTGAAAAATTATTAAACAGAATTTTATAAAATAAAAAAAAATGAATGTGTCGTCTGGTTAAGCACAAGCATAAGAAATTTCAGTCCAAAGATGATTTTTTTCAGAAAGTTATAAGTGCCTGAAAACAGAAAAGAACACTGTGAAAGTGCTTCATCAGCCACGATAGAACCTGGCTACTGCACAGTTGTAATAACTATTTAGAGACCACATATTGAAATAAATTGATGCTTCATGTGAAATCTTGGCACCACTACAGATGAGACTTTTGCCACTGGCTTTAATTGGAGCCAGGATTTCACCCTTATGCTCTGACTACACTAGAGATCTTACAGCGGTGCAGCTGCACCCCCTGTAAACTCTCTATTGTAGCACTCTAAGTCAATGGGAGAGTGCCTTACTCCCCATATCAGTGGAGCATCTGAGAAGACAATGGCAAATCCAATTGCAAGGACATTGACACCTTGTAACCAACAACCCAGAGGGATATGGACTTCCCCACCTCGCCTTAGGGAAGCTGAACAATCCCCCAGCTCGAGATCAAAGGACTGGATGGGTATGAGGTGGGGAATAAGAGTTGGTTAAGTTGTGGCTCTCACCTGGAGTCTGACAAAGGAGGTCAGATGGAGGCAGACAGACAGAGCTTGAACCAAAGGGTTCACTATAGCTTGGCTGGGCTCTGGGCTAACCAGAATGAACTATGTTTTAATCTTCATTTCTCTAGATTGCCTCAAAGACTTCCTTTGCGATGTTCCAGTTAAAAAATAAACCTGACTGTTTTGACAACATTGTGTAAGAGCTACTGCAAATGCTCGGCAAGGCGCATTAATCCCCCAAAAATGTACAAGTATCCTTTTGGACTTGCTGAACAGAGCTTACAATGTGAAGCAAGAGTGCTGCAGGCCCAGAGGTCCAGTCTAAGCAGGCAATGAAGCCAAGTGGCTTACCCTGGAGGAAGACTGAGACCCCGAAGGGGTCTGGCGCACTGAAGGGGTTCCTCCTAGAGACTGTTCCAAATCTGGGGCCATAGCACCAATCCTGTGGATCTGTGACAAGGGTACCTGGAGATCAATAGTGATATGTGGGATCAAGATCTCAAGCAGATTTTTAGGGTAGAACATGTTGCTTCTATAATTCCTTATAATAGCTTGATATTACCTTCATGAAGGTCACTGGGCCAAAGTGTTGTCTCACCAGATCTGTAATTTCTGATGCTAAAATGTCTTAGGAAAATACATTCTGTTGAAAGCATTTTTTGCTAATAGCATTAAACGCATGCAGGCAGGATACATCTCTCCTCCTATAAAAAACTATACACATGATTAAAAAAGGACTAGAACTCAGGGAATTATTCTGCCTGAAACTTAAAGAAGGCAAAGGAGCAACTCTAACGCAGTCCAGCGGAGACTCTATAAATAACACCCTAATCTCAGTCTGCTGAAGTAAAAGCATTACTTTAGCCTTCTAGCTGAAATATTATGGTATGTTCTGTAAGTGCGTTTAGCTACAAATATTAAATCATCTTATTGTTTTAATTTGCATTAGCAATCAAGTATTAGATAGCAGGAGGACTGACATTATTTCAGAGCATCCTTAATGGCTGATGACAGAATGAAGAAAGAATGAGGAAAAATCACAGTTCTCCAGCTAGCACTTTCTCCCATAAATGCAAGGTGATGAATTTATTACTCTTGAAAAGCCAGACTGATGGGACTGGAAACTGAAGCCATCTACTTATCCATAACACGGGTGTAATACAAGCAATGGCAATGTAAGCTTCTTCATGCTGCTGTGCCCTGCCAATGTGCCTCTGCCTGATGTGGAGCTAGTACTGAGCGAGCAGCTTATACTTCGCTCCATTCAATCTCTCTATTGAAATTGCCAACAGGAGTGCTGATTAATGTGTGATTATGACTTTTATAATATGGATTCTTATCCACTGGGAACTAGACTGAACCTCCAGATGACCAGCTCATTTCACATCAGCCACTGAACAACCACCACCAGGTGACAATGACTTTGCCCACTAATGACTAGGGCTGTTTGAAGAGGGCCTATTGTTATTTCAAAAAAAAAAAATTTTTTTTGACTAATATAGAAGTTCTGCATGTGTAACACCCTGCTGCTGCATTCAGTTTCTAGCTGAATTAAAGTTTGTTGGGGTTTTTAGACAATGTGATTGTAACAAGGTCGGCACCCACCTCTCATGTGCGCCCATTCTGCTTGGGTGTGTTTGTGTTCTTTCACTAAGTAGTCCCGGCCCTGATATGGGGCCATATCTCCAGGGCTTCCTCCCTGGAGACCCTATCTTCCTGGGGTCCTCTCTGGGCTCAGTCTTTACTCAGTCCCCACAGCCAGCCAGGAGCTCTCTCAATGTTGTCCAGTCCCTGCTAGCAAACTGTTTTTGGCTCAGTCCTAGCAGCCAGCTAGGAACCTCTTGCTGCCCCGGTCCCTGCTAGCACACTGTCTTTGGTCCTGTTGGTCTTCCACCTAGGCATGCAGTCCTTTCTTCTCCCAGGACCGGCTCTAGGCCCCAGCAAACCAAGCATGTGCTTGGGGCGGCACAATTGCAGGGACAGCATTCCGGGAGGTGTTTTGTTTTTGGTTTTTTTTTGTTTTGCTTGGGGTGGCAAAAAACCTAGAGCCAGCCCTGTCTTCTCCAGCTCCAAGCAGCAACTAACTGCTGCTCTATTCTGCAGCTCCTTTTATATGGCCCTCCTGGCCACTGATTGGACATTCCAGCAGCCCCTCTGATTGCTTGCCTCCTTGCAACCACTCTAAGCCAATTGGAGGACCTTTCCACTGCTCCTTTCCTGGGATGGGTGTGGCAGAACCCTGAGGCCTCCAGGAGAGCCTTTGGGACTAATCCAGCCCATCATACTGACCTAACCTCATTCCTTCAAATACCCTTTTGTTATAATATTGTGGCTAGATAAGTTATATTGTTGCTCACGTAAGGTATGTCTACACTACAGCTGGGGGCAAGCCTCCCTGTCCAGGTAGACAGACTCAAACTAGCTTGGCTCAAGCTAGAGTGCTAAAAATAGCAGTGTGAATGTTGTGGCTCGGGCAGCAGCTTGGGCTTTCAAGCCTACTCATTTCTTAGGTCTGAGCTCAGGTGGCTAGCCCATGTCTCCACTGGAGCCACAATGTCCATGCTGCTATTTTTAGCATGCTTGAGCTAGCATGAGTCTATCTACCTGGGCTAGGAGGCATGCTCCTAGCTGCAGTGTAGACATACCCATAATGGCATACTGGTCAGAGTGATAAACTCTATTTACAAACTGCATATTGTATAGTGAAATCAGTAAACTAAGGGGCAGGGGGTGGAACCTGTAAAGCCATGTGATAGAGTTTAATATAAACTGCCTGCTGCCTCAATTTATTGTTTCAAGATTCTCATATTCCCGTACATGGAAAAGGTACCTCAGCCTTTGGAATGTATGTTCTGGCATTTTTTGTCTGGTAAACCATAAAAAAAATGACAGGACATCCTGCTGTCCTTTGGGGTCTTCATCAAGAGTTAGATAAAGTCAGATCTTTATAAGAGTGTGCTAGATCTCAATAGTAAATGCAGTATCTTGTATTTCATCTTCTAGCAGTTAAAGAACCCATAGACACTACCAACCCAATTAACAGAACATTATTACCTTTAGTCTGTCTTTGCATCGTTAGCAGTGTGAGAAATCTTTAATACATAATATGTATGTTCTCTTGCACACAAGTACTGTATGTTCATTAGTCTGCAGCACACACAATATTACTGAGACAACCACATTAATCTCAGACAAACTATTTACATCGCCAGTCAGTAAAGAAAACGAATACAGAGACAACAGGCACTAAGTGCAGTGAACTGTATATGTTCACTCATTCATGGTATGAATCACCGGTTGTAGTTAATGTTATTGCCATCACAACAACAAGTATTCCCAGTGGAGTTCCCAGGAATAGAGCAGTGGCTGTGAATACAGCAGTCAGATGACCGATCCAAATTCAGGGCAAAAGGAGCTGGGCAATGACCCAAGAGTATTCCTCCTGAGCTGTGAGATAGAACATGGGAAATGGATGATGCGGTTGTTCTATATCAGCTGTAACAAAAAATGCCTCTCTTGCCTTATCCCCAGCAAACACTGGGTTTAAATGTATGTCACAGTTATTTTTAACTTTGAGAATGAAAGCACTATTGGTATTAGAAGAAATTCGCTTTTTTGCATACACGCATTATAATATAGATATGTATCATATATCACACTGTGCTCTCTTTAACAATGTATTGCTTAGAAAAAAATTGCTAACAGGGGTGCTGATTAATGTGTGATTATTACTTTTATAATATGGATACTTGTCCACTGGGAATTAGTATTTTTGTTTTAAAAAGAGGAAAGATCCTGAACACAAAATTCCCAGGACCCCAGGTTCCCTTTCCAAACAAAATTACACAGAAGAGGAAAAACTTGTCACAAATTGCCACAGCATAAAAGTTACGAAGAAAACCCAGGTAAAAATCCTTTTGGAGGTGTGCAAGAGGATTTTGCAGGCTTGTGCTGTGTCAAAGGACATAGTCTTCTATTCATGTACAGGCTCCAAGAATGATATCTGCAGAAATCAGCAGACATTGGATTATTTAGTTTGTGGGCCAATCTCTTTAGACTTGCTTTGTGTCTCATTACCCACCAACTCCTTCAACCTATTCACGTCTATTAATTCTGCAAGTTTGTCCTGGGCTGATGCCACTTTGAAGAGCTACCATCTGTTCCACCCCTTCAGTTGGCCTGTCCTCTCAAAACCTGCAGTCTCACCTTTATGCAGTGAGAGTCCTCAGACATCCCAGGAGAAGCAGGAGATGATGCTTCTTTAGTGGCTATTTCCTCTTCCTTTTCCACCATCCAGATATAGCTGCAGGGGTGCTGTAAAGTGGGGATGCTAAGAGCCATTGAACCAAACTGTAAACCCTGTATATGATGGTAACCAATTCAAGCCAGGGGGCGCAGCAGCAGTCCCCTGGCACCCCTACTTCCAGCACTTATGAATAGCTGCTATTTGAGCCTGTTTCAAGTGCCCCCACACACTTTCAGTGGAGCAAATTATTTGGCCCTAAATCCATTGTGGACTTTGTTTTCTCTTCACAGTCTCAGCATTACGTGGACTATATTAATTACTTATCTTTTAAAGCACTTAGACAAAGTAAAGCACTGTGTTAAATACTGTAAGTGTTAAACATTTTTATGTTTAACTTAGATGTTAAACTTCTGACTTAAAAGTATCCAAGAGAATACTTGTACCAGGTCTAAAAAAGAGGCTTTTAAGAAGTTGCAATGCAACCCAAAACCCAGAAACCCTTGGGACTCAAGTTTGTGCTTTACTCCCAGGCTAGCAAATACTGGCATTGCTAGCTGTGATGGCAAGTGCTCTCAGCCTGTTGTGGTTATGCCTCTCAAATGAACCCTCTGCCTGACACTTGGTGTGGCATTGACAGGATGAAAGAAGCCACATCCTGCCCACTTTGACAGGCATCCTTGGTGTAAGGAAGTAAAAGGGGGACATTTTGGATTCGAGATGATCTCTGGCTGAAAAAGACAAAAGTAAACAAAAGCAGAAAGGGAGACAGGAAATGCAAGGAGTTCAATTTCATTGGTGCCCTTGAAGTGCAAGTAGGATAAAAGGTCAGGGTTTGTTTCTGTAATTCCAAGTTCAGAGGAACATTCTGCTTTGAAATCAGAATGTAGTTGGACATGTTCAGTATAAACCTTCTCAACAGCAGTTTATTTCATGGAAATCAGCTTTGCATAAAAACAGATTTTGATAGGTTTTGAAAGGGTATTTCCATACTTTCCCTAAGAAGGCAAAACTAAGAACATTGCAAGTGGTCCCCTAAAATGAAATCAAGTCTGACTTTGCTCTTATAGTACACAATGATCCCATGGTAAGGCACAAGCTTAAGAAGCAGGAAACCTGGGTTCTATTCTCAGTACTGCCATAGATTTCCTGTGTCATCTTCAGCAAGTCTCCTCTTTCTGCTTCCATTTTCTTATCTATAAAATGGGGAGACAAGCCCTTCCTTAATGCACAGGGCTGTTTGAGATGAAAAGTGTATAAATGGCTCTGCACTTTGAGATCCTTGGATGGAAGGAGTTATAGAAGCTTTATTATGCACGGTTTGACTTCCAGTTGTAGCAGAAGAGGTTCTATATGGGAGGAAGGTGTCGGGTGCATTTTGTCCTTGCCAGCATGAATGAATGTATAATTTGAAAAAAATGCAGTAAAATAAAAATAAAAAAAAATCACAAAAACCCTAATGCTCCCCTGCCTCTCAGGTTAATAGGTCAGTGAACGAAGAAGGTATTTTTTGTAAAGAAAGAGGTGTTGTAGCACAGTGCCTCCCAAGCATCCCTTCATAGTGCCTCTGCAGTGCCTCTGCAGTGCCCTGCCCATTTTGCCCTCTAAGAACTCAGCCAGTTCAAAAATCCCCAGCAGGAATCCAATTTATTTAGTCCCCTGGATATACACTGGCCCTCCAGGCCCCAGCACTAGTTCAGCCTCACACCCAATAGTTCAAAATAACTCATGAGGGTTGCCTACACATGAAATGCTACAGCTGCACTGCTATAGTACTTTAGGGTAGACACTACCTATGCCGAAAGGAGGGTTCGCCTGTTGGCGTAGGTAATTCACCTCCCCGAGAGGCTGTAGCTAGGTCGACGGAAGAATTCTTCGTGTGGAGCAGTTTGTTTATATACACAGGGATGTCCCTTGAATCCTCCTCACACATTTTGGTGAAACTTTCATGGAGGTACTCTGCAATCTTCTCCCGGAGGTTTCTAGGGATGGCAGCCTTATTTCTTCCTCCGTAGTAGGACACTGTTGGTGAGAACTTCGGCAGTCACCTTTCCAGTAAACAGGCTAGCAGCATACAGGCCTGGGATGCCAGCAGCAGCTGTGCTTTCTCTGCCTTTGTTACCCTCAGGAGTGAGATATCAGCTAAAATCACCACTGCCTGTGGAAAATGGCACCAGTGTTCAGTGCCATTGCCCTGTACTCATAGTTTTATGCAACTGAACAATTCCCTCCTCATTTCCCTCACCTCTACAGGGCCATACTCAATATGGCTGGTGCTGTGAGTGGTACTGAGCACAATCACTCCGAAGCAGACATGTCAATTAGCATGTCTTGTTTATAACTGTTAGAGAGCAAGGAAAGGGAGTTCTAAATCTCAGCTTTCACTTTCTTTTGTGACTATACTAACAATGGCACCTCTATGTGTTTTATCTGCAGCCGATGCCATTGTGGCCTTGAGGGGTTCCTCTTCCATACCCATGGAATGCCTGAGCCAGATAAGTAGGACATAGAATAGGACTCGAGATGACATGTTCAGCTACATCCTGCAAGCCAAATCTGCATCAGACCGTGAACAGAAGGCCTGGAGGGTGAATATTGCAGACTGTATAGAGAGGAAAGAGCGGGCAGGAGAAAGCCCAGGAGTCCCAGCAGGAAGAGGAGAGGGAGAGGCACCAGGACATAATGGGGCTTCTCTGGCAGCAAACACAAATGCAGCAGACTCTTGTGGGTCTACAGGTTCAATAATCCCAGGATCACCCTTTGCAATCCATTGGAGAACTCCAGTATAACACTTCCGTACTCCCTACCCCCCAAGATTCCAGGTGGCATCAGGAGCCACATCCCTACCCTACCACTCCACACTGGGGACATTAAGGACAACCACAGCTTCACATACCTGTGAGAGCCACAGTTGATGTATGTGCAGCTAAAATGGACATGAATGTTCCTTCCCCTTCTTTAAGCTTGATTCCATACATTTATCAAGGTTTTCATGTATTTGCTTTTAACTTGCACAGAATGTTTATGTGTGTTTTCCTTACTCAATACAACTCTATTATTTGGAAAATAATTCATCTTTATTAGTTCCCAACTTATGCTGGACAATGCCTGGTGGTAGTGAAAGCACCCACCAGTTGTTACTGTACACTGTGACGCAACTCAGAATCAGTGACAAACAGTGTAATAATCATAAATGTACAGCAAGCACCACAGAATTAATAGATAGATTGTCAGTATTATATTCATAAATGTACACCACGCATTACATAATTCCTCACAGGCACCCAAACTGCAGGGCCTAGTAGAGCACAGTACACCACAACTCATTACTGTGCTTTTAACATGCTTCAAAGCCTCCCTGAGCCATACAGCTCTGCACTGAGCTCCTCTGATAACCTTTGTGTCTAGCTGTTCAAACTCAGCAGACAGCCCCTCCCTTTGTACCCCGGCAACATCTTTTCCCCCTTTGCTTCACAGATATATTGCAGGACACAGTAGCAGTTATAACCATTGGGCTGTTTTTTTATGCTGAGATCCAATATTATGAGTAAACAATGCCAGAGTCCCTTCAGTCTACCAAAAACACATTCACCTGTCATTCAGCACATGCTGAGCTGGTAGTTGAATCTTTCCTTGCTGCTGTCGATGCATTCGGTGTATGGCTTCATGAGCCAGGGGACTAAAGAATAGACTGGGTCCCCCAGAATTACTACTGACATTTCAACATCACCAATGGTAATCCCTTGGTCATGAAAAAAAGTCCCTGCTGGTAACTTTCTGAACAGTCCTGTGTTCTTAAAGATGCAAGTATCTTACATCATCCCTGACCAGCCAACACTGATGTTGGTGAAGTGATCCACCAGTGCTTGCATAACCATAGAAAAATAGCCCTTTCTATTAATGTACTCTGTGGCAAGGTGGTCAGGTGCCAAAATAGAGATATGTGTGCTGTCTATCTCTCCACTGCAGTTTGGGAACCCTGTTGCTGCAAATCCATCCATTATGTCCTACACTTTGCCGAGAGTCACTGTTGTCATGAACGGGACAAGGGAGGTCAGACCTAGTAGTTGGAGGAGGAGTCAGGCTGAGCCAAGTACAGGGAGGTCAGAGTCCAAGACAGGCCAAAGGGCAAACCAAGGTTCAAGCATCAGGAGACAGGCAGGATCAGGTTATCGGGAGATCAGGGTCAGATGCCAGCAATCAAAGAGCAAAGTCAAGGGCAAACCAGGGTCAGAAGCTGGAGTCTACAGTCTATCGCGAGCAGGGTCTGGAGCAGAGATAGGCAGGCAGTCTGTGCTTTTGCTCAGATAGCTCTCCTGCATGGCTTCCTGGTTTAAGTACTGGTATAGCCAATCAATGGGCTGCAATGGGCCACCACTCAGGTCATGCTGGGGGGTACTTCCTGCTGAGCCCAGCCTCACAGAGTCCTCCCGTAGGAGCACAGCCTAAGCCTCCAGTGGTGATGCGGAGAAGTCAGCAGCTCAGAACCCTCAGGTTCCAGTCCTGCATGTTCTTACAGCACCCCTGCATGGCAGGAGGTGATTAATGGCCCTGCACAACAACAGCCCCCAACCCCAGTGCATTTTCCAACTCCAAAATGATTCCCACTGGCTAGTAGCAATCCCGCATTGCAGATTTCCACTGTGCCATTGCCACATCCTTCTCCACTGTCAATACAGCACTCCCTCTGATTTCCCTGTGCTGGAGGGCTAAGGTGAGCTTGGCACACAGATCCAGGAATGTTGCCTTGCACATCAAAAAGTTCTGCAGCCACTGCTCGTTATCTCAAACCTGCTTTATGATGTGATCCCACCAGTCAGTGCTCATTTCTTGGGCCCAGAAGCGGCGCTCCACCATTTAGAGCTGCTTTGTGAACACCACCAGCAATCTGGAATTGGTTCTCACTAAGTCTGACAAGCATCTGCAAAGGTGTTCTGTAGCTGGTGTTCTGTCTGACCCATTTCCTGTTACTAATGGTATTAAGCAAGGCTGTGTGATCGGTCCACTCTTGTTTAATCTCTTCTATGTAGCAATGGTCAATGATGCTACAAGAGACCTGAATGGTGGCATCACGTTACGTTTCCAATCCTCTAGAAAATTATTCAATCGGAACAGGCTGTGATCTTCCACAAAAGTCTTTGAGGTAATTGTTAATGAGCTGCTATATGCCAATGGCTGTGCTCTTGAGGCACATACTCAGAAGATACACAATTGATTATGGACAAATCCACAGAGTCTGCAGAAAGGTACAGGCTGACAATCAATTTGAAAAAGACAGAAGTCATGTAGCAACCTGCACCAGGGAAAACCTACACAAAACCAAAAGTGACCATCAGCAACACAAAACTGAATGCTGTTACAAATGTCTGCTATCCTGGTAGTATATTGTTGAATGATGTTACTATAGACAAGGACCTGACAACTTGTATCAACAAAGTCAGTTCATCATTTGGCAGACTATCAGGCAGAGTCTGGCAGCAAGATGGTATTAAGATTCAAACCAAGTTAAAAGTCTATAAAGTGGCTGTGCTGTCCAACTTGTTGTATGGGTGTGAGACCTGGAACTGCTACAGGCATCACATTGTAGATTCGTTCCATTTACGACATCTACGTGCCATAGTCTGCATCAAATGGCAGGATAAGGTTTCCAATAATGAGGTTCTGGAATGTAGTCACTGCACAGAGACTGAAGCCGTGCTTATAGCATCACAGTTACATTGGGCTGATCATGTGTGGAGAATGGACGACACCAGAATGCCAGAGCAGTTGCTGTTTAGCGAACTGAAAGTGGGCAACCGCTTATGAGGTGGCCAGAAAAAACACTTCAAAGACATACAGAAGCTAATTTGAAACAGTGCTACAGTGACGTTGACAGCTGGAAGTCATCAGCAACAGATAGATCATGCTGGCGAGCAGTAGCCAACAATGGGATTACCCAGTTCAAGATTAACAGCCGTATGAATTTTGAGGAACAGAAACTGAGTCGTAAACAGTGTCAGACTCAGCAGGCACAGACTGTAATCTCTTCCTTGGCATTGAGCTACCTGTGCTCATCATGCAGAAAGGACTGCCACTCTTGCATTGGTCTTTTTAAGCACAACCATCCTCACAAGACGTAAAACTTGTCAGTGTCATCTTCGGTCACAAAGGACGACAACGACAACAATCTGGACTGAAGTTTTAAGTGTCCAAAAAAGATGAAATGTGTAGGGATGATCATTTTAACTTATAAAGGTATTGTATAAAATTGTTGCTGAAAGTTACCACAGACTGGAACCAAAGGAAGGATATAATCTGAGTTTGTCTGAACCGAAAGAACTGTTGATTACGGGTATCAACACTTCTAGAGAAGCTACAAAATTACCTTATCAATAGACCAGAACTTTCATATGTTCTGCAGAAGGAACATCAATAATTTGCCATATTTTTGGATCTTTCTTTTCTGGGGAGCAGTCGGCAACTTACTCACTACCAATAGCACCACACCTTGGGACCCATCTCCCAGGCTTTTACCATCACATTGTTGGGCCTTCTTTTTCCTGGCGCAGAAAGATGTCCTGACCAGATGAGAAGTGTGGACCAGATCAGATCATCATTACCAAAGCTATATCCTTCACAACCCATGATATGTGAATCTTTTATTCTATCTCAAGTGTGTCAGTTTCCTCCTCACCTTATTCCTTGGATCTTTTAATTATCTTTTGCTTTTTGCCTGCTGGCTAAAAAGAGTTTGATTCTCTTAGTCTGATAAGAGTTAGGACAAACCTTAAACCTTATCTTGAAGCCTTTCCTCTGATCAGTTTGGCACCTAGAAGCATGTCCCAAGCAGTCAATTCCAGAAGAATAAAGATAGTGTCTCAAAGTGGTTAATATGTCTGTGCATCCCGGCAAGGGATAAAACAGTGCAACTTAGCCAGACATTTTTCAACAATAGGAAAGTGAAGCTGTGGTCCTTTATGCTGTGCCTATGACTTGAAAGAAACTGAACTACAAGCATAAGAGACAGAAGCTGCATTTTCTTATCTTCTATTATTTTCTTCTGTCTTCTCACTGTGTGTACATCCTGTCTTAAGAAAAAACAGGAGCTGACTTTAACAACAAAACCCCAGAGCTACAACCTAAAATTGAATCTCTCTTTTCCCCAGCAAGGACATTTGATACTATCTGACTGTCAAACAAGGGCTTTTCCTTTTAAAAAACTCTATATATCTATATAAAGAGAGGCTGTGGGGATGGGAGGAGGTAAAGGAAACTGATAAAATCAAGATTTATTTGAATTTGAGTTTAAAATGTTTTTCTTTTTTCTCTGTTATCTTTAATAAATGTTAAAACAAAATTTTGTTGGCAATGTACAACAAATGAAACCAAGTGTCAGGAATGGGGGCCTGCATCTGCATCTGCTTAGTCGTCAGCCAATGAGCACAGCTGGGTTACAGCAGAACCACCTGATTGGCTAAGGCAGTCATGTGGCTTAGTCTTAATCCCAACAGCAAAGGATCAATAGTTGCTCAATGCAAATAGACTCATAGACTTTAAGGCCAGAAGGGATCATCATGATGATCTAGTTTGACCTCCTGCACATTGCAGGCCACAGAATCTCACTGAACCACTTGTGTAATAGACCCCTAACCTCTGGCTGAGTTACTGAAGCTCTCAAATTATGATTTAAAGACTGGAAATTACAGAGAATCCACCATTTACATTGATTTAAACCTGCAAATGACCTATACCCCATGCTGCAGAGGAAGGCGGAAAAAAACCGTGGGTCTCTGTCACTCTGACCCAGGAGAAAATTATTTTCTGACCCCAGATATGGTGATCAATTAGACCCCAAGCATGTGGGCAAGACCCACCAGTCAGACACTTGTGAAATAATTCGTTGTAGTAACTTAGAGCCCTCCCCATCTAGTATCCCATCATGGGCTGTTGGGGATATTTGCTGCTAGCAGTCGCAGTTTGGCTACTTGCCATGGTAGGCAGTCTTATCATACTATCCTCTCCATAAATTTATCAAGCTCAGTCTTGAAGCCAGTTAGGTTTTTTGCTCCCACTGCTCCCATTGGAAGGCTGCTCCAGAACTTTACTCCTCTGATGGTTAGAAACCATCTAATTTCAAGCCTAAACTTGTTGATGGCCAGTTTACATCCATTTATTCTTGTGTCCACATTGGCACTTAACTTAAGTAACTCCTGTCCCTCCTTGGTATTTATCCCTTTGATGCATTTATAGAGAGCAATCATATCTCCCATGAGCCTTCTTTTGGTTAGGCTAAACAAGCCAAGCTCCTTGAGTCTCCTCTCATAAAGTAGGTTTTCCATTCCTCAGATCATCCTAGTAGCCCTTCTCTGCACCATTTCCTGTTTGAATTCATTATTCTTAAACATGGGAAACCAGAACTGCACACAGTATTCCAGAGGAGGTCTCACCAGTGCCTTGTATAATGGTACCAACACTTCCCTGTTGCTACTGTAAATACCTCGCCTGATACATCCTAGGACTGCACTGGCCTTTTTCATGGCTGCATTACATGTGCAGCTCATAGTCATCCTGTGATCAGCCAATACTCCCAAGTCTTTCTCCTCCTCTGTCAGTTCCAGCTGGTAAGTCCCCAGCTTATAGCAACAATTCTTATTGTTAGTCCCTAAGTGCGTGATCTTGGACTTTGCACTATTAAATTTCATCCCATTTCTAGGTCTATTGCCTAAAAAATTATTTTTCTTCTCAAAGAAGGAGATCAGGTTGTCTGACATGATCTAATTTTTATAAAAACATGTTGTAAAATTTGTTCCAAGACCTTGCATACAATTGAGGTCAAACTAACAAGCCTGTAGTTTCCCGGATCACTTTTCCCCCCTTTCATAAAAATAGGAACTATATTATTATTTCCCCAGTCATAATTTTCTGGTTCTCTGTGTTTACTTTACTCCAGCTAGGTTCCTGCTTTGCTCCTGCACTGCTTCAGTCTAGACCTTACTTGCACTCAACCTGGAGTCTGCCCTGCACCAAGTCTTGTTCCAGTCCTGTCTCAGCCTTGCTTCTGTCTTGGAACCAGCCCTGCTCCTGCCTTCCCTGACTCCAGGTAATCTGGTTTTGACCTTTGGCTCTCATTCCAGACTCTGACTCTATCTTGACCAGTGGCTCTGGCGTTTAGACTCTGAGTTTGGTTCCAGTCCCCAGCACTGATGCTTGCTCTGACCACTAGGCCTCTGGAAACCACACTCTGAACCCAAATGATTGCTTTATGCTTTTCAGCTTCTGTCTTCATTCTATTTCATTCTTCTATTTTTTTTATTTTGGGCCAGTGCATGATCATAGGATCAGTGTATCCTAGTTACAAATGCAGTCTAAAATGTTATTTTAGTTCTGACATTATCTAAGAGCCATGTTAAACCACAACTACATTAGTGCATTCATGTGACACCAAACTTTAGCATATCCCTCCACCCATTCTGTTGCTGATATAAAGTTATTTCCTCTGCTATGTTTGACGTTTCTTTAAATAAGCTGGAAGTGTCTAACTTTCTAAGTATTGCACATTTTGCTACTATTAGATATGTCACTAACTATTTAATGGTGTTCAGTGGCAGACTGAATTCATCTAGTAATTTCAAGGTACAGATTTCGGGACTGACAGATTTTTATTGTCAGAAAGAACTTTACATATATTACTCTAGTGGTTTAGTAATTTGTGGCAAGAAAACAATTATATGAGGCAGGTTAGCTGATGGTTGGTGGCATCTCCAGCATAGTTGTACTATAGGGAAGCAGTGGTGCCTAAAACATTGGACAGGGACTCAGGAGTTTGTGTTCTATTCCTGGTTCTGTTGGTGACCACAGGCAAGTCACTTTCCTTTCTCTGTGCCTCAGTTTCCCCACATGTAAAATTATACTGGCCTCCTTTCTAAAGCACTTTCAGATTTCTGGATGAAAAAGATCTAAATAAGTGCTCTGTATAATTGTTATTTATCTGTTTTATGTAGTGGTCATGTGTGCACTAAAATCTAAGATTTATTTATTTATTTATTTGGTTAAGGAAAAATCATAGTGATAATGAATTGGGTTTGTTTCTCATGTTCTACCATGTTTTTTCCAAATACTCGGACAAATCAAATTCCTACTTTACTTTTATATCTAATGTCCGTGGGTATGAGACAATTAGCCATTTGTATATCTTGCAAGATATTACTGAAATTCATAACAAAATTATCCACTTGTGATATTAGTTCACTTTCCCATGTATTGATTAAGTGCTGTTATTGTAAACAGTTTTGCTTTTGTTTCTTACCCCTAGTTAGTTTAAATGAAGCCACTCCAGATAGATTTGCCCACTTCTTATGACTTTTTTTACTGTCCATTTGTGTATGTCTTACTGACTGCTCAGACGGAAAGTATTGTTCCCATTAGTGCCATGTCTTATATAAGTCCTCACTTTCTGGAAAATGAAGCCAAATCACCATGCTACACAGGGGAAATGAATGGGACAGTTCACACTTCTCAGAGCTACTGTTGCAGGCTCTCTGCAAACTCTGGGAGACATTTGCATTGGTTACACTTGCTTTAAGCTTTAAGGTTTTCTTAGCTGCCAAAGAGCTGCAGCCTCACTTTCATGTAAGAAAGAAAGAAAGAAAGAAAGATGAGACTCTGGAGAACAACTGAGTTCTGTCTATACCCGGATAGTTGTTTGTGTCCCCCAGGAATTGTGCCTTGTACTTTTGGAAACACTGCATTAGTGTAAGCAGGATAAGTGGGCCTTCCCTGGAAAGTTCTTGAGATGACTAAAGCCTATACTCAGGATGTGAAGACTGTCATCCCAGGTGGAGGCATCACCTTCTGTAAAATCTGCTATTGCAGCCCCTAGAAGGTTCCAGTAGATCCCTGTCTCTTCAGGACTGCTGACCTGAAGATGGTGCTCATAACCAAAGGGAAATGTGTTGAGCCCCCATAGTATATAATTTGGCCTTTCCAGCTGTGATCTGAAGTATGCAGTAATCTAGGCCTGTTGTAAATGGGGTTAAAGAGCTTTACTCATCTTCATCTTAGATGTAATTGTGTGAATGGGTATTGTGACTGTGTAATATTATAGTTGCTGAATGATAATAAGAGGTGATGGCTGAAGTGTATATCTTTTAGATTTCCCTTGGTTATTCCCCTCCTTTTACCTACAAGTATTTCTGATGTCAGATGCAGGCCCAACACTTGTCAGCCACATACATCACTGCACCAAATTTGCTGTTTATATGATAGTTTAGAAAAATAGTCTCTGCTTCACATGACCATAGCCTTCAGCAAAAGCAGGGTAGAATCCTGACAGATAAACTAATTCATAAACATCGCCTTTCCCTTTTAGCAATGTTTCTTACTACTCGGTATCATTCATAAATTAGTGTTACTCTAGATTTCCCCAAAATGTTGGGTCTGTCATGAAGACAACAGACTAAAGGACCATACAATTAGCATACTGAAACTGATACTAAGGGAAACTAATTTAAACAGAGTGAAGCTCTGAGGGACATATACATTGACTTTTAAATTTCAATATAGTGTTGAGGATGGAGGGGAACCTCCTTCAGGCAGTTTTAATAGGAACATAGGATCTGCCATGGTGTATCAAACCAGTGATCCATCAAGTCCAGTATTCTCCCTTCTGTACTGGCCATTGTAAGATGCTTCAGAGGAAAGCAAAGAGCCATGATGCACCTGGCTAATTTTGCTATTTTAATTCTACATAAAATGCCATATTCTTCTCACCCCTTGCCCCAAGTGGTTACAAATTTTCAACCAATCCAGTGATATGAATGACTTAATACACTTTAATATTTACAGTTATTTATGCTCACTAGTAGGCAGTTCTATAGACAAACTCTGCTCTGTTCCTTTTGATCTGTCATTGTGGGTGAGACAATTTTATTTGCTTTATCTTTCATTACTCCTCCAATCTACAGTATATTTCAATTCAGGGGCAAGCAAGTCATCAGTATTCACATAGCATCCCTGACTTCTAAACAAATATCAGGGGCTGTGTCCATCAGCCAGTCATCTGGTATTATAAAAAAAATACAGCATTCATAGAATTACACTTCTATTCACCAAAGTTCCTATGTTTAAATTATATACCATTGTTTTATGTCCAGAGTTTCTGAAGGCGGCAAAGTCTGAATCCATATCAGAATACTTTGTGATTTTGATTCACTTCCAAATAGATACCAATGAATATTGGCTAGCGGTATATGTAGTAGAGCTAAAACGCATAAGGCATACTAATGTATTTTATTGTTGTATTGCTTATTTACTTATATTTTGCTGGATATAAATGTTTTACTTCCTTGTTCTCTTTAGGATTTTCATCAGGGCCTGTTTTTTTCTGTTTTGATAGCCTAGACTTTTCATCTGCTTTCTCCTTCCTTAAATCAGGTCTATTTTGCAGTGTGTTCTCTTTTTCTGTGCCATTTTATATTCTAAGTTTAAGTAAGCAGGGAGTGCCAACCTGCATCAGACTATTGGGCCATCAGATCCCGTGTCCATCAGATCCAGAGTCCTGTCTCAAGAGTGTCCTGTACTTGAGATTTAAAAGTGCAGAACACTGAAAACAAAGGCAAAGCAACAAGGGAGACACAGAAAGGGAGGCTGTAAACATTGGTATCTGCTTTGGATGAAGAAGTGCTGGACTGAATTTGTTGCTGTTTATCTTAATTATCAGGGCTGGCGCAACCCATTAGGTGACCTAGGCGGCCGCCTGGGGCACTACAATTTGGGGGGCGGTGACCGTGGCGGTATTTCAGCGGCGGGACCTTCCGCCGCCTCTGTGGGGGGCGGTATTTCAGGGCAGGACCTTCTGCCACCTAGGGCGGCAGAAAAGCTGGCGGTGCTCCTGTTGATTATTCATAATTGTTTGCATTGTTATAATGTCTAAAGGACTTATTCTGGAATGGGGTTCCTATTAGCATGCACTGCTCACACAATGAAAAGATGGACCGTGCCCCGAACAGCTTGCACTATAAATATGTGATGGAAGCAAGAAGTGGATACAACAAAATACAGAACTTCTTTTTCCCTTGTAGGTGATGTTGGATACAGCTCACCCATTACAGCATTGTGTGAGAGTGCATCAGAGATGTAGGCAAGAGCTGCAAATGTACAGATATCATACCAAATTGAGAGCAAGGAAGAAGAGGAAGAGACCTACTGCGGAGAGGTTGGATAGAAAACAATCTCAACGTAGAACAAATTTCTCTTGAACTATACGAAAAGAATGTTAGGGTTGCAAAGTAAAGCAAGGAATTGATTCAAAATGCTAAAGCAATTATTCCCTTGACATCTCTTCTTTCCATTCCAGTCTGAATTCAGGGCAATGATGGGTGCTCCCTGCCAGAGCTTTGCCGCTGGGATCCATTGTGTGTATATCTGATCGGGAAGGAAGTAAATACCAAACTCCCAAGTAAGAGACAATGTTGTGTACAGTGATCTTCCCTCCAGCTCTAGGCTGAACTCCATAGTGTATCAACTGGGAGGGATTCCACACAGGAGAGGAAGAGAAGAGAATGTCATACTCAGAATGAGGGCCTGCAGATGATCTGGGAACAGCTAGTTAACTGCAGCTGAAACCCCCAATTGGCCAGATCAGCTGAGTTGCATTGCCAGGAATGCTCCTAAGTCCAGCAGTCGGTCTTGGGCAGTGGCTGTGATTGGTCCTGTGCCTGCCTTGTTCTGAGCCCTTCTTGGTCTGAGTCCTGGTTCCGGAGGGCCAGGCCTGACTGGCCATGACAATCACAGAGCTGGTGCTTCCTTCCATGTCACTACCTGACCCCACCCCAGAAGGACTTGATCTGACTCCCCTCTGTTGGGAAGGCAATGTAAATGACAAGAGCTAATGTGAGGCTGTCTTTCTGTATGGCCTCCTCAAAACATCATTTCTGATTGTGTGCATCAGTGTTTCTGGCAGGTCTGATTTTACCGTTGTTGGGCTTCTCGAGTTTTCATTTTGTTTTCAGCCAATTTGGCTATCAGTATATCATTTTCACTCTCCCCTTTTTATAATGCAAATGTGTACCACTCTTTATGCGTTTTATCTGATACAAGTATCTTTATTACAAGTTGTGTAGAAGAGAATAGGGAAGCCAACAAGAGCATTACTGACACCAAAATTATGACTGAGATAACACTCCTATCAGATAAGAGACACCCATAGCTATATTCATTTGCAGTTAATCCTTTTAATTTGAATGTCAAACAGAATGGATAATACAGTGCCTTTTCTCTCTAAAAGGTTTGATATACAGAAATTATATTAAGCACTATGGGAGTCTGAAAATGGACTGCCTAAACACCAAGCCAAAAGTTGTATTGAAGGGCAAATGCCTGGACTGATAAGAAATGGAAGGTTTCAACTGGATAATGATTTACAATTTAAAAATAAGTTTGAATTTGGAAAGCCTCATTAAAATATTGTATCTGGTATTGGGGTTTAGTTATGAACAACTCATTCAGAGTTCTCTAAAAGTAATCTTATTTATTTAATAATTCAGCTCTGTTATCGCCACAAAAATGGAATAAGCTATGATTATTCTTGAAAACTCAGTAACTGGCCAGATTTTGTTCATGCAATTTTTTTTTATAGCATGCTCGTGAAAACTTTCATTTGCAGTTTTTTTATACAGATTCATTTTTTGGCAGTTTTCTGGATCATTTGTCAAGTTGAGCTTGATTGATAAGCTAGAGGCTTTTTAAAAAAAAAATCAAGAATCTTAGCATTAAAGTTTGATATGAATATGTCTGTCTCTCCTCATATATTAATAGTGTCTCTGTCCATCTGACAAGCAACCTGCTTTGGATCACATTTCATTTTAGAAATCTTAGGTAGACCATTGCAAGAGGCCTAACTATTGGGACTAGGAGCTATTGAATATTCACCTACATTTCCTGTAAATCTCGAAAAAAGATTACTATTCATTTAATGGATCAGTCCAAAACACAGATCTCATGATTTTTTTAACTATGAAAGTGCATTTGTAATTAATTGGACACTAACATTAAAACTTATAGGAAAAAAATATAAAGCTGTAGCTTTCGAAGAACTTAAGAACAAACAAAACACTATTTCTCTTCTATGTAAATATTCAAATAATGATTCTTAGGATATACAAAAAATGGAGCGTTCAACTCGGATTAAAAGATGATTCATATCTGCTATACAAAAAAATTAAAGATCAACTGTATAAAGTTCACCATCTGAGGGGAGTAGGAATGGAAGACTAATCATCACGCCTGATATTACAACTTTTCACAGTTAACTATATGTCTCATTAAAATATACCCCTTGCTAAAATAAATAAATAAAATTTAAAAAATCTTAATTTGAGCCCACTATCACCAGCAAATCTCCTATAAGTATGTCTAGAAGTTTCTCTACCACAGCAGTATCCCCAAAATAAAACTCTCTGTGTTTGTATGCAGTATAACACAAAGGGTACATCTATACTTACCTCCGGGTCCGGCGGTAAGCAATTGATCTTCTGGGATCGATTTATCGTGTCTTGTCTAGACGCGATAAATTGATCCCGGATCGATCCCGGAAGTGCTTGCCGTCGACGCCAGTACTCCTGCTCCGCGACAGGAGTACGCGGAGTCAACGGGGGAGCCTGCCTGTGGATCCGTGGTAAGTTCGAACTAAGATACTTTGACTTCAGCTACGTTATTCACGTAGCTGAAGTTGCGTATCTTAGTCCGAAGTGGGGACTTAGTGGGGACCAGGCCTTAGTGTGGACCAGCCCAAAGAGGGTATGATCCTGCATGGAGAACTATATGGGTTTAGGGGCTTTAGATTGGCTACGATATGTCTATACACCTCTACCCCGCTATAACGCGACCCGATATAACACGAATTCGGATATAACGTGGTAAAGCAGCGCTCCGGGGAGGGCGGGGCTGCACACTCCTGTGGATCAAAGCAAGTTTGATATAACGTGGTTTCACCTATAATGCGGTAAGATTTTTTGGCTCCCGAGGACAGCGTTATATCGAGGTAGAGGTGTATTTCTAGGTACATAAACAGCCATCTCCTTACATTTGGTTCGCAACTCACTGGAGAATGTCTTCTGTCCTGCCAGATTTGTGTTGAGTAGACATACATGGCCTTATTTTCAGTGTTTCAGTGGGAGCTGTTCATGCTCATCACCTGTAATGAAGGAAACTTGAGATTTTCTTTCTTTCTCTTAACTTGTCTCGGCTACATGTCTGGCTTGGTTTGACAGAAGCCAGGGGAAATGTTTATTCTACCTCCCCAGGAGGATAGGTTGTTTTTGTGCTTCCATTAATGGTAGTCGGTGAAATCCTAGCCCCACTGAAGTCTATGGCAAAACTTCCAGACCATTGAAGTCAAAGAATTTGCTGAGGTTTTTTAGGAGCAGGTAGTCAGACTCCTCCGCTCCCTGCTGAGTGGATAGAGAATATATGTGTCAGCCAATGCAATAAGATCCTGTTAGCCATGCTTGAACTAGAGGCTGTGGGCTTGTTATATTCACATGCAGGCTAGCTGGAAAAAATAGCAGGTGAGAGGAGACGTATATCATTACTTTTTGTTCTTTGTTTTGGTATACCATTAATTTCTTCCCATCTCCCACCCCCAAGAGAACAATGCCAGGTAACATACTATAAGGGCAAGCTTGATGCTATCTGAAGCTGAAGACATTCTCCTTCATGCTTGAATGAACTTGTGTTGATGGGAAGACTGAATCAAGATGAGATGAACAGGTGATAAAGTGAAGTGAGATTCTGATATATAGTCAAATTCCATACAGTAAGTTTAGAGAGACCACGTGGGTGAACTAATATGTTTTATTGGACCAACTTCTGTTGGTAAAAGAAGACAAGCTTTTGAGCTACACCAGTGGCTCTCAAATTTTTTACTGGTGACCCCTTTCACATAGCAAACCTCTCAGTTCGACTTCCCTTATAAATTAAAAACACTTGTTTATATATTTAACACTATTATAAATGTTGGCGGCAAAGCAGGGTTTGGGGTGGAGGTTGACAGGTCGCAACCCCCCATGTAATAACCTCGCAACCCCCTGAGGGGTCCCAATCCTCAGTTTGAGAACCCCTGAGCTACACAGAGTGCTTCAGGTTTGGGAAAGGTACTCCATGTGAGAGTCAAATACAAGGTGGAGCAGATTATTTAGCATAAATAGCTAACATATTCTAAGAAACCATTCAAGGTAAAGTGGCCCACTAACACCTCTGGTCATAGGACAAAAAAGGGGAGTTAGTGGGTTAGATTGTTGTAATAAGCCATAAATCCAGTGTCTCAAGACCAAGATATTTAGTTCCTACCAAAACTGCAGAGTTCTCCAGCAGCTGAACCAAAACCATTGAACAATATAGTAGAGACCAAACTATGGAAAATGTTCACGGTTATATGAATCCTCCTTAAAATGAGGCTTAAAAAAACCTAAGGGTCTGCAAACTGCACCTTAGTGTTTTGACTTTACAGGGAAGGAAAAGAGCCTTTGTAGAAATGGTTCAGAGAATTCTCCTTTGGTATTTAAAGTTCCCAGATTTTTATTAGAAATATTTATATAAAACGGGTTGTTTACAAACCAGAAGAACAGATCCAAAGTACAATTTTCCTGGGGAAATGGTCAGATAACTTACGACAATTTGTGTAGATTATAAAAAATAGATTATATGCACTTTTGGTCTCACTCTTCCACCAAAAGAACATACGATACTTTGAATTGTAACAAAGACTGGATGGTATCTGTCCATGAGTTCTGAAGGAATTTAACAATGAAGTGCTGCATTACTAACGCAAATATGTAATCTATTAAAATCACCAACTATACCCAAGGGCAACTTTGTATTCTGAGGGTCAAGTTAATGGCTTTTCCCCCTCTCTCTCTCTCTGGGATATGTTTGTTTGGCCATATTTCCTTGTATTGTTTAGCTGTGTTTTTAGTTTAATTCTCTTAAGGTGCCCAGAGTGCTTTTTTGGGAATGTGTCCATAAATTAAAATAGATTATGATTACAGTTTGTAAAAAGACAGGAAAAATAGTTGTCTGGAAATAATCATGGTGGATTGGCTTATATAGTTATGTAACCAGTTCCTGTATTTATTATGTACTTTCTATCATGTCCAGACCCTGCAGCAACTCAGCTGCTGATCTCCCAGTTACAGAGTGATTGAACTATCTACAAATTTATTCAGACTTAATCATTTGCACTGGACAAAAATCATTGCTAATTTGCTAAAATCTTATCTGTTCTGCACTCTATTCATCCATCGTGATCCTGAATCCCATTTGTAATTCAGTGTGCTGCTTCCTGAGGTATATGACTATGGAACAGACTGGGTGGTTCAAGGGGTTAGGAACAGATTATGCGGCCTTTCAGCTGGAGGTTGCTGGTTTAAATAGGGCTCAGGTCAGCAGACCAAAAGTTGTTGCTATCTGTCAGTTGTTTTGTGGCCAGTATGAAATGAGCTGATTTTGTTTCAATCCAGTTCCTACAGGTTAGTCTAGGACAAAGACATAAGGAAATGATTTTCAAGGTGTAAATGGGAATTGGGTATCCAACTCTCCTTGACTTACAAAGGGAGTTGGGAACCTATCTGCTTTTTGTGCCTTTGGAAAATCTCCCCAGTATGGACATGAAATAAAACTACCTACTCATATGTAAATATTGAGGCTACTCAGTCATGGAGTACACAAAACACTTAAAGTGCCAGTAGTGTACCGTGACTTGGAGACAAGCCCTAAGTCCAATAGCCACATGTCTGAATGGTTAAATGAAAGGGTATTTTACTAGGGCTGGCACAAAAGGGAAAGGTTGCAGATACCTTACGTGCAGAAACTTAACAGTTACAGTTCAAAGTAAGCAATAGCCATGAATGTTGGGTTCCTGGAGCAGTCCAGGTGTGAGTTAGGGCTCTTCAGGCTAGGGCTGGGGGGTGTCCTCTTCAGTCCAATCTCTATTCAAGCAAATAGAGGCTTGTAGGTTTCTAAGCCAGGTTCAGTTAGTGTGTCTCATCAGGGTCCCTTTGCACTGGTTTCCTGCCCAGCTGATGCTGCTTCCCAATAAGTCCTGTATAGACCTATACACAGCTGTAAAGTCCAGCCCTTACAGCCTGTTCCAAACACTGCTCTGTGTACAGTTCCTGTGGAATTCTTTCTGCATCCAGCTTCTCTGCAGCTCCTTGCCTAACATGCAGCCTCTACGTCACAGAGCCAGCCTGGCCACTTTCTGCTTCAAGACACTTTCCTCGGGCCAGGGAAAGAGAAAGGGAAGTCCTGTGAAGAGGGGGTTCATGGCAGTTGTAATCCTCGTTTAGCAGATCCATCAAACATAATTAGATGCAGTTGCTGTAGGTCAAGGCAAAAACATATTGGCAGGACAGAATGGGGAGATTGCTCTACTGCATCTTCATGTGGTGCATTGATCTTCAGTATTTGTGCTGTCAATCTAGCACCTTTCATCAGCAACAGATCTGCTAAAACTAGAAATACAATTGTAGTTTTCCCAGAGCAAGACTTTTTTCCTGTTATACCTATGAGTTTTATACAAGAATTGGGATAATGATCAACAACAAAAACTAATCTGACAGAACCGCCAGCATGTGTACATGCCTTTGTGGCCTTTTTATTCTTCTAGGGCTCAGTTCTGCAAGGTGCTGAACACTCCAACCTAGATACAGGAAAGCCCTTAAGCATGTGCTTAACTTTAAGCATGGAAGTAGCCTCCTTGAAGTCAATGGAACTATTAATATGCTTAAAGCTAAGTTTAGTAGTTCCTTGCAGGATTGAGCCCCTATTGACTGTCTCTGGAACTAGCCTAAGGTATTGTTTGCCTCCTGTTCTACACTAAGATTGTGAGCGGACAAAGCTTTAGTTTTATAAGCGGCATAATTTCTTAAATGGCGCACATCTTCCTGCACATTCTACAAATGAAGGGTACTCAGAAGCAAATATCTCTTAGGGAAATGGTTAGAGTTCTTGGATATCTCAGAAGCAATGTCTTAGAGGATGTTTCAATTCAAAAGGGAAATCTTGATGTTATGCATTGTAACATTTTACCTTCTTGTTAAAGGCTCCATTGATACTTTATTCTATGCCAATGTTAACAGATTATACATATATATATTTTTAGAAGGCTATGGGGGCATGAAGGAGGCCACTCTACCATGACTAGACTTGGTAGGTCTCTAGACAATGTGTCAGATATACAAAACAGAAGAGAGACACTGGATTCCAATATGCCTAATTTCAAAACATCATTCTTTCCGCCTGCTCTCAGAAAGGTTAACAATTTGGTTGTAAGGACTTTATAAAAAAAATAGGGCCTGATCTTGCAACCCTTGTTCATGCAAAGTGTCCCAGTGAAGTCAGGACTGGGTACACAAACTGGGTTAAACTTAGCAGTTTTGATTCATGTTCTTATGACTTGCAGTCACATAGATTCATATTCCTTGAGTTCCAAGTTCTACCTAATCCCAAAATTCAAAGAGATGCTGTAGGGAGCCAGGGTGGCTTCCCTCCGAACCTGAGGGTAAAGTGCCTGTCCCTCAGCCTGAGTGGGCGGGGCCAGCCCAAGCTCGCTCCACCCCCCGGAAGGGGAGGGGTGGAACAGGAAGTATAAAGGGCGGGGCCCTTAGCTCAGTTAGGGCAGCACCAGGGAGGGAGGCAGACACAGACCGTGGGCTGCTCCCTTCAGAGCCTGCTGCCACACCAGGGGAGGCCCTGGGCCAGTGGAGACCTCACCTGGAGGACGGACTGGGGCTGCCAGGACTGCCCGCTGCCGAGTACCCAGAGGAACTGGAGGAGTCGGAGGGGGAGCGGGAGCTGCCAGCAGCCGAGTACCCAGAGGAGCTGGAGGAGCCTGAGCCTGAGGGGGAGCCGGAGCTGCCAGCAGCGGACTACCCCGACGCACTCACGGGACCAGAGGGATTCGGGGAAAGCTGTCGGGTAGGAAGTAGCCCAGGGACAGAGCTGCACAGTGGTGAGTCTATGTAGCGGGACGACCCCGCTGACCCAGTGGTGGGACCCTCGTTCTGCCACTGTCAGGGCCCTGGGCTGGAGCGCAGTGGTGTAGGGTGGGCCTGCGCTCCCCTACCCGGCAGAGCCACGCCGGGACCTTTGCCGGCGCTCCCCTGCCTGAGGGGCGCGCTACTGACCTTTGCCGGCGCTCCCCTGCCTGAGGGGCGCGCTACTGACCTTTGCCGGCGCTCCCCTGCCTGAGGGGCGCGCTACTGACCTTTGCCGGCGCTCCCCTGCCTGAGGGGCGCGCTACTGACCTTTGCCGGCGCTCCCCTGCCTGAGGGGCGCGCTACTGACCTTTGCCGGCGCTCCCCTGCCTGAGGGGCGCGCTACTGACTCTGGCTGGCGGCCGCCCCGCCGCTAATTCCCCGCTGACGGAGGCGTGACCCAGGCCGGCCAGTGACCTCATAGCTCCCCACCGCCCCCTAGCGGGTAGGTGGGCCAACGCCGATCACAGATGCTCAATAAAAGCAGCCATGTGTCACCTAGTGTTGAGGGGGGAAAAATATTGATTCAGGTTCACTTAGTCAACTGGTGAATCTAGGCTCAGATTTGAGTTGATAACAAAACCAGAAGCCAAATGAGCTTTGTTGGGCTAGGGGGGTTTTGTGAACATTTTGCCTAGCTCTAATAATAACAAATCGTCCCAATTCTAGAAACGTTTAACAACCAGAGGGCCAATTATCCTCTTGAACTCTGCAATTGGAGGGGATCTTCTGGAAATGGAGGTCAGTCGTCTTGGCCTCTGCCCACTTTAAACTTGCACCAGAGACCCAGATTTAGGTCTGGGTCACATTATGTGATAAAAGCACTAGGACTCTCATAGGGTCCTGAATCTTAATTATGTACAAGAGTCAGATAAAACAAAATATCTGCCCACTTAATGTATCAACTAATTGCATCTCTTCTGAAGTGAAATAAGATACATAGAAGGGAGAAATGCAGCTACAGCAATCTAATTGGATTAAGAAGAGAAAATATTGGATTTAGGGGGAAATAAGATAAATTCCAATATTTTTCCTCCACTTATCCTAATTGAGTGGTTTTAGGTCCTCTTGAACACAGAATAGTGATAATCTATGAGGTTAGCAATGACAGCATGGAACTCCAATAGCCTTCTAGGCTGAAGACAGAACCACAGCAAATGTATAGTTATGAATTTAGTTTAATATATTGTGAAATGGCTAAAATTGAATATAGCTGATACTTAACACAGCAAAAGTATTGGAAAATATTTTAAACTAAATGACACACTTTAAGATAGACAAAGTGGGTGACAATATTTTTTATGGGACCATCTTCTGTGTGGCTCGAAAGCTTGTTATCTCTCACCAACACAAGCTGGTCCAATAAAAGATATTCCCTCACCTATCTGTCTCGCTAATATGCTGGGACTGATACAGCTACAACTACAATTCATACACTTTAAGATAGACTACTTAACAACTTTCAAGGTCTAGGAAAAAGTTGGTAGATGAGTACAAAATCTACAGAACCAGTAAACTGTTCTAAGCATTAGTCTTAGACCAATGATCAGAACATTTTTTCTTCCTTTTCTGAATAGTAGGTATGACCAAAGCATACCAAATTTATATTCTGTTAATCCAAATTGGGGAGGGCATGATGGTTGTGATTCAAAATTATACTCCATGTAACTTGCAGAACTCTCCAGACTGTTTGCAATTTTTAGATTGTGATATCTTGAATGAATCTCTTGAAGCATCACTGCCCACAATGTTATATAATGCTGGCTCTTCATAGACGGTATATATTATCATCCTTACACTCTTTCACTAAACTGAATAAAAAGTTCAAAATATAACAAATTGCTGAATATCGCCATACAGTAACTCTTGTACCAATTGGTACAGATATGCTCCATTTATCCATTCTTATTTGCAGCACTGCCAGCAAAAGAAAAACATTGAATTGTTTAGGAATTTTGTCTTTTTGACAGTAAACTTGTTCACCAGGCAGTTGCCCACTTCTATACAGCAACAGGATGGGCTCAATGTTTGCATCTGTAGGGAGTATTGACTGAGAAAAGGGCATAAGATATGATTTTAGTGAAGGAAGTCCTGGCTTGAAAAACCTTGTATTTTGAGCTAAATATAGATGACAGAAAAGCAAAATTTATTATACTTAATTAATATACACTATGCTTAATTAATATTTTATTTTTAAAATATATGCAGTCAGCACAGCAATGTATAAAGAAGTAAAATGATCCCTGCAGCCCTTATTCTAGTAATCTTTCTCCTGACTCCTGATTTCAGTAAGAGGAGAAAAAGAAGGCTTAATGTGTGGAGGATGAGGACATTGGATTTGTATGCAGATGTACCTAGCTAGGCATGTGCAAATGTTTAGACCTACATACACTTGCAGAGTTTCACAGGAGAAAAGGGTGTTGATCCATTTTTGCCTTGATCAACCATTATGTAGACCTTTCAAAATATGGCTAGTATCTTCATCAGCATGATGCTACAGTAGCCACTGAGATCATATAATACAACTTCAAAACACAACTCTGAGAGACTGATTTTCCTCTAGTGATTTGGTAATATTTTACACCTACTCACTTTGCATAGAGCTTAATGACTACACGAGGTGCATAAAATCATAGGTTCAGGTCAAATTTTGTGTATCGTTTCATTTAGTTTAAACCGTAACATTAGCTTAGTCCAGAGTTCTGCTTAAAAATAAATGACTTGATATGGCCCCTTATTTTTCTTCATGCTAGGTGAGACATTCAGGATTACATGGAAGTACTTAATTCTACAGCTAAACACCATTTAAAATATTAGACTCTTGGTAAATTCCATGTAGGAAACTGAAGGCCAACTCTTTTAATTTACACTGTTGGAATTCCCACTGACTTCCTGATTCCCATGAAAGTTGCATGTATGTAAATGAGAGCAGGATTCAGCAGAGCATAAAATCTAGATTCTGTTCCTGGCATTGCTGCTGATTTGTTGGTCAAGACACTTTACTGCTTTGTGTCTTTCTTTATCTATCTTTAAATGGGGGAAAATATTGCTTACCTACCTGACAGAAATGTTATGAGACATAATGTTTGCAAAGAACTTTGGCATCATCATATACAATTTAAGGTAATATTGCACGGTACATTTTTTTTTTCTTGAACCTTGCTGATGCTTATCTCCTGGGAAATAATGCCTCGCTTCAACAGGCAGATTAAGTCCATTATCAAATTAATTCTTAAACATGCCTCCCCCCCAAATTCTGTTAATGGAAAATCTCATATCTTACGAATAAAACACCCCTTCTATTCACCATCATCTCTTACTGACTTTCATTGCCACTCTCATTACGCATGCTGAAGCCCAATAAGTTCTGAACAATTTTGATTTTGGTTGAAATAGCTTCAGTTTAAGGTAAAGTTGTTATTTTTAGGTTTCAGAGTAGCAGCCGTGTTAGTCTGTATCCGCAAAAAGAACAGGAATACTTGTGGCACCTTAGAGACTAACAAATTTAAATTTTAAATTTGTTAGTCTCTAAGGTGCCACAAGTACTCCTGTTCTTTTTGTTATTTTTAAACACTGGTGTCAGGCTATTTGTTTTATAATTCAGGTCTTTGCTCCATTAATTTATCTTACAGAGATAGAAACCAGAAAATAGATAAGACTGGGATTCTTGTTTTTTTATCACACTCAAAGGAAAGTTATGACTGCAGTTTCTTGAATCATTTTATTCCATTTTAGACCTGCCCTTTGGCTGATCAGTCACCTCAGCTAGAGATACTGTCAGTGGGTGTTATCTAAATTGTGCCCCTCTCTTAATTTTGAGCAGGATAACAATATTCCATCAGAACAGTTGGTTTATATAAACAATCCCCTTGTCCAATACAATTTTACCAAAATATCCCTAGCTTGATAAACTCATGCTCTTGATAAGAGTGAGAGATTGCCTTAATTCTGCTGTTCCAGCGGAGATCTATAATACTTATGGAACTAAAGCTACACCACAAACATTAATGTGAAAATTAATTCAACAAACAGCACTCTAAGTAATAAAGACTACTGCCTCTGCCATGCTCCATTATTTATTTTAAATATCTTACTCTTTTACTATTCAGTGTGTCCTTGTAGTAACATCTTTCTTTTACTCCTATCTAAATGATTACCAAGTAGGGGGTTTCTAAACTAAAATCGTGTCATTTCAAAATACTATACAGTCTATTTGTTTAGTGCTCATGGAAAAAGTACCAAACTGACAGTCCTGGAGACATAGGTCCTCCCTGAGCTAAGACAGTAGCAGCACAAACTTCTCCATGCTGTTCTACCAATATATCTCAAACCATTTCTGGAAGGACCCGCTCTTCATTCTTTGGTCTCTTTGCTGTAGCTTTCATGTGGACATCTGTTCACTAAGAACTGCAATGATGTCACTAAATAAGAGGAGTAATGCCTCTGGAATATTATTGACTTGGGGTTAAACTTCATAAGTGACTTTGGAGCACATCTTCAAAAGTGATATTTAGGGCCAGATTTTCAAAGGTTTGATTTCAGTGAGAGTTTGGCACCCACTGGAATTCTCAAAAGCATGTAACTGTCTCTTTAGACATCTAAGTATCTTTGCAAATCTGGCCCTTTGGAGCCTGAGTCACTTTTGTTAATGTAAGACACTTAAGTAGTTTTGAAAACTTTACCCTTGGGCTGTATTTGAACTGATGACTATTCACATACCATGGTGGCGGCTGAGATACAAGAAGACAGATGAGCTCATAGCCTAGCTCTAATCTTCCTGTTCTTTCTGTTCCTTCAGATTACTGTAGATTATCTATATATATTACTCGTGCAGATTAGAAGTACATCTCTACATAGATCCTATATATTGCTTCTAAAAAATCTGAAAATATTGGTTAGAAGTACAAAATATTTCTGAAACTAAAACAATACAAGGATTTTGAGCTACACAATTGAATTTTTAATTGACATCTCAGCTACTTCTCCAAAAGGATTTTCTCCTCACTTTGGAAAGGAGAGTTGAAATGCAAGCCTCAATTGGCTAGTTAACAAGTAAAATAGGGAAGGCAGGATGAAGAAAAGCATAATCAGCAGCACCTAGTCCAAATCTGTAGAGACCCCTCAACATTAGCAGTATTTATTTGGGCTTTGTGGATTGGGGTAGTAAGACGAGGCAGATAAAGGGATATAGCTGATTTATGTGACATTATCTTCTTCCTAAACATCTGGAATGAGTGCAATCATGGCAGCCTGACCCAGAAAGTTTTATGAAAACTCTCTCTGCATTTTTCTCCGCCATCACGCAGAGAGGTATGGGTGAAGGTACAGAGAAGGCAGCTAGTGGAAGCAAGGTTCCTAAAGAGATCATGTTGCCAGGAAAGAATGCAGTATACAAGGGCAGGTCCCCGTTACAGATGTTCTGGCCCTTTGTACAGCTGGCTCTGCGGTACTTATTTGCAGATCTGTGGGACTGGAAAGCCATGCCCCTCCCACTCCTTTGACAAACAATTTCCTCTATTTTATACCATGATGCCTCATGAAATCAGACTTGAAAGCCTGGGGTTTGTCTGGGTAACTTGTCCCCTCCAATTGTTCCTCCCCCCCCATAATTTGTGAAATCAATAATCTGATTTAGTAGAACTCCACAAATTGTGAGGGAAACTGAGGATTTACAATTTAAAAAAAAATTAAAAATAAGACTATCACAAGAATTACTAATGAAGGCTCTCAAGGTGCAAGAAATTGCATACAAACAAAATCGAAATAAAATTAGTATTGTTAGTAATTTAATAGCTAATTTCCTTAGGATGTTTCTAAGAGAATTTTTATTGCTGCTCCATGTGATTAAATGTAACCTAGTGTGTCATGTTTAGTTACATAAAATTTCATTGTTACATAGCTGAAAAACAGCTGAGGTTGTGGGCCCATCAGCCTGACCAGCAAGAATTCATATTGGATAACCCTCTGAGACTCACCTGCCACAAGGGGTGGTTCTGCTGCACCAGAGTAGGAAAATGTGAGGAGCCCACAAAGAGGATGTGCCTCCCCTGTGTGCTATTGAGCCAAGTTCTCCAGAGGCTCCTAGTACACTACTGTACAGTGGAAAGTTTGCTGGAGGAGCAGGGGAAATGGATCCACTGCTATGTGACCATTCTCCCAGCCCTGAAGCTGCAGTAATGGCAGCTGAGTGGCTCTTTTGCCACATTGCAGTATGGGAGGAGGAATTCCTCCCCACCTAGCCTATGGCTGAGGAGATCAACATATAGCCTGGCTGTTGAAGTTGTGCACTGGGGGTAGAACTTGGAGATAGGTGCATTTTGGCAGGAATCCACATTAAGTGCTATTGCTTCAGTTTCCACCTCACTTTTATTTAAAAACACTATGGACCCTCATTCTTCACTCATGGAAGTTTTTAATGGCTAAGGGCATTGCTATTGGGCATTGTCTCTCCTGTGAAGTTTTGTGTGTGAAAACAAGTGTATATGAGTTAAATATTGATTCTCAAGGATAGGGTTAAAGTTAGGATTCTCATTATTGAAAGATAGCATATGCCACTCCTTATGAAAGAAATAATGCTCTAATAGGGTGATGGGAGTGGGGGAAATGGTGGTACTGATTTTTTTAAAATCAAATCACCGCTCATTCTTTAGGTCTTTTAATAACAATATATCTCCCCACAAACTTAAATTTTCATCCTAATATTCTTGTCGCTATAGAAGCTTCCTGTTATCTATAGATGTGTTTACTTCATTCTCAAAGCACTTTATCAGTAGTTTCTTTATGATATAATCCATGCTTAAAGATTGACAAGACACTTTTAATATGGCTTGTCTCCCAAGATAAGGTTATGGTATTAATTACTTAGGGGACCTGATTTCAAATGGTTATAACCAGTTTTCTCAGGATACATAAGTAAAATTCAATGTAGCCAGTAAACAGTCTTTCAATAATACATACACTTCTACCCCGATATAATGCTGTCCTCGGGAGCCAAAAAATCTTACCGCGTTATAGGTGAAACCGCGTTATATTGAACTTGCTTTGATCCACCGGAGTGTGTAGCCCCGCCCCCCCGGAGCACTGTTTTACCTCGTTATATCCGAATTCATGTTATATTGAGTCACATTATGTCGGGGTAGAGGTGTATTAGAATTTGTATCCATTCAAATGTTAATAAGCTTCCAAGTATCCCAGAATAGATGTATAAATTAAATATCTGTGCTCCACACTTTCAACTGTCATTTTTGTTCTACTACATACAAAAAGTATTCATTTCTCTTGGAAATAGTAGAGCCTTCTATATTTTATATTAGGCAATGTTGAACTGCTGGCTAGATAAGTGACTGGAAATGAAGTGCTGGCTAGATGCAGGGTGGAGGGTTTTGATTTTGTGGAACATTAGCTCACCTTCCATGGGGAGAGGGAGGTGTATAGTTGGATGGCCTTCACCTCAGTAGAAGAGAGACCATTCTACACACACAACTAATATCAAAAGGGGGCGGGTAAAAAGAGGGAAGCTATGAGCGCTCATGAGAAAATAGAGATGTTGAGAACAACATTAATCAAGGAACCAATGGACATGAAGAGAAGAAATTCTTGAATTGCCTATACACCAACGCTATGAGCCTGGGAAACAAATAAGAGGAATTGAAATTGCTCGTTTATGAGCAAAAATTCAATCTAGTTGGTATTATTGAAACCTGGTGGGATGATTCACATAATTGGAATGTTAAAATCAATGCTTATAACCTATTTAGGAAGGACTGAATTAGCAAAAGGGGAGGGGGCGTGGCAGTAGCATTCTGTCAAAAATGGC
Source organism: Trachemys scripta elegans (assembly GCF_013100865.1). Lineage (NCBI taxonomy): Eukaryota > Metazoa > Chordata > Testudines > Emydidae > Trachemys > Trachemys scripta. The sequence continues at coordinate 39,575,411 of NC_048302.1, read as the reverse complement.
ATTACCTGTTTCCAAGACACTAACTGTGAAGAAAATGATCTTGAATGCTTATGGATCAGTGTCCTAACAGATAAAGCACAAGATGCCAAAGGCGAGCGACGGGGGGAGGGGCTGGAGGAGCGAATGGTGGGCATGGTCTTTGGGGAGAAAAGTTTAGAGGGGAGAAGCCGAGCAGGAGCAGAGCCACAAGTGAAGAGGCAGGGCAATAGGGTGGGGCGGGTCCACAGGGTGGAGCATGGGCAGAGCAAAGGGCAGGGCCACAGTCTGCGCCAGTGGCTCCCCCACTTCTAGGGAGATTCCAGCACTCCTGCCTGGCAATCATAAAGGGCCCCTTCCAAGTGTGGGCCTGGCGCCATTGGTGCCATTGTAAACACAGTACTGTCCATTAATTATGTTACCCTCATTTCATTCTTTATTAATCAAGTCCCATATGAGCCACTCATTATCTTGTCCAGGATCAATGTCAGGACTATAATTACCCAGGTCATCCCATATATCCTTTCCTGAGTAAGGAGTGCAAAATGAGTATTATCGTTTTAGGTCAATGAGACTCTGCAGGAGTCAGTGCTAGCAGAATGCGTCGGCTGACTGGGCTCTAATACAGTGTAGAAGAATTAGGTTTAACATCTTGATGTCTGTCTTGTATGGATAATCCTATGTGATTCTAAATTGCTGTGGTTAGCACTTAGTATGATGATGAGTGCTTATAAATATCTAAAACTGGGCCCATTCTGCCCTACAACCTATATAATCCTATTGAAGACAAAGCGGGTTAGACATGGTGTAAATGGACAGAAAATGGCCCACTGATATTTTTTTTTAATGGATTAAACTGACAAAGACAAACTCATTCATTTTCCAAATGCCAAAATTTTAGGAGAACTGGAATGAGGTTATGCATCTCTTCAAGATTCTTCTTACACATGCAACAATACAAACTTATGTGTGGTGAAAATACACAATGCAGAATCTCAGCTCATATTGAAAACTAGTTGTGCATCAGAAAAGAAAGAAGTAGGGTATTGCAATACTGTTCTCTAGGCGTACTGAGGAGACTTGTACACTCAGCCGTAGCAGAGGTGAGTGTCTTGTGTTGCTCAATAGTTATCTCTCTCTAAGGAGGGAATAGTATTTCAGGATGGATTCTTCTCCCATTGAAATAGATAGTGAAACTCCCATTAGCTTCAGTGGCAGTAGGATCTGGACTTCAGTCTTTCTCGCTCCACTGCGTAGTGGCTGCTACATTAAGCCTTTAAGTTCAAAGCAAGAAAAAAACCTGGTTGCAGTCTGCAATGTGGAGATAGAAAGAGAATAGCTATACTGTAATGAATAAACTAACAAATTGATTGCTGTACAGACTCCTTATGAAAACAGATGAAGTTAAATTCTCCCTCAGTGCAACCCTACTGACTCTAATGGGGTTGCACAGTTATGAGGGCATAATTTGCCTCATAATATAATTACCTGAAACTCTCATAGGAACAAAAGAAGAAGTAACTTTTGTATTCTCCTTTTTACAACAAGAATCTTTGTGATTGAGCTCTATACAAATGAGTATAATTAGCTTCAGTTACCAGTAAGAGGCATAATAAGTGTCTTAATGCTCACATTTTATTTCTTTATACTTGTCACTTAAAAATAATTTGGAAATCTAGATTGTCATTGCATTTTTGTCATAGGCAAGCCAATGAAAATGTTGAACTCTTCTTATTTTCACGTGTCGGGAACCTTATTTAAACCATTTTCCTGGGCTGGGGGGGGGGGGAGAGAGAGACTGCTCAGAAATGTAATTCGTTATGAGACTTATATGATTGTATCAGTCAATTGATTGCTTTTTAATTTGTTTCTTGGACGTTTTTGTGGAAATCACACTGTTTGGGGCCATGCACCGCTTCATGCTGCTATGCATATAAAATATACAATTTGTGTCTTTTTGAATATTCTTGAAAGCACCATGTCCATGTTAATATTACTGTACATATAACCCTACTTAGAAGTTATGCCTGGGAGAAAAACTATTTACATCGATAAAATGCACATAAAGGCTGCTTAGTGTGGGCTTCATTTGTGTCTGGGAATCCTTATAACTGCCCCGTAGCAAAGTTGCCTTGTCTGTCCTTTCTTCAATAGGAACTATTCTTAAATGCCCCAGCTTTGTTTGAGACATGCGCTGATTTGGGGCGGGAGAGGGAAGCTGTTATTTCCCTGCTCATGTGCAGGTTGGAGTGGAGTCCCCTCCTCTCCTCACTGCCTGCTTTGGTAGATGATCGATTCTCTCTCGGAGTGATGATGCTGTCTGTCCTAGCAAAGTGATGATGAAAAGGGAGAGGAGAGGGGCAGACCTGGAGTGCTTTCTCCTCATCAGCTCCTCACTCAGACCTACTCCCCAGCTCTGCCTATCAGGCTGCACATTGTCTTTCCTTCCTGACAAGCAGCAGCAGCCTGGGAGGGGAAGGGATATTCTTTTATGGTGAGGGTTTTGTCCCTTCCAGCTGCTCTGTCCCTTGCTGGGCAGGGCTTTCCTCCTCCTCCTCCTCGCTTCCCCAGCACAGGCTGCTAGCCGAGGTTGGCCGGCAGCAGCATCCTGAGAAGAACCTGAGCATGTCCAGCAAGGGCAGGCGATGTAAGGAGCAGGGGAGAGTGACCTTCCCCCAGCAGCAGCAGGAGGAGGAGGACGGGGGAGAGGAAGAGGAGCAGCAGCGCCGGCGGCGGGGCAGGAGAGGCGTTAATGGGGGGCTGGAGCCCTCGCAGCAGCAGCAGAGAGCAGTGAAAACCCAGCGGGACCCCTACGGCTACTACCCGCCCCTTCCACTGGTCAGCAGCATGTAAGTACCGGCGCTGGCTGGGGGGTGGCCCCCTTCCTGCTGGTGCCCTGGCGGCGCCTGGAGAGGAGATGTGCGGGGGGTCGGGGAAAGGCTCCGACTGTACAGCCACAAAGTTAGCGCTTGTCATGCCAGCGCGCCCCGGCTGCGAGGCAGGTGAGCAAGACGCTGGGGCTCTGGCAGCCCCGCCAAACCGGGCACCCCCCGGATCTCCTACCCGCTCAGGCACCGCCTGACTGTGTCTCTCCAGGGGGACAGCGCGGGCCAGTTCCCTTGGAGCCACTCCGAGGAGATGCTGGGGCGATGATCTCCGTTTAGAAATACAAGCGGGTCAGTAATGCAGAGCGGATGGGGGAGGAGGTACAGGTACCTAGCCTTGGGGTGGATGCTTTCAATAAAGCCGTGATGATGGGGTTATAAATCCCCCACCCCCCGAGTTTGCTTTATTATTCTGGGCAATAGACTGGGAAAGTGAAGGATGCTGCGTCAGTAAAATTACACAGGCAGAGCAGGTGCCTGGACCACTTGCAGGGGGGTCCGGGAAATTAAATGCAATGCTAGACTGTGTCTCTTTGAGTTGGAGGAAAAATAGACTTCCATTCATTTCCGGAGTTACATCTGGATTTGAAGCAAGACAGAGGGGAGGAAAAAACCCAGAGGAAAGGGGACAGCCTGGATCTAGATACAGTAGATAGATGCTTTCTCCTTTCTTTAGGCTGGGTGGAGTGGCCTGGATTTGCAACACAATCTTTCAGTTTGTTTCTCGTGCAGAAGGAAGAAGACCCTCCCCATATCCCCGAAGATTCTCATGGTAGGCAGGAGGCCCAAGGATGGAGCTCAGAGACCGAGGGTCAGCAGTGCCCCCTGGTGTCTCTCCTGCGCGCTCCACCAAACTGCTCCGGACAGACAGTATTTGAGCTCCTACCCTGCCTATCCCTTACTAGCGTTTATCTAGAGCTAGACCCAGCAGATGCAGATGAAATATTGCAAAGGATTTTGTTGGGTGCAAACAGGAGAGGAATGCGATGGTTTATCAGTTTGTTAATATATCCTACCAAGAGCAGGTTTTCTCGGGCAATCTTTATTCTATCAAATCGACTGTTATTCACACAAAACTTTTAAAATTAAATTTATGTTAGATGTGACACAGCGCAGATTCCTTCTGCAAAAGCCAGGATGGAAATATTTTACCAAACTTATTAGTAAGGTTACTCAAAATCCAAGACATTTCCTAAGAGAGGATGTTTTAATATCCTACTGGCTAAACTTAATTTACATTGACAGCAATTATATAACATACAGCTATATGATGTTTTGTGCCTAGTAAAATAGTTTTCTGAGAAAATCCAATTGTTGGCTTAGTCAAAGTTTTGGGAGTTAATGAAGTTCTCTTGTCCCAGTGGTAAAAAACTATTACTTCCACACAGGTACAAAAGTATTTTTACATTTTCATATGGTGAAAAATATGTTCATAATCTACACTAATAGAATCACACCCCAAAAATAGAAAACTGAAAGAATTGTGCAGAGGGACAAACTTTTGAACTGCATCTTGTAAGTTTATTTCAAGTTTTGACACCTTCTGAAAACATCATGATGGTTAATAGTTAGGAGGACTTACCTGCAACAGAAATACATTTACTTTTGTAAAGATGTTAATTTTTTTGTCTGTTTTACAAAATCAATACAATGGCTAGCTAGGGAAAGAGGAATAGGAAGGGACTGGCTTGCCCAGTTTTTGTGTGTGGTGCCTATGAATTGTTCAGTCCTTTAATATGTTATAGTTTTGGTTGACACTTCAATATTTTGGTCTCCAAGGATTACCTGAATATCTTACAATTTCAGGTCAAATTAATTCTTAATTAAATGTTTTCATTACTAAGCAAATGAACACTTTTTGAGTTATATATTATTACAGAATGTGTTCTGTGTTTGTAAACGTGCTTAATTAAAATCACACTGGGGATGATTTTAAAATACAACAATTAGAGTAGCACTTAGAATGTGATAATCACAAATATATGTACATTCTACCATCCTTGGGTAGGAGTTTTACACTGTATTATGCTTTGTAGCCAGTGGCCCAAACATCAAGAGACTTAAATTTCTAGATCTCTTTACTGATAATATAAATGGTGTCACAGAGCCACTGACATACTCCCTTCCTTAAGAAATGAATATTACACCAACATGGACTAATACCTGAGTCCAGTTTACTCAGCTCAAGGCTTTTGTATCTGGGATGAGCTCCACCTGTTGGAATTACTTATCAGAATACAGCTCTTGCATTCCTATCCTAGAAGTGACAGTCCACTGGGCTGATACTAGTACTCCCCAATCAACGTAATAGGACATGCTGAAGCAACAGGGTATAGAGGGGAAAGGATATGTAACTTCTGTTATCTCTACTGAATGCCCAACTCTGCAGTCTGATTCCAAACTAACATAGCATGTTAGAGAGGGTTTCTGCTAGATAGTCAGGTCGTTTCCTCTGGGATGCTGTTTTAAGTAGGATTTTAAATGCTAAAAAAATGTAGCACATATTAATGAAGTCAATGTGAATAAGTATACTGATTAACTGAGATAAGGTGTCCTGGTACGCGCTGTAGCTGTACAAACATAGAATAAGAGACAGTCCCCTCCTTGCAGAGTTTACCATCTAAGTCAACATGACAGATAAAGGATGGAAGGGGAAACAGGCAAAGAGGACTAAAGTGACTTGCCCAAGGTTATACAGCAAGTGAGTGGCTGCACCGGGAATAAAACCCAGGTTTCTTGATTCCCAGCCCAGTTATCTATCCAAGTTATGTACTGACAAGTGCTGGGCTGCTACATGATGTATACTATACATTCATATATCCAGGGTTCTGGTTCTATTCATCATAGTTTTATAAACAAGACAAAATGATGGAGACAAGTATTGATAAAACATTGTAAAAGAAGGAAGGGATTATATTGGTAGTGTGATCCTTGATCATTAAAACTGGTTAGCTACTAGTCAGACACTTATTCTATTGCATATATCACTTGGGCATTCTGAATGTTTAGGCACACACCTTTTCTAGACTAAGGCTGTGCCATGTGTCATTGGAAAGTATTCCAAATTTACACTAGAGTAACATTTGGATTATGATCTTGATTTCACAAGGTATTAATGGTCTTGTCAAGGAACACACAGGCAAAAATACTATGAGTTGTGGATTCCATTTTTCAAAGAAACCTTAAGGGAGTTAGGCAGCTATCTCCCACTGAAATGCAATGGTAGTTGTGCACCTAATTCCCTGAGACTCCTTTGACAATCACAGCTCAGATCAGGGGGAGGAGTGCAAGGGAATTTAATGTTCTCCTCTGCCCACCCCTTACCATGTTGCTTCTCTGTATAGGCTGTTTCCCTTGTGCTGTGTCTGCACAGATCTGGCCCTGAGATCAGAATCTGTCTAGCTGTAAACTTATTTTTCCTATGAAGCATATTACTTGTTCTTTCCACTGAGCTTATTTGTACCTAAGCAAACAGGGATGGTAAAAAATGACAAAGATTTGTGAGGAGGGGACTGGAATGGAGTGATGTCTTCCTTTGAATATCTTACTGTATCTTACCTCTGCTGACGTGGTCTGACTGTTGTCTTCACAGCCATGAACCAGCACTTCCACTAACAATGATTCATTATATCCACTTTGGATGAGATTACTTCAGAATGGACCAGTGTTATACTGTGGGTTGGGATCAGACTGCTCAGCTGTCCTAGGCTATGTGAGTGCATTTCAAGTGAGTGAGCCTCTCTGTTCCAGCAAGCCAGGTGATATTTTACAGATGAGAGAGAGAGAAATCCTCATGTTATACATTTGGATTTAGGGGAATATGCACTGAGCCAAGAGGCTGTGAGTTTAAGTTCATCTCTTCTACTGACAGGTATTTATATTTCTGAGCACTTCAAAACATTTACTGTTGGGCAAGGCCTAAGCACTGCTGTCCTACGAGCAAAGCTAGTATCATTCCCTCCACTATAAAAATGTTAACTGAGAGGTTGCAGAAGGTTACTTTTGACAGAACTGGGAATAGAAACTAGGTCTTTTATACAGCAGATTCAAGCCTCATCTATGCTGCTTTTAGATTGATTTACTGATGTACTTAGCTATTCTGACTGTAACTGGTAGACCACAGTCCCTTCTCAGGCACACATATACAACCTCAGAAATGGAGATTGTTCGTAACTCTGAATGTTCATAACTCTGAACAAAACGTTATGGTTGTTCTTTCAAAAATTTACACCCAAATATTGACTTAATACATCTTTGAAACTTTACTATGCAGAAGAAAGATGCTGCTTTCCCTTTATTTTTTAGTAGTTTGCATTTTACACAATATTGTACTGTATTTGGCCTTTTTTATTTTATGTTTTTGCCTCTACTGCTGCCTGAATGCATACTTCTGGTTCCAAATGAGGCATCTGGTTGACTGGTCAGTTCATAACTCTGGTGTTCATAACTCTGAGGTTCTACTGTATACACTTGTCACTTCTCCCCTTCCTAGCTGGTCCAAAGAAGACGGCAGTTGGTTTTTTAATCTCAAATTACAGAAGTCGTTACTGGGGATCTAAAGTCCCTGCTCTCAACCTATGTGAGGGATCCTTATGGCTGCAAATAATGCAATTTCTGTTTCTCTAGTTTTCTTTTTTATAATTGGTTAATTTTGTGTTTTCACTGTGTAAACTAACTCAGGAACAAGTTTTATAGTTAAAAATTGTCTGTCAGTGATGACACAATGAGCAATAAAGCACAGGTGTCCCACGTTTCAGTCATTTGTCACACATTTCAATTGTCAGTCACACTCGGGCAGGTTTGAAGGTTAAAAGGTATGGTTGGTGTGGAGGAGGGTAGCAGCTCATCACATTACATTTGAGAAGTAGAGGAACCAACAGCCGAATGCCCAGCTTGTCACTGCTAAGTATGATGTTTCTAGCTTAGTGCATAGCAGTAACAATATGTCCATCTAGAGGGAAAATTTAGCTTCAGGAGCAGACTTGAGTGTTCAGGCAACAAAGCAGCGCATGCTAATGTGATAGTGTTATGCATGCAAATCATGAGATGAAGAGACTTCTTAAGCATCTTTTTCTGGAGAAAAGAGGGCTTTAATGTCTCTTTTTTATTTATTACCTGTATCAAAGATGATGAATTTTGTGGACAAAAATATGATTATGAAGTAGGATAGTTTTTATTTGTTTATTTTCTGAAACTTCCTTGTGTGTAAATTAATCACAGTCTTACCAGGAACATATTATTATTGCTTCTGAAAGTTCCTGCTGTATCTCATTAGGATTAAGTGACTTCATAGAGTGTTTTCTCGGTCACTCTAAAGCATGCCCATACTATGGAGGGAGTGGGTGGCACAAAAGGGAAGAAGGAGATGTACTGTCCCTATTTCATGTTATCCTAGAAAAACATAACCATGGATTATACTATGAAACTGGAGATGTACTCTCCCCTCTGCAAATAGTGTTAGGACCACAGCCTGGCTCTGAAAAGCTAGAATATGTTAGTGAGATGGGTATTGTAAAACAGGAACTTGCATGAGTAATAATAATCATGGTTAGGCTAACTGTTAATAATTTAGGGTCTGATTCTGTACACATTTAAACTGTTGTTAAAGTCATTCGAAGTTTTGCCTAACTAAGTTCAGGACTGGATCCATGCTAGCAAATGACTACTATTGGTAATGTAGTTAAGAAGCTACAATTTGTAATTTAGGACACCAGGAACATGCTTGCTTTATCCATGCCATAAGCAGATATTGTACACTGTTAGCCAATTAGTTCAGGATTAGGGATGCTCTGAGTCAAATTCTGCTCTAGGTTACACTTGTTCATCCTGTTTGCTAGTGAAGCTTTTAAGTTCCTTGAAACAAAAAGCGGTACACCGAGGGTTTGTCTAAACTGCAGTTGGAGGCATAATTGGAGCTTGGGTAGGCATATCCGAGCTAACTTTAATCTAGCGAGCACAACTAAAAATAACAGTGAAGCTTCCGTGGCAAGGACCCGGGCACAGGCTGTACAAGCCTTCCTGGAACCTTGGGTGCATGCTTGTGTTGCTAGCCGGCACCAGGATCTGAAGAGCAGCTCGGTCCCTGGTTTGCAAGTGGGAGTAGGACTGTGTCTTCACCTTCCTGATCTGAATCTCTCCACTGAACAGCTTAGTTATTCAAGCTGTGCATTGGGAGTAGAATTTACTTATAAACTAACATTACGTCTGACTAAGAACGCATTGGAGTCAGGAGAATTTCAGTTTATATTTGTCATTGTTTTTATCCTTCATGGTTACAGAGAAAAGCTTGAACATGTGAACCCTAAAGGCTGAAAAAACAGAAGGCAAATAAAAAGAACCAAAAATATATTAAATCTTGTGACTTTTTTAAAGTCAGTCTCATAATTTTGGGGAGGCTTGACTTGATTTTTGAATGCTTTGGATTGCCAGTACTAAATGTGGGATAATTATAGTGCAATCAAAAAGCTAAAACTTCAATTATTCAAAATATTTCATAGATTCCTTGGGATTCCTTTTAAAAAGTGATAATTAAATTTAAGAAATGGAAATTAGAAAAGGACATAGCAGACTATCTGATCCTACACTTCTTACTTTGACAATTTCAACTGACTTCGGAAAGGTGTATAAATTTGATGAGAGAGTTGCCTGAATCTAGCCATATATTCTGGCAATGTGATACCATACAAAATTGCTAGCTCTTGATTTTTTTCAGAAGGTCTGTTTAGTTAGTAAAATACCAGCAACTTTCATTTAAGTATTTTGAAAAGACATCTCACGCACGTCATATCTTTTTGTCATAAAATAAATTGCTGAGTACATCTTTCTTATTGGCAAAACATACTCCACATTGTGCCTTTGGAAGGATGTATCTCCTCCAAAGAAACCAAATGAGTCTCTTTGCTCTAGCAGTGGGTTCTGAAAGAATGATTTATAGAATGGGAAATAAAAATGTACTGAAAAAATTGTACTGAATATTTGAAAATGAATGGTATGTTAAACACTTATTTCATAAAAGATAGATGGGTTGCAAAGTGAATTGTTAGAACTTCTTTAGATCAAGGATTAATCATAAAAGAATTTATTCTGTCTTTATTTGCTGTTTAATAAAATTATAATAAAAAAATTACAATTTATGAGAGTGATCCTCCCCGTAGGTACCATTACATCTTTGGATGGGAAAGACGGGTAGAAACCAAGCAGCATGTCAAATATTAGTTATGATCTTGTTTAACTAGCCTTTTCATATTTACTATATTCTCATTTTTATTTGTGATTTAAGGACAAGAGGGTGATAGCATCTAACTGTTTATCACCTATACTCCACAGTCAAACCTCTCTCAGGGTATGTCTACACTACGAAATTAGGTCGAATTAATAGAAGCCGGTTTTATAGAAATCGGTTGTATACAGCCGATTGTGTGTGTCCCCACATAAAATGCTCCAAGTGCTCTAGTCGGCGGACTGCGTCCACAGTACCGAGGCTAGCATCGACTTCCGGAGCATTGCACTATGGGTAGCTATCCCACAGTTCCCGCAGTGTCCGCCGCCCATTGGAATTCTGGGTTGAGATCCTAATGCCTGAATGATGCAAAACAGTGTCACGGGGGATTCTGGGTACATGTCGTCAGGCCCCTCCCCCTCCGTCAGAGCAACGGCAGACAATAGATTCGCGCCTTTTTACTTGGGTTACCTGTGCAGACAACATACCACGGCAAGCATGGAGCCCGCTCAGCTCAGCTGAGCTCACCGTCACCATATGTCCTCTGGGTGCCGGCAGACGTGGGACTGCATTGCTACACAGCAGCAGCAGCTAACTGCCTTTTGGCGGTAGACGGTGCAGCATGACTGGTAGCCTTCATCCGCGATCTGGGTGCTGGCAGCTGTGGGGCTGGCAGCCGTAGGGCTACATTCCACCAGCCCCTTGCCTTTTGCCTTTTGGCAGTAGATGGTGTATTACGATTGGTAACCGTCCTATTACAAGTTGGATCATCGCACATTAGCAGAGTCTTCCCTGAGCAGCAGATCGTGCAATAGGCCTGAAGGCCATCATAGTACACTAACTGCCAAGCACCCAGTATTTGCTGCCAAGCACCCAGAAGATGCCGAGGGCTATCAGTCATGCTGCACCGTCGTCTTAAGATGTAAAAAATAGATTTGTTCTGTATTAATTTGCTTCCCCTCCCTCCGTGAAATCAACGGCCTGCTAAACCCAGGGTTTTCAGTTTAATCTTTGGGGGGACCATTCTATGTGACAGTTGTTTGTGTTTCTCCCTGATGCACAGCCACCTTTCTTGATTTTAATTCCCTGTACCTGTACGCCATGTCGTCACTCGGCCCTCCCTCCTTCCCGCCCTCCCTCCTTCTCCTGGTCCGTCAGATACTAGTTTCCTGCTTTTTTTCAGACCAGGCGCCATAGCTAGCACTGGGATCATGGAGTCCGCTCAGATCACCGCGGCAATTATGAGCACTATGAACACCACTCGCATTGTCCTGGAATATATGCAGAGCCAGGACATGCCAAGGCGAAACCCGGACCAGCAATAGTGGATGGTTTTGCTGAAATGGGATTCCCAAACTGTGGTGGGGCCATAGACGGAACCCATATCCCTATCTTGGCACCGGAGCACCAAGCCACCGAGTACATAAACCGCAAGGGGTACTTTTCAATGCTGCTGCAAGCCCTGGTGGATCACAAGGGACGTTTCACCAACATCAACGTGGGATGGCCAGGAAAGGTACATGATGCTCGTGTCTTCAGGCACTCTGGTCTGTTTCGAAAGCTGGAGGAAGGGACTTTCTTCCCGGACCAGAAAGTAACCGTTGGGGATGTCGAAATGCCTATCGGGATCCTTGGGGACCCAGCCTACCCCTTAATGCCATGGCTCATGAAGCCGTACACAGGCAGCCTGGACAGGAGTCAGGACCTGTTCAACTATAGGCTGAGCAAGTGCCGAATGGTGGTGGAATGTGCATTTGGACGTTTAAAAGCACGCTGGAGCAGCTTACTGACTCACTCAGACCTCAGCGAAAAGAATATCCCCATTGTTCTTGCTGCTTGCTGTGCGCTCCACAATATCTGTGAGAGTAAAGGGAAGACATTTATGGCGAGGTGGGAGGTTGAGGCAACTCGCTTGGCCGCTGATTACGCGCAGCCAGACACCAGGGCGGTTAGAGGAGCACAGCAGGGCGCGGTGCGCATCAGAGAAGCTTTGAAAACGAGTTTTGTGACTGGCCAGGCTACGGTGTGAAACTTCTGTTTGTTTCTCCTTGATGAACCCTCCAACCCCCCCACCCCCCACCCGGTTCACTCTACTTCTCTGTAAACCAACCACCCCACCCTCGCCTCCCCACTTCGAGCACCGCTTGCAGAGGCAATAAAGTCATTGTTATTTCACATTTATGCATTCTTTATTAATTCCTCACACAAGTAGGGGGATAATTGCCAAGGTAGCCTGGGATGGGTGGGGGAGGAGGGATGGAAAAGGACACACTGCATTTTAAAACTTTAACTCTTATTGAAGGCCAGCCTTCTGATGCTTGGGCAATCGTCTGGGGTGGAGTGACTAGAGGCCCCCCCACCATGTTCTTGGGCGTCTGGGTGAGGAGGCTATGGAACTTGGGGAGGAGGGCTGTTGGTTACACAGGGGCTGTAGCAGCGGTCTCTGCTCCTGCTGCCTTTCCTGCAGCTCAACCATACGCTGGAGCATATCAGTTTGATGCTCCAGCAGACAGAGCATTGACTCTTGCCTTCTGTCTGCAAGCTGACGCCACCTATCATCTTCAGCCCGCCACTTGCTCTTTTCATCCCGCCATTCAGCCCCCCACCTCTTCTCTCGTTCATATTGTGCTTTTCTCATGTCTGACATTGACTGCCTCCACGCATTCTGCTGTGCTCTATCAGCGTGGGAGGACATCTGGAGCTCCGTGAACATATCGTCCCGCGTCCTCCGTTTTCTCTTTCTAACGTTCACTAGCCTCTGCGAAGGAGAAACATTTGCAGCTGGTGGAGGAAAAGGGAGAGGTGGTTAAAAAAGACACATTTTAGAGAACAATGGGTACACTCTTTCGTTACAAGGTCGCATTTTTCCTCTTATAGTGAGGGCCTGCCGGTTTGGTATAAGAGATCACTCACGCAGTGCCAGGCAACAGATTTCGGCTTGCAGGCAGCCATGGTAAGCCACAGTCTTTTGGCTTTTTTAACCTTCTTAACATGTGGGAATGGTTTCAAACAGCAGCGCCCACATTTCTCATATCAAGGAAGAATTGGGTTGGCCATTTAAAATGGGTTTTCAATGTAAAAGGAGGGGCTGCAGTTTCCGGATTAACATGCAGCACAAACCCAAGTAAACCACCCCCCCACACACACACACGATTCTCTGGGATGATCACTTCACCCCTCCCCCCACCACGTGGTTAACAGCGGGGAACATTTCTGTTCAGAAGAGCAGGAACGGGCACCTCTGAATGTCCCCTTAATAAAATCACCCCATTTCAACCAGGTGACCATGAATGATATCACTCTCCTGAGGATAACAAAGAGAGATAAGGAATGGATGTTGTCTGCATGCCAGCAAACACCGGGACCATACGCTGCCATGCTTTGTTATGCAATGATTCCAAACTACGTGCTACTGGCCTGGTGTGGTAAAGTGTCCTACCATGGCGGACGGGATAAGGCAGCCCTCCCCAGAAACCTTTTGCAAAGGCTTTGGGAGTACATGAGGGAGAGCTTTCTGGAGATGTCCCTGGAGGATTTCCGCTCCATCCCCATACACGTTAACAGACTTTTCCAGTAGCTGTACTGGCTGCGATTGCCAGGGCAAATTAATCATTAATCATTAAACACGCTTGCTTTTAAACCATGTGTAATATTTACAAAGGTACACTCACCAGACGTCTCCTGTGTGCCCTCAGGGTCTTGGGTGAGTTCGGGGGTTACTGGTTCCAGGTCCAGGGTGACAAACATATCCTGGCTGTTGGGGAAACCGGTTTCTCTGCTTCCTTGCTGCTGTGAGCTACCCATTATCTCCATCCTCATCTTCCTCGTTCCCCGAACCCTCTTCCCTGTGTGTTTCTCCATTGACGGAGTCATAGCACACGGTTGGGGTAGTGGTGGCTGCACCCCCTAGAATGGCATGCAGCTCCGCGTAGAAGCGGCAAGTTTGCGGCTCTGCCCCGGACCTTCCATTTGCTTCTCTGGCTTTGTGGTAGGCTTGCTGTAGCTCCTTAATTTTCACGCGGCACTGCTGTGTCCCTGTTATGGCCTCGGTCCTTCATGGCCTTGGAGACCTTTTCTAATACTTTGCCATTTCTTTTACTGCTACGGAGTTCAGCTAGCACTGATTCATCTCCCCATATGGCGAGCAGATCCCGTACCTCCCGTTCGGTCCATGCTGGAGCTCTTTTGCGATCCTGGGACTCCATCACGGTTACCTGTGCTGATGAGCTCTGCGTGGTTACCTGTGCTCTCCACGCTGGGCAAACAGGAAATGAAATTCAAACGTTCGCGGGTCTTTTCCTGTCTACCTAGTCAGTGCATCTGAGTTGAGAGTGCTGTCCAGAGCGGTCACAATGAAGCACTGTGGGATAGCTCCTGGAGGCCAATAACGTCGAATTCCGTCCACACTACCCCAATTCCGACCCACAAAGGCCGATTTTATCGCTAATCCCCTCGTCGAAGGTGGCGTAAAGAAACCGGTTTAAAGGGCCCTTTAAGTCGAAAGAAAGGGCTTCGTCGTGTGAATGTGTCCAGGCTTAATTCGATTTAACGCTGCTAAAGTCGACCTAAACCCGTAGTGTAGACCAGGCCTCAAAATGCTTTCACATGTAAAATATGCCTAAATCAGTTCTGAGCTTAGCACAAAATCACAAATCCTCTTTGTAACACAGCTTTTCCTTTTTGTAGACATAAGTAAAGAGGTTCAGGAGCAAAGAATAATGGATGTGTCTTCTTTGGCATAGCCGTTTGACATGTTTCAAAAACAGATATTTCTTTTTGCATAGACTACACGGTAGTGCCACATACACTGCTGCTATACAAAAACACTAATCATGCTTGAACATTTAAATAAGATAAAATATTTTATCATGGGAGAGGCCTGCCATTGGTAATTAATATTGTAATATCACCATCCAGATTACAATGAAACAGCACATTTGTGTTAGCTAAAATATCCAAGGGCTGGACCAGTGTGCTTTCAGGATGCTTGTAGCTTTCATAAAGTTATAAAGAGTTTGTTTTGCTCAATATATTATGGGCTGATGCAGACAGCTTCAACAGCAGCATCCCTCCTACATCATGAATGGAATTTTTTATGCAAAATAAAAATGTTTGGGTCCAAAATGGCTGCACCTTGTATTGAATTCCCACTGAAGTCAATGCGAATTCTTTGCTGACTGGATTGTACTGCCATGGTACAGAGAACACTGTTAAGAAGGTTGCATTGTCAAGCACTCAGATGTTTAAAAAATGCCCAAATTAAGGTTGTCTGTTTAACCTTAATTCAGCCCCATGTGCATGGTGATGCAGTCTTTAATTACATCATCACATACTATTTTTTTCCACAGATGGACTGTACTTAATAAACAGCTAATTAATATTTTATTTACTACTTGTTGTTCAATGTATGGCCCAAGGCCTTGTTTACTGTACACTATTCTGCTCTGACCCCCACATACAAATAATTTCCCAGGACTATGAAAATTTAAATTGATAAAAATAAAAAAAATGCTTCAAATAAACATTGATATGATCTGTTGAAATTATAAAATAAAAACTGAATTCTGCCAAGCCTAGTCATAACTTAGCTAAATGTGGGTGACTTACACTAAGGCCACCCCTTGACAAATTTCAAGTCCCTGCTTCAAGCCATGTAGACTCCTACAGCAACTTCTAAAAATAATTCTTACAACCAATTCATTAACATGGACAAAACAATGCATTTTCCCCTAATCTTATGTCCAGAAATAGCTGAACCATTTTGCTTAAACTTTCCAAAATAATTCAGCTTGAGGCAGACACCCAGCATGGAAAATTTAAGCCCAAATGCTTAAAGTTTGGCAGAATTATAAGCAACTGAAAACAAGATCTTATAATTGGAAGCGTTAATACTTAATAGCAGATGGTGCTGCCAGCCACACCTATAATAAAAACATGGCTTACAGAGGGGGAAGCTATTTTCTGTTAATAGATATCTACTTCATTAATAGCTGTCATACAGTAAAATGGCATCATTGGAGATAACTTTGTGACCAGCAACAACGGGCCAAATAATAAAGTCCTCACTCTCTTTTTACTTAGTCTTTCCTCAGGCAAAACTCAGATTGAAGTTAGTAAGGACTGAATCTTAGGGTTACCATACGTCCTCTTTTTCCCGGACATGTCCAGCTTTTCGGCACTCAAACCCCCATCCGGGGGGAATTGCCAAAAAGCCGAACATGTCCGGGAAAATGGCGGCTCTGCTCCTCCCCTGACTCTTCGGCTCTGTTTAAGAGCCGAGCTGCCCGAGCGCTATGGGCTTCAGGCAGCCCCCTTGCCTCCGGACCCCAGCCGGGGCGCAGGGTCCGGAGGCAAGGGGGCTGCCCGAAGCCCAAGCGCTTCCCCTCCCAGGCTCCAGCTGTGCTGGGGAAGCGCCGGCTGGGGGCGCAGGGTCTGGGGGCTGCCCGACAAACCGTGAAGCCGGTAGCGCTCGGGCAGCCGTTTCCGCGTGGCTGGGAGTGGGAGGGAGGAGGGGGCGGAGTTAGGGCGGGGAAGGGGCGGAGTTGGGGCGGGGCTGGGGGTTGGGGAAATGGGCGGGGCCAGGGCCCATGGAGGGTCCTCTCTTTTTATTTGCTAGATATGGTAACCCTAGGCTGAGTACAGTTTTTAGAAGTTGGCCAAACACTGGTAGTGGTGCATGCTAAAAAATATGTAATTGGTCTTGTATAGTCTATGTGCAGAGATCACCAGCTAGGGTCAGAAAAGAAAGTTTTCCCCACTTACAGCATTACATGTGGTGCAAGGTATCATATGTTTTGTTTGCATTTTGCCTTCCTCTAAACCATCAGGTCTGTGCCACTATTGTGGGGCGGATACAGGACTTGATGTTTCCTATGTGTACCTATTGAATGTGCTTAGAAGATATTTTTGAAAGGAAATGATGTTGCACATAAAAATAGTTTACCATAATCCTTGAGGAGAAATGGGCCTACACGAAATGAGTCTGTGAACACCTTTCAGTTGTGAGCAAAAGACAATATAAGGATCCGTGACCCCTTCTCTACCAAGAAGCCTTTTCTGTGCAAGGGTAAAGAGTGAAGGGCCAGGACAGAGGGAGATACAGGCAGACAGCTGGGCAAATGACACAAGACAAAGGAGAAAGTCATCAGTGTCTATAGCCACTGGGGAAGAATCTGCCAAGGAAATGATTGCTATAATAGTCTACAATTATTTTATCTTTTCTGCTTATTAGGTCCATTGAAGGAAGCCCGTCTCTGAGACATATGACTATGATGAGGGAAAAGGGAAGACGGCAAGCTATTAGAGGCCCAGCGTTCATGTTCAACAACAGGGGCACAAGCCTCACTGCTGAAGAAGAGCGTTTTCTGGATGCAGCAGAGTATGGGAACATTCCCGTGGTGCGCAAAATGCTGGAGGAGTCAAAAACACTAAATGTCAACTGTGTTGATTATATGGGCCAAAACGCCTTGCAGCTGGCTGTAGGGAATGAGCATTTGGAAGTGACAGAACTTCTGTTGAAGAAGGAGAACTTGGCACGAATTGGAGATGCACTGCTGCTCGCTATTAGCAAGGGGTACATCCGGATAGTGGAAGCAATTTTGAATCATCCTGGTTTTGCAGCAAATAAGCGACTGACTCTGAGCCCCTGCGAGCAGGAGCTCCAGGATGATGATTTTTATTCCTATGATGAAGACGGCACCCGCTTTTCACCAGATATCACCCCCATCATTTTAGCTGCCCACTGCCAAAAATACGAGGTTGTGCACATGTTGTTATTGAAAGGAGCGAGGATAGAAAGACCTCATGACTATTTCTGCAAATGCAATGACTGCACTGAAAAGCAAAAGCATGATTCTTTTAGTCACTCCAGGTCGAGGATAAATGCCTACAAAGGCCTGGCTAGTCCTGCTTACCTGTCTCTTTCCAGCGAAGACCCAGTTCTCACAGCTCTAGAACTCAGTAATGAGCTTGCCAAGTTGGCCAACATTGAAAAAGAATTCAAGGTATGAGATCTTTTTTGTTTGCCTCTTTTTTTTTTTAATGTTGACTTCACTTGTAATGTCATCAGATGCTTGACATTATTTCCTGTATTTTACCTTTTGAGTTAAAGTTGTTTGATTTATATTGTTCCTTTTGGTTCTTGCTATTTTGAATGCTCATTGAGTAAACCATTAAAAAGCAATTTTGCTTGAAACAAAATTGCTTTTACACTTAATATGCATCAAGAGATACAGAAAAAGTGCCAGTGTGAGCATTATTAACCCTACAATCAATGGGAAACAATTTTATTCACTGTAACAGATAATAGTTGTTTTTGCTGATGTGCACTCTATAGGGGTAATATAATCTGAGCATCAAGCAGCAAAATTACACTTTTCATTTACACAATGACTTTGTTTCCATTTTTTATTCACACACATTTTGAATGCTGTTTTCTGCAAATTATGAAGATGACGTGTGATTGTTGTTTTACCACTGGACAGTCAATTTTTTCATTCATTTTTCAGGAGTGTATTTGTCTACCCAGAAATGTATTTGTCTGTTTACATATGCAGTCCCTTTTATTCTCTTTTTGACTTGTATTTTTTAGTTTCACTGTACACTAATTATTTTGTATATCTCAGCATCTCCATTAAGTAATTCATGATTAGACAATGATAAATATTACCCAGTGCTGCCGCTTCATGATATGCAGTTCCCTGTAATACCTCAGAAGGGACACTCACAAAAACCAGCTGTATGGTTGAGACTACACTGCACTAAAAAAAGCCTGGATCAGGGAATGACAGACTGTAAACAGAGAGTGGTTATATAAATGATGTATCTAGTTGCAGCAAAAATTTTAATGGGGTCCTGCAGGGTCAATGTTGAGTACCACTTTATTTAATTAACATCTTCATACATGATGTGAAGGAGGGAAAAAGACTCATTAATCTTTGCAGATCACAGCCAGCTGTAATTTATTACAAACACAATGGAGGACTGAGAAGAAATACAAGTGGATCTAGAGTGGGTGGGGAAAAATGGGTAGGAATGAATAGAATGAAGTTTCATTTGAACAAAGAACGAATGTATCCTTCTGGACAGGAGTAATCCCAAATATTGTTAGATAACAGAAGCGAGGCAGAACTAGTAAGAAGGAAAGCTTTAATACTGAGAAAAACCTATGGGTGGTTATGAGATAACTTTAACAGAACATGAGTTTGTGCTCCAGGAATGGCCTGCACCGCTGACAGAGTATAATGCCAAAGCAAATATTTTATGATTAGGGGCTTGATTCTGCACAAAATTCACATGGGCTCCGCAGCCCTTACTCCAACCACTGTGGCACTTACTCAGGTAAAAATCTACAGTAAGGGCTGCAAGACCTCTGGGTTCTGTAAGGTTCCTTATAGCCTACACATCCTAGAGCCTCTTTTAGTCTTTCTCCATCATTTTTAACTTCTCGTCTTCCTCACATGGAGAAAGAAGCTGCCATTACAGAAATAACATACTGTCTATTCTAAATTCCCCACACCACCTGTCCAAACTATATTGAGGTAGATCAAACAATGTCTTTATTTCCACTGAAATATATTTATATGGGAAAAGATTTTGCAGAGATAGAACTGAAAAATGAGAGAGATTTTTTTGCCAAATAGGGACTATTCCTCCAAAACAGAGACTGTTGGCATATATGCCCCACACTAAGACCTGTAGTTACCTGCTTCACACGCAAATCATTATTGACAGAAAAACCATAGTTGACACCAATTTAGTATTTTTTTTTTACCATGGACTATTTTCCAAATAAACCATGATCCTGTTTTCCAGAGTTATGTGTGTACATGCTGATGACTCATGTTTTTTTAAATAATATTTCAGTTATCAGAACCGTAAAATTAATGCCTTTTTCTGGCTCTTCTTAAAAATCACTCTTCTAGTGGACCGACACAGCACTAAATCCTACATGCAAGTGTTTTACTGTGTGTCACTTTAATTATTATGACATTAATGCTCAGACCCTGTTAGACCCAGGTTCCCTTGTGCTATACAAATACATAGGTAAAAGACAGTCCACGCCACAAAGAACTAAATTAAGATAAGACATAGGTGTGTGTAACCAACAAACACTGTCATGAAGATGCAGTCATGCAAAAACATGCCGAAGCAAACCCCAACATCAGTAGAGCAGAATTCTATACAATATAAACCCAGTGACAGGGAAACCCCAAAGGTTCAGAGTTTGGATGCATCTGACAGGCCAGATGGCGGCAATTATACCACTGCTGCGTGAACTGGATGATATGGGTTCAAATGACACCATGAGGAGTACTGGAGAGCTTATGCCTCAGGTCAAAGGCCACTCAAGCCAATCTGCTGCCCCAGGCAAAACTTCAGAGTGTTGCCCCTTTCCTACTCCCTTAGAAATTTGTGGCAAGAACCCCACCACAGTCCCCCACATGCTCATCTCATACCAGCCCAGCATGTGTGGCAGTTATAGTGTTGCCAGCTCTCCCAGATTTATAGTGAGGTGACACTGACCCTGCTGCAAGAGTTCTCACTGGTGGACTGAGCTGGTACAGAACTTCCAGATTCTCTCCTAACCATAATTAATTAATTAATTAATTCTGTTCTTCATCCACCCAGCCCCACATCTGCCCATTCCCAGCCACCAATGAATTGTGAAACTCCCAGCCCTCAAATCAATTCTGCCCCACTCCAGTCCCACATCTGCCCCTCTGGGTACATCTGCTCATCTTGTAGCTCTAGGAGTTCCTCACCACCTCCAGGCCTTGGAGGGACAAGGCCCCCTTCTATCTGTTCCCAAGCCTGTGGGGAAGGGCCGCTCCTAGGATTCTTTGCTCCCCGCTTCTCCTTCCAAGGCCTGGAGTTACAGGGAATGTGATAGAAATGGGAGCAGGGAGGAGCAGGGAGAAGACTGACCCTTTTTTCACAGGATAGAAGTGGGGAGGAAGGAGCAGAGCCACTCTGAGTTGCTGGGCTCTTTCTGCTTTCTCCTTCCTCATCCCTTCCTGCAAGATTGGTGTTGGCTGCTCCATCTGCCCTTTGCCCGCCCCCCAAAAAACATACCTACTCTTAGCTCCAGAGGGGAAGGTGGAGATCTCTCTCTGCCTGCTTCCTGCAGCAGCTTTTCCCCAGGAGGTGAGGACATGGGGAAGGCATGAAGGCTGGAGTTTTTAACACCATCGCCCGACTGGCTCCATTAGCAGCCCAAATCACATTACTTGCAATAAAGTCACGAGAGGATTGCAATAAATTCCATCAGGGCTGCAGGCAGGGCTGCCAAAAGCCTGAGGGTTACACAACATGCCACACTGGCAGCCTTGGCGCTAGAGCTGGGACTGAGAGAGCAACCTGTTAGCAGATCTTTTCTGTATCTCACATGAATCCATTCTAGGTTGTTTACCCATGTTTGTTTGGTGCAAGCCCAAGTTGTGACACTGTTAAATAGAGCTGCCTTTTTATAAGTGTCTCTTCAGTCTCTTCTGGCATGAAGCTGAGGTTAAAGGTGAATGGCGTACTGACTCCTTGCTATGTACTGCCATCACCCTGCGGGGAAGCTGGCACTCCCATCCACTATGATTGAGTGTGGCCTGTAGTCCTCTCGTGCTCCCTCCTCTGCAGGGCTGGCTCCAGGTTTTTTGCCGCCCCAAGCAAAAAAAAAAAAAAAAGGGGGAGGGATGGAGTGCCGCCGCCGAAGCAAAAATAAAAATAAAATAAAATAAAATAAAGCCCCTTGAAAAGTGCTGCCCGCAAAGGGCCGGAATGCCACCCCTTGAAAAGGGCTGCCCCATGCACATGGTTGGAACGCTGGTGCCTAGAGCCAGCCTTGCTCCTCTGGGATCATCATGGGGGATATCGAGGGATTTAAGTTTTCAGCTTCAGTCAAAAGTAACTGATAACACAGCACTGAACATAATTCTTCCAAGATTTGTTTTTAAAATATAGACACCACCCCCTCTCATACCTAGACAACAGCAAGATTCATTTCAACAGAAATTCATGAACTGTTCTCAAAGCCTATGGTAAATTGCAGCTTGGCTCATTTCCTGTTTGCACTCTCTGCATTTCACTTTCTGGTTACATGTAGCAGCACCAGCAGCTCAGTAAGCAGCTTTGGGTGTGGTTCCCTACAGAGTGGGAGTGTTGGCTACACATTTAATGAGGGGTGGTTTAAAAATGTTTTGGGGCTAAATTTCCAAAAACAGACATGCTTAATTGAATGTGCACAGTTGGGTATGTGAAAAGCCAAATGTAGCTGCATAACTGCTTATTTGCACAAGAAAATACTGATGTACACATGCAAATCAAGGTTTGCACAAACATAGTGGAGTTTGTTTGCATGCAGTTTAGTGCACTCAGTCTTGAAAATTAGATTTTTAATGGGGGATAAAAGTTAGTGTTTATTTCACTGCTAATGAAACTGATTTCTTCTCAAATTTATGGAATAAGAATTCAAAGGAACCAATGAAACCTGATTTTTGTTGAAGTTACAAGACACTAAGGTGGCCAAATATAAATACTGAAAATAGAAAGGAAAACTGAAGGCTCCTAGGTATATTTGACTTCTTTATCTTTTCCCTACTTCCAACTCCTCCTTCTAGTGTTTCCCTTTCCACTCTTTCTCTGCTGCCTTTCGTGTGTCTTCTTTATCGCTGCCAGTGTGGGTTTCCACTTCTTGCCCCTGTGGTAGGATTTTGCCTTTCTCGTCTCAGCACCTGTGTGTGGTTCTATCTTCTCTCTCCCTCCCTTCTTCTTTCTTCCTTTTCAAGTTCCCCTATTTGGGATTTCCCCTTCCCTTGTCCTTTCCCTCTCTGCCCACTCCCTGCGGTTCCCCCTTTTTCTTTCCTTCTGTGGGGTTTTCTTGTCTTCTACCTCTATGTAGTTCTTCCTCTCTCCCTGATCTGGTGAAGCGAGGTTGGTCTCAGATGAAACTGCAGATGGCTATCTCTGGAAGCCAGCTGAGGGATAAACAAAGCAATAGCATGAGCATCTTGAAGCCCCAGCAGCAGCATGAACTCCTGGAGGCCAGAACAAGAATTGCAGTAATTCCTCCCCTCCCCTACTCCAAGTTCTCACTAGTAGGGTTAAGCAACAAGGTTCAGGATAGAAGTCAGAAATTCCACATTGTCCCAGATAAATCAGGACTGTTGGCAAGTATTGAAAAACATTCATTCCATTAAAAACATTCATTCCATACCAAATTTTAATCTTTTAAAACAACTGATTAGATTCTCTTCTGTCAGGGAGATACAGCAGCCATGATTAGGTCTTCAATAACATTTTAGAAGCTTTAGAGAGGATTAGAAGGAAAATAGTGATGCTGAGAAAGACCTTGCTGTGACTAAGTCATGATAGTCATAGAATATGAATTTTGCTCCAGTAGTGGATTTGCACCAAATTTGATATTTAAAAAGCTTTTCTGACCAATGTATCTGCTCAGAAAGAATGTTTAGAAGTACAATGACACTTTTGAGGCACATAAATGTGGTGGTTAGATTTCTTTCTTTCTTTTTTTTTATAGAAAAGATCAACTATGAAGAGTTAGAGTATGCTATACTACAAGAAGAACCAGGCTAGCACATATTTTTTATGCAGTGGCTGGGGCACTGTGTACTACCACTTTTTCATTGCTAGACTTTATAGGAAAACACAGTTCTGTAACTGTGGCTTGACCTATGGTGCAACATTGTTCATAACCATGGTTATAGAATCATGGTTTTCCCATCCACATTTGCATCAAACTTGTTAGAATACAAATACCGCCAACCATTGTAGATCCCTGCTCTTCTAGTTTCAGCAGGCCCTTAGGACACTGCAGTTAGTTATTGGTTTCTTACTTGTATAGTCCTTAAAGTATCTGAGCACTTTGCAAAACATTACGTTCATAGTCCCAAAGAGCTTCTAAGTCCATCTGTTTGCATCATCTTATTGATAACTGATTGGCTGAGACTTATTTTTAGACATTTTATATTTCTCAGATAAAATAGATTATAAGTGGTTGTTTTACATTTTTAAGTTTTTATCATGGGACAATGGAAGGCTTTCTAGCAGTCAGATCAGCTGACAGCCCTTTGGTATAATGAGTGATAAAAGTTAAATATGAACCTACAAAGGAATGAGTTTGCTAAAAATGGCAATGCTATAATTTGGTTTACATATAATGGCATTAGGCTAAATGCCCTCATATAAACTTTAGCAAGAATTGCACTTGCTTTCACCAGGGCTGAATTTGGTCCTTCAGGTCAAGGATCAAAGAGCTCTCTAGTCCCACTTTATATAGGATAAATTCCTACACTTGGTTGTGCTTGAAGCTCCCATTGAAACTGATGGAAGATATGGATATGCATTTAAGGGCAGATATCCCTTTTCCAAGTCAATTAGCATAGTCTTCCTTAGCTGAACTAATAAAGAGCATTCAAACTTCTACATTTAGAACCAGATTTTAAGAGCTCGAATCAATATGCATTAATGTATACAAATTTGTGTTTGATTTGTGCATGAAGTTCTTATAACTCACACAAATTGGGTATTTATGCACATGGTCTAAATAGCCATTTTTATACTTTCCAAGTTTGCATGTGCACTTGCACCAGTTGTGTGAGTGAATTAGTTATGCAATTCTATGTGCCCCTGTGCTCTGGCCATTTTGAAAATATGGATCATAACATATATATACAGTATATATATACATTTTTATTTGAATAAATACTTTTGTTATTTAAGAACTTGTTACAAATTCTTAAAATGTTTACTGCATAAATTGTTAAATTGATGCCTAAATATGTATATGTATAATGTGGCTAAGTGATGGTTTCAGTGGAGTGAAACTAAATTTTAATTTCCTAGCTTTTTTCTTTTATTTTTCAAAAAGAGCTTTTCACTAACAGCTTTTTCCATTAAATGTCCATGTTCTTTTAAGAAAAAAGAAAAGCAAATGAATGCTTAGATGGTAAAGGAAGTTGTGTGAGCTGCTTGCATGGTACACTATTATTTTCAGATTAGAACTCCTTTACTTCTCAGCCAATTTCTTCATTTAGTAAATCCCACATTCATCACTCAGATCTATGTACATATCAATAAAGGCATTTTAAAGTGCAAGAAAAAGCCTGGTCAGTTTTCTCAGAACTAAATTAAATTGTATTCATGCAAGGACAAAATTTGGATCTTGCTGCATAAAAAATGTCATTTGGATAACTCAAAAAAAGCCAAACTAAATTTTACTAAACTTTAAAAAAATCAGCATTGAACAGAGAACAGGCCTAATTATGTCAGAGCAAAGACTGATTGTTCTAAAAAATTTTAAGTGCCGGAAAACAGAATTTAGGATGGCTGTGATTCCTCTCCCATCAATATAATGCTGTTACTGCTGGCAATGAGGTTTTACGTAGGTGCATCCTCCCACACACTATCAGTTGCAGGATCTGAGCCATAATTTGTGGCCTTATGTTTCCTGTATGGCGTACTGGGTGATAACATGAGAGGATTCCATGTTTCTAAAGCTAAAATGCCTGTTTATTAAGAGAGCTATGTACAGAGATGCTGCAACTGACGCTACCTTTGAAGCTAGGGTTGCCAACTTTCTACTTGCACAAAACTGACACCCTGGCCCCGCCCCTCTTCCGAAGCCCCGTCCCTTCTCTTAGGCCTCGCCCCTGCTCACTCCATCCCTTCCTCTGTCACTCGCTCTCCCCACCCTCACTCACTCGCTCATTTTTACCAGGCTGGCTCGGGGTTTGTGTGTGGGAGGGGGTGAGGGCTCCGGCTGGGGGTGCAGACTCCGGGGTACGGCCAGAAATGAGGAATTCAAGGTGCGGGAGGGGGCTCCAGGCTGAGGCAGTGGGTTGGGATGCAGGAGGGGGTGAGGGCTCCAGCTGGGGCTGAGGGCTCTGGGGTGGCACCAGGGATGAGGGGTTTGGGGTGCAGGAAGGGGCTCTGGGATGGGGGATGGAGCTGAGGGGTTTGGATATGGGAAGGGGCTCCGGGCTGAGGCAGGGGATTGGGGTGTGGGAGAGGGTACAGGCTCTGGGCTGGGGGTGTGGGTTCCAGGGTGGGGCTAGAAATGAGGGGTTCAGGGTGCGGGAGGGGACTCCATGCTGGTTGAGAGGGGTGGGAGGGCTTGGCTGAGGGTGCGGGCTCCGGCTGAGGGTGCAGGCTCTGGGGTGGGGCTGGGGATGAAGGGTTTGTGGTGCAGGAGGGTGCTCTGGACTGGGGCAGAGGGGTTGGGTGCAGGTGGGGTGTGAGTGCTCTGTCTGGGGGTGCAGGCTCTGAGGTGGGGCTGGGGCTGGGGATGAGAGGTTTGGGGTGATGGAGGGTGCTCTGGGCTGGGACCGAAGGGTTTGGAGGGTGGGAAGGGGATCAAGGCTGGGGCAGGGGGTTTAGGTGCTGAGGTCAGGGCCGGCTCTGCCTTTTTTGCTGCCCCAGGCAAAAAAGCCTCCCGCCGCGCCCCCGAACGCAGCAGGGGAGGGCGGCGAGCCCGGCCGCGGGTCGCTCTCCCCGACTGGCCGGAGTGCCAGGGGCAGGGCGGCGAGCCCGCCGCGGCTCCACTGGCAGCCAGAGCGCCAGGAGGAGGGCAGAGAGCCCGCCGCGGCTCCGCTCTCTCTGGCGGCCAGAGCGTCTGGAGGAGGGCGGAGAGCCCACCGCAGCTCCGCTCTCCCCGGTGGCCAGAGCGCCGGGAGGAGGGCGGAGAGCCCAGCCGGGGCTCTGCTCTCCCCAGCAGCCAGAGCGCCGGGGGGAGAGCAGTGAGCCGGCTGGGGCTCCACTCTCCCCGGTGGCCAGAGCGCCGGGGGGAGGGCGGCGAGCCCGGCCAGAGCTCCACTCTCCCCGGTGGCCAGAGCGCCGGGGGCCGCACCGCGCCGCCCCCCTCCAGGTGCCGCCCCAAGCACAAGCTTGGTGGGCTGGTGCCTGGAGCTGGTCCTGGCTGGGGTGTAAGGGCTCCAGATGGGGGTACAAACTCTGGGGTGGGGCTGGATATGAGGGGTTTGGGGTGTAGGAGGGTGCTCTGGGCTGGGACTGAGAGGTTCAGAGGATGGGCATGGGATCATGGTTGGGACAGGGGGTTGGGGCATGGGAGGGGGTCAGGGGTGCAGGCTCCAGGCGGTGATTACCTCAGGTGGCTCCCAGAAGCAGCGGCATGTCCCCACTCCAGCTTCTATGCGGAGGCGTGGCCAGGCGGCTCGGCACGCTGCCCCTTCCCCAGGCGCCGCCCCTGCAGCTCCCATTGGCTGTGGTTACCGGCCAATGGGAGCTGCAGAGCTGGCGCTTGGGGTGCGGGCTGCACGCGGAGCCCCCTGGCTGCCCCATGGCTAAGAGCCAGAGGGGGGACATGCTGCTGCTTCCAGGAACTGCCGGGAGCCTGCCTTAGCCCCGCTGACCAGACTTTTAACAGCCCGGTCAGTGGTGCTGACCCTATATGCACAGTGACTGGCTTCTTGGTGCCTCCTCCAAACTCTTCTCTCTTGCAACCTGTGCTCCTCCTTCCAAATTCCATGCAGGTTGCTACTCCTTATATTATTAACAAAATGTTAAGTTTTAATTTCCTTTCTTATGCCTGTTGTTTTAACTCCAAATGATTCTGTACATGGTGATTAATGTGCTTTCCTTTCCACCATTTATATAAATGCCTATTTAGTTGTAGTGAAAATGGTAGCAACTGTCTTTAAGTAGCAAATTAATTATTTAAGGGAAACCTTTCAATTTCTTAATTACTGATATGCAATGCTTTTGTTTTTGGAAATTAGAAAATAGTACAAATAAATACTGTATAACACTGCTGTGTAGAGCAACTTTCCAAAACATATTACAAAAAGCTAATTCAGTTAAAAAATTAACAAAACTAATAGCAGAAGGGGAAAGAAATTGAGGTGTTTAAACAAGGGAAAAGATATGTTTGCAGATGGGCAGACGGTAAAGCTGAGATATATAGGAAGGGTTTTCCAGCTGACAGGAGTTGCAGAGAGGAAAGATCTCACATGAAGAGTGTTCAGAAGATGGAGTGTGTGAAAAGAAAGAGAGAATGCCAGTGCTAGATGCATAGAGAATAGTCAGTATAAAGAGACAAAGGATTCACATTGGTCCTTTTATAGCCTATAGGAAAAACTAGCTGGAGCAAATGATTGGGGGATTTTAAAAGAAAAGGGAGTACAATCTTGAATTGGGTCCTGAAATGAATGATGGACTGTTTATGCAACTGATAGGATCATATTTCTTTGTACTTGTGGGAAGATGGCCAACTGCACCTGTATATGAGGGAATCAAGTGCTGAGTCTTGGCGAGGCCACTGAGGAAGGTGTTAGAGAAATCAAGGTGAGGACATGAAAGCATGAATGAAGATTTCAAGAGAAGTGGAACTGAGATATAGGCATACATGGCTAATGTCACAGAGGTGATAATAGGCAGATATGCAGACATAAAAGTTTGCAGAAAGAAGGTTCAAGGTTAGGCATTACACTAAAATTATGTACAGAGGTTGGATCAACAATATTGAGATGCAGCCACAAATTTCCTGTGAAGATAAGCAAAGAGGGTGAACAGATGGAAATTGTTAAAGGCTTTGACAGATATGAACAACTGAGTGTTACCAGTGTGAAAGTAGCAGCTACAGTTAACGGTAGAAATAAGATGACTCAGTGGGAGGAGGTAAATTGAAAAGGGTAGAAGAGTCAGCAATGTGCTATGCACTGCATAGAACAGGGGCTTACGCACAGAAAAGCTGTCACTGCAGCACTCTAGAAATAATAGTTTGACAGGTATAAAGGTGGGATCTCGACACACCTGCATAACAATGGGTGTAGTCCAGGAGAATAGAGTAGCCCACAGTGTCTAAGGAAGCAGTGAGGTCACAGAGAATGAAAAGAGTCCCAGAGACAGCAGAAAGAGAGAAGTATTTAACTATATACAATTGAGAGATTCCCATGCTATCACCTGCACTGAACCCAGACTGAAAATGGACAAGCATATTGTAGTGCAAAACTGGAGAGATGAGAAAATGCTACTTTTTCAAGTGCTTTTTAGAAAAAGAGAAATTAGGACACTACGGGGTCCCATCTATGCTGCGAGGAGGGAGGCAATGGGCAGCCTAGGTAAACAGGTTAGAGCACTGTTCTAAACAACACTGTCCAGGCAAACCATGTTTAAGTTGTGTTAAACTACATTTAAAACTAGTTCAGATAACACAGTGTTAATTTCCAGTACTGGGGACTTTAAAAAGAATCTCTGAAGCAAAGGAAGGTTTTTTAAGAAGGGAGGCAGATAGTGAGACATTTTAGAGACTTGGGGAAGGTAATAAAGACAGCAATTATTGACAGTAATGGTAGTGGAGGGAGAAACAGTGATGGAAAATGAACAAATGAGAAGAAAGGGCAAGGGATTAAGAAGGTAGATAGTTTTGTGAAGGGACTGGTTCGTATCAGACATATGCAAGAGGTACATAGGAGAGAGGGGAGAGGAAAGGAAGGGAAAGGTATATAGGGAGTGCTGGAGAAGACAAAAATTATTGCAATTTGGAATTTCTCAGAAATGCTGGGGAAATGATGAGAGGGAGAGAGGACTAGAGAAAAAAATGAAAAGTAAGAACAAGGATTATCAGCACCTTTAGCAATGATGGAGGAACAGAAATTAGATTTTGTAGCTCAAATGGCGATCTCTGTAGAATGTATCTGGCACTTAAAAATACATTGGCATTTTTTGCAGCAGTAAGGTTAATAAGTCCAGGGTTCTGGTCTCCAATTTGGGCAATTCCATTTTACCACTGAAATTTCCTTAGCTCTTCCATTTTGATTCAGGATTCTTCTTCACTTGTCCTAAACCTTTGTGTAATATTGTAGTGCACTGTTAAACGGTTGCCACCTCAGAGGTGGTCTGTTGCCTTTTAGTAAAGAGTGAAGTGATTGTAATATATAATATAGTACAATATAAATTTGTAAAGTACTTAGAGATTCACAGGATGTAAAGTACAATATAAATATGACACTATTAAGCTTTCATTAATTTGTCCATATTTCCTTATTGTCAGCTGCTAAGCAAACCCATCTTGTGAGTCAAAGGCTATTATTTTTTAACTTCCTTTTCAGAATGACTATCGCAAGCTGTCTATGCAATGCAAGGACTTTGTGGTTGGTGTCCTTGATCTCTGCCGAGACTCTGAAGAGGTAGAAGCCATTCTAAACGGGGATTTGGATGCTGAGCCAGTTGAAACACAGAGGCACAGAGCTTCACTGAGTCGTGTCAAACTAGCCATTAAGTATGAAGTAAAAAAGGTAACCGTGTAACCAGCACGTTTAGACAATGTTGTATGTGAATGCATTGTATCATATTCTGCATGTATTAATGGACTGACAGTAAATTATCTTAAGACAAAATATGTGGGCCAGATTCGCAGTAGGTATAAACTAACACACACAAAAACCCTCCAATGGAACTATGTCAGTGTATACCAGCTGAGAATTTGGCCCTGCATTTTTAATGACAGAAATAGCATGTGCCAGAAAGATGATATATTTACACAAATTACAGTCGGTGAAATCCTGGTCTCATCCAAGTCAATGGCAGTGAAGATTTCAGTGGGGCCAGCATTTCACTCCGTTAATGTAGCTATGTGCATGAGTCTTCTTGCCAATCCCTGTGATAGCATTTTAATCAAAAGTGAAGGCTGTAGCCACAACAGGATTTCTTTCATGTTATCATAAAAGGGCTATTTTGTTAGTGTTTTTTTTAAATGTTATATTTACTTGCTACTTGCAGTATTGGAATTGATCAAATAAATTATATCATAAGCTGCTTGGAAAGTCTTGCATCTGTCCACTAGGATAGCTGTCTACACATATTTTTCTTTTTAAGGAGAGCCTTCATTTCACTGCTCTGAAAGAGAACACATTTCAATTGTTACTCTGTTTCTTTATCATATTTTTGAAGGCATCATATAGCACCAAACAGCTCATCTGCAAATGTGTTGCTGTTAATCAAGCAGCCTTATAGAAAAAAATTCTGTCTGACTTATAGTGTCTTCTGTTTAAATAAATCAGAGTGTGTTCAATTGTGGAAATATGCACTTCAGTTTTATTGTCAGTTAATCAATCAGTTTATTCATATGTTTTTGTAAATACTCAAAGCACGGTATATCTGCAGTGGATACCAATGGCAAAGATTTTGTTTGCCATAAAAATACTTTATTCTGTGAAATTAATATTCTTTACAGCCAGAAATACAACGCTGTAGAATGCAACCGGTTAGTTAAATGTTTATCACTTCATTGTATGCAGTGTAGCTGTAGCTGTGTCAGTCCCAGGATATTAGAGAGACAAGGTGGGTGAGATAATCTCTTATTCGACCAACTTCTGCTGGTGAGAGAGATGCTTTTCAGCTCTTACAAGAGCTCTGTCTCTCTCACCAACAGAAATTGGTCCCATAAGAGATTACCTCACCCACCTGGTTTTATCAATTCATTATCATGTAAAGAAATTTTAGCAGCACATACAGAAGAAATATAGCGACAGCTATATTTTATTTATTGGATGACTTATGCTGATGGTTGTGTGCAGAGGCAGGATAAAATTACCATAAAAAAATACTGCTATTTTCACAATGTTATGATTTCCCATTTAATTTTTTTTTAAATCCCCACAAAAATATGGGAATTCCCAACTTTTCAAAATTCCCATTTTTCACTTTATTTACCCACTTTTCCACTAGCTATGGTTGTAAGCTTTTCCAACAGGGTGAAATACATGAGTAATCATCATACAGTTTTGTAAAAGTGTAAAATCTTCAAGTGAAGGAAGCTGCTCACCACAGGTGTCCTCTTCTGGTTGGGCACAGGTGTAGCAAGGCTACTTCTTCTCTGGCACCGCCCCGATGTCAGCTACTCCAGCCTTGTGGTGGTCTGTTCTCCTTGTACTCCAACCCTCTGCCTAGGTCACACCTTTCTGTCCACCCCTTTTGCAGTTATATAAAGAGCCCTAATGGGGTTGCCCTGTTGGTTAGGTGATAGGCCTTTAGGATCTTCCCTTGCCCAGGTTCTCCCTGTTAGGGGTAGGGTTTATGCCTTCTGCCCTCCTGGTGGTAGGGGAACCAGGGCCTGCCCTTTCTAAGTCCTGTGCCCAAAAGAGCTGTACTGCTGCCGCCCTGGATCACTTTCTTACCAGTCCCCTCTTTCCCAACAGGCAAAATAATAAACAGTAAATAACTGACATCAAAGGTAAAGTCTCAGATCTTCTGAGTGTTGCAAGTCTCTCCCTTATGGCTCTGGTATTGTCTCTGCAACCAGAGCCTCGGGCAACAGGACCTCTCCCACTGCTCCTTCCCAAGAGCTCAGAGTGTAGTCAGTTCCCTTCACTGTCTGCTCCTCTACTAAGCTAGCCTGTTCCCCTTTTGATCTCCTCCTCCAAGCTGTGTGTGCTTTGCAGATAGGGTGGGGTGGGCACCTGGGGCCAGAGCAGCTGCTTAATCCCTTTCTTTCCAGGCTGGTGTTTGCACAACCTGTCATACTTCAAAATTGGGGAAAACCAATATAATTCTTGGCAAACTTCACAATTCTTGACACATGTTTAATGATGGGAACAGGAACCTCTCACTAGATCGGTGGTTCAAAGCTAGCCAATATGAACATGGTCTAAAAGCCTAGAAGGGATTGGTAGCGACTCAGCCCTGGTCTACAGTGTGGGGGGTGGGATCGATCTAAGTTACGCAACTTCAGCTACATGAATAACGTAGCTGAAGTCGATGTACTTAGATCTACTTACTTCACTATGGTGAGTTGACTGCTGCCGCTCCCCCGTCAACTCTGCCTGTGCCTCTCGCCGAGCTGGAGTACAGGAGCCGACGGGAGAGCGCTCGGGGATCGATTGCTGCCCACCGATCCAGCCGGTAGTGAAGACATACCCTGAAAGTTCTTTACCATCTGTTGTCTTTTCAATGCTTTGTTAAATGAGCTGTCTTTGTAATCAAGTCCCAGTAGACAAGCATCTTCACTGCAAAAAATCACCATCACTATGGTATTTTTCTTTGCATTCTCAGCAGAGAGAGAGAGAGAGAAAGAAGATTGCTCAGTCTCAATGTCCATTCAGTCTCCTCACATCGAGTTGAGGAGCACATTAAGAGGGTGTCACGGAGTGCGTGTTTCTGGTGCACACACTGTACCTGTTCTGTAGATAAATTAAAGGTTTTAGGTCCTAATCTTGGGCCATTCCATTGGCACAACAGGACCTAAACCCAGTGAATTGGTGACCATGGTGACCCCAGAGAATCTGTGCTGGTTATGGAGATCCTCAGATGGGGTAAAGTCACCGTAGCTATGCCTATGCCACTCCCAACAGATGGCCAGGACAGAGAGCATGATAAGGAGAAAGGGAGCATGGCCAGGGAATCTCTACCCTGGGAGAGCCCCTTGGTGCTGTAATAGCCTCTTGGGGCCATTGGCAGCTGGTGCAAGTTGTAACAGCTGTCAAATTGCAGAGCAGATTTGGGTTTGGGGGGTTGCAAAAGGACCTTTGCCCTCATACCCTCAACTTTGTGTTAAACAATCCTTGGCTTCACACAAGGAAGTGGAGTAACATTTTGAAAAATGCATAAGTGAGGCACGCCTGAAAATTTCACCCATAGTCCTTAGCCTCCCATATTTCTGTCTGGACTTCTGAGTTCATCTACAAAAGAAAAGTGAACTTCTGCGAGACAAAAGTACAGCCAAGCATTGCTAGGATTGCAGCTCCATATGATAATTAATGAGAAAAAAAGCCTCTTTTTAAAAAAAAGAGTTAAAAGCTAATGTCCTCAGAAGCGCATTGTGTGGGAAATGCAGCTCATAACTCTGACCATCCAATAGAGTGCCTACACTTACTATCCTATGCACTGTATAAAAAAAACGTAGCCCTGCTCCAGAAACAGGGTATGATTTTCAGGCTAATGATCAAGATAAAACTGCAGCCTCTCAAACAGCATATGTCCAAAGGAAGTAAAAGCCAGGAGAAACTCTTTAGCATAACTAGACTGGCTCACCATGCTAAGGAGTTGCTGCCATGCTGCTTGTCCTTCCTTATTGTGTGCTAGCTATCTCTGTATTTAAACTGCAAACAATCTCACAGAAGTTTCTCTCAGTGGGCCAAATCCTGCAGTTCTTATTTAGGCAAAACCCACTATAGGAATGTTCAACTGAAATCAATGGGAGTTTGGCCAGAGTACTGTCCAGCCACTCCCCTCAGTGGGAAACTGCAGTCCATGGTCTAGCCACTTCCTTCAGTGGCTCCAGCACCTTGCATCAGGGCCTCAGTCTGCAGATCTCTGGCTGCAGTACTGCTCTGTCCAGGGTGCTTGCTGCCCTCCACCTACAAAGCAGCCAATCTTCCTCCCTTCTCAAGCTCCAGGGAGTGACTGCCCCTGCTCAGTTCTGCAGCTCTTCTTATATGGGCCAGCCCGACCCTGATTGGCTGCTCCTATAAGCCCTTCTGTGATTAGCTGTCTCCTACACAGCCTCCCTAGGGTAGCTTTTAACCTCTTTTCTGCCAGTGTGGGGCAGATGCATCATCACAGGGTCTTAACACAATTCATGGGAATGTTAAAAATGATGATGTAATTCTATAATTACATCTACTCATACAGAAAAATAGATATGTATTACAACTTGCATTGTTACCTGAATTTTCATAGTCGGTAAACTAAATGAAAACTGAATAGTGGTTCTCTGTTAACTATCTACAAGATGTGAAAGTCAAAAACAGCTATATAAAATTGGCTTATCAGATCTGGCCTCTGTGCCTATTCAGAGTTTAATGGGAGTTAGGGTGACCAGATGAGATGAAGAAAATATCGGGACACCAAGGGGGGCAAAAAAAAAAAAAAGCCGAGTGATCCCGGCGGCACAAAATATTGGGACAAAAATTGCATCCCGACCAGAGATCGATCGGGATGCGGGACAAACAGCTCAAAATCGGGACGGTCCCGATTTTATCGGGACGTCTGGTCACCCTAATGGGAGTGGGATTGGGCCCTAAAATAGATAAATGTAATGAAAGATGAGGTGGATGTGGGTGTGAGAATGTGAGATAGCAGAAATGCAGAAATCACCAGAGGAAGGGGTGATGTGGTTGGAAGAGAGTTTGAGCTGTAGCATCCTGAAGAGATTGTAGGGGGAAAGCTGAGAAGATGGAAGCCAAAGAAAAGATTGCAGTGGTGAGGTTAGAAATGACCAAAGCATGAATTAAAATTTTGATAGTGGATCCAGTGGGTTTCAGAGCCGTTATAGGAGAAGTGACAAGATTTGGTGAGGGATCCTTATCTTCAAGGTGTTCTATGATCTGGGCCCAGGATGTTTAAAAGACCACCTAAAGCGCCAGGATGAAGACTGTGGTCAATTACAACGCTCCGCTAGCACAACGAAGCCTTCTCCAGTAAGAGTTGTCTGTGTGGGAGCCAGAGCTTTATTTAGAGGTTCCCCTGAGATGTGGAGTGAACTCCCCCAAGATCTAAGGGCCATCACAAACCTTACCACCTTCCATTTCAAGTGCAAGGCACATTTTTTGACCTTGCCTTCTTTGACATAAATATGTAGCAACATGTATATTTATAACAAAACCAAAATTCTCTAAAATCCTACATGAACAAGACACTCCACTGTACACGCTTTCCCCGGGAGAGGATGAGAAAACAAACAACAAATGACAGATGTGTAGTCATGTTGCTTAATGCACTACTGGAAAGTGGTCAGATACTATGGTAATGAACATGGTTTAAAAACCTACATAAAATAGAATAAAGGGGAGATAATGCAGTTGTCAATGGTTAAATTCACCTCTAATCTCCTCTTGGCAGCTCTTTGATCTGTTTCCTGAAGGGAACTTGCATAACAGTTGACAATACTCTCTTCCCCACTTGGTCCTCTCTCATGTCAGTGAAGAAATAGAGAACATGGGCAGTTTTCCTCTTAATGTCAAATCAAAATGCTACTAGACCATTAGCAACAAACCTACTGGGTGGCAAGACTTGTCTGTGGATGCGTATTAGAAGTGTGCTTGCACTGGGGGACTTCACTCTCCAGGACCAGGACCCCTGTACCTCCCGAGCGTAATAACTATTGGAGTAGAGGGGCTGTTTCTTCCCAGTCCCCCAGATATTTGGGGTGAGGCAGGTATTACTTCCCCTTTCCCCAAGATTTTTTAGGGCTGGCTTAAATACAGTTTTGGAACTAGAAGTAACCTGTTGACTTCAGTCTTTCTCTGCTGCTCAAGATGAACCTGCTGCTTCCTGCTGGGTGCCCCTGCTGGTGAACAGTGGACCTATCTGTGCAAAGGGTGGGGCTTATTCTTGCAAAAGGAAAGAGCACAAGAAAACTAGAACTCAAAACAAGCCAAATTCCAAATAAAATAATATTTGTGTGTATTTTTTCAAAATGGGCAAGGTTGCTAATTAACTCAGGATGACCCTCACTTTTCTAAGTGGTGACGGTTAGTTAAGAGACCAGATGTACATTAAGCTCTTAATGACTTTTAGCTCTTGATCTGCCATTCCATTGTAAGCAGAAAATGCTTTACTATGTGATTTAGTTGGCACATGAGTCACACACCAGCATATTTAGAGAATTTTCTTTCTAGCAAAGTGGATTAAAAGGTGAAGATTACTTCCCTGTTTAAAGCCACTGCATCAAATTAACATTTTTCTCCCTAAGAGATGAAAGATTTCCTTGTCTTCATTACCTGCCTCTTGATTTAATTTTTGTTAAGAAGCCTGCCCTATTTTACTATAAGCATTTTTAAATTATATTTGACATTAAGTGGAAGTTAGCTTGCAAGAGAGTTGGCAAGCAACAATGAATGGTACCTTATGATCTCAACAGAGAATGAAGATGTAAAGAAGAAGTAGTAAAGTAGATGTACAATGCTTACATTATATTGATTTAGTTTGAGGAACTCAGTTCAAACCGCAAAATGCAGTCTGAAACAATCTGTCTAAGCTACATAGAGAATTAGCTAGCGTGCGTACAGGAGTACTGTATGTTGTTATCAGAACAATTTAAAAAAATTGTGAAGACTCCTATAATTTTCTAATTTAGTGGCAAGCTATCACAGATAGGCAGGATCTGTGCTATGCCCCAGCTTTTGCACAGTCTTTTGGAGGAACCCCTTTAGTGTGCCTGACTCCCCAGGGGTCTTACTCTTCTTTCAGGGTAGGCCATACAGCCTCGCCACTTCCTAGGGAGAGCTACTGGGCTCCAGCACCCCTGCTTCACACGCTAAGCTCTACCCAGTGAGTCCAACTGAGAGAGACTCCTGATAGAGACTTGTACACTCTTCAGGGACTAGTGCACCCCAGCCAGTATTGTAATGACATCCAAACAGCATTTTCAAAACAGAGTAGGATTTATTAATGAGGTGGAACACAGCATAGGAAGTCCTTAGGTTAGCATAGAGAAATGAAGGTTAAAGCATAGTCCATTCTGGTCAAGCCATAATTCACCAGACAATCTGTAGTGAACTACATTTTCAGGCTCTGTCTTTCTGACTTCCTCTTTAATCAGTCCCCATGTGCGAGAAAGCTCAAGTTTCTTCCAGTGACCACACTTATGCTCTCCTACCTCACACATCCCAGTCCTTTGTTTTCAAGTTGGGGGTCTCTGCTCAGCTTCCCTCTTGAGAGTGTCAATCCAGGAGTCATTGGAGCTTGCATTGTCTCTTTAGATCCCTTATTGAGATGGGATGGTTTTGGCCAGTTTCTTAATGACTCTATTCATTGCACCCAGACAGGGAGGTAACACACCTATGTCTCTTAGTCCGCCCTGAGATCAAACTTAATCCTTTTCTCCCAACTGGGTAGCAATGTAAAGTATGGGGAAAATTGAGGCAAACAGAGGATTCATAAAAATATTTAAAAATATTCTTACTTTGTTACACAAGTATTGGCCAATTTAACTACTTTATAAATATTACAAAGTAAGCATACTTTGCTCTTGAATAGTACTTCTCATCTTTAAAGTGCATGGCAAACATTAATTGAATCTTCACAACACCATGTGAGACAGTCTGTCTCAGATAAATGCTATTTATTATCTTCATTTTACAAATGGAGAAACTGAGTTTAAAAGTCAGACTTGCCCAGAACTAGAAAAGGAATCAGTTTTAGAGCAATGAGGATGCTATTATTTTTGTGCTCACCCTGCTTAGTCTTGTGCACAACTTCACACCACTCTTGCACTACATGGCAGTCTTACTGTACATCTTCACAATAATATAGAAACACAAAGTCAAGGTTTAAAAAACAGTGCTAAACAAACTCACTTTTAAACAAAATCAAAACAAAACTGATTTTAATAGACTAAAGCTTAAAAGTTATCAAAACAAATGCAAGTGTCTTTCTTTTATACTACATTTTCTATTTCTTATATCAGTGTTTATTTGTAATAAATATTAAAATGGAATTAAGTACAGTACTCCACGCAGAGTTAGTCACAGCTTGTCAATATAGAATTACGTTTTGGTGAATATACCCTTCTCTATGTATATGTGAATCTCTTACTGATGCTAATGAAAGTAATGTGTGCATGCATCTACTTGTTGCAGATAAATATAATGTGCCTGAAAGAAGAAAAATCCCTGTACATTAACAGGAAATAGATCCCATAGGATGTCTCACTTTTGGATCTAAAGCTTTCATGTATTATTTCCATTAAACTTTCTGACAGACGGAAAAAAAGGCTGTGGAAACTACAAGACAGTAAACCTTGCATGAATGATAGCATCTGACAAGCAACCCAGTGCTAATGTTGTATTTATTAATAACAGTGATAATTAATAGCTAACTGGGAGAAGCAAGTTCCTACACTCAACTTGATAGCATTTCTCTGTCTGTCTGTTTCTGTCCGTTGTAGGACACTGATCGCTTCACTTGTATGCTATACATCTTTGCCTCACCTTTTGTCTAGTTTTTGCCTTTTTAGATTCTAAAACGTAAGGGTGGAATTTTCAAAAGCACTTAGAAATGGCGTGGGAGTTTTACTATTCACCTCAATCGGAGTTAGGCCAGCACAGAAAGATTTGCAAATCCCATCCCAAATGTACACATTTGAGTGTCTGGAAGTTAGGCATATAAATTCATTATTCAGGCACCTAAATAAGTGGCCTGATTTTAAAGATTTAGAGTTAATGAGAGCAGTGTATACTCAGCACCTCTGAAAATCAGGCCATTCTTATTTAAATGCTTAAATATGGATTTAGGTGCATAACTTTAAGCACTCAAGTTTTAAAATGTTGACCTGAGATCTTTTATGGCAGGGACCATGTCTCCTTATGTGTTTGTCCAACATGTAACACTATGGTGTCCCAATTCCGATTGGGGTTTTTGAGCACGTTCATTCCCTCTGAAGTATCTGGCACTGGCCACTGTCATAAGACATGACGACCGGCATGGCCCCAGAGGCCACCAGGCCGATCCGCCGGACGATGGGGGTCTGGTGCTGCGGCCCGG
This sequence comes from Trachemys scripta elegans, assembly GCF_013100865.1. NCBI lineage: Eukaryota > Metazoa > Chordata > Testudines > Emydidae > Trachemys > Trachemys scripta. Next base: position 39,535,883 of record NC_048302.1, on the reverse strand, counting down.
TGGTGGCGTTGACTCCTCTGGCAGCAGTAGTTTGTGGAGTGGGCTGGGGGGTGGACCCCGTTCCCTCGGCAGGCGGGGTTCGCGGTGCAGGTTGAGGGGTCGCATTGGCTCTTCCTGCAGTTGGCGCCCGTAGGGTGGCCTGGGGACCGGCGTCGGTTCCGCGGGGGGCAGGATTTCGGGCGGCCACGCGTGGCGGGGCGCTGACCCTTCTTGGGATGGGGTTGCGCTGGTTGGGCGTCGGGAGGGCACTGAGACGCCTCAGCTCAGAGAGCTTACGGGCTACCTGGGTGGATGTGAAAGGTGTCCAGCTGGCAGGGGCTCGGTTAACGTTGCCTGCTGTGGGAGGTGCCGTCTCGATGGTGGGGCCCTGGTCCAACGGCTCGGGGGTTGGAGTGGGTTTTAAGGTGGCGGTTGGCGGGGGTGCCCCGTTTCCACGTGGCGCGGGAGCAGCGGGCCGGGGCACAGGAGGGCGAGAGGCCGGAACCGGAGCTGTCGCTGAACGGGCTCTCTTGCAGCTGGCCTGGTGTGCCTTGCATCTCTTCTGCGTTTCGAAGGGCAGGTTGCAGAGGGCGCAGCTGAAGGTGGTGGATTTGCCATGGCACCTCTTCAAGTGCCTGGTGACTCCTCCGAGGAGGCGGAAACGTCGGGGCGGCGAGCAGATGGGGCAGATGAGCGCATCAGCGGCAACGGGGTAGGTGAGGTAGATGGTGCCATCGTCAGCCCCCTGTGGAGCGGGGGTCTCAGTGGTAGTAGAGGTTTCTCCAGTGAGGGTGTCCCGCTGGGGGTCGGGCGGGGACTGCTGGGGACCAGGGGGTGTGACTGGTGCCCGCCGGGAGACAGGGGAGCCGTCTCGTGGTGGCTGGAGCTGCTGGGGGGCAGGGGGCGTGTCCGGGTACCGCAGGAGAACCGGGGAGGCATCTCGTGGTGGCTGGGGCGTGTGGCAGAGTTCCCTTGACAGCTGGGGGACGTGGGGTGGAGTGTTCAGTAGTTGCGGCTGCTGTGGGGCGGTGCGGGGGTCTTCCGTTGGCTGGAGCAGCAGGAGCGTGGAGGGGATCCCCAGCGGTTGGGGCGGTAGGGGAGTGGTTGGGGGGTCCCCCGGTGGCTGTAGCAGCTGGTGGACAGCGGGGGAGTCGCTCTGCAGCTGGAGTGCCAGGTGATGGGGGGGGCAGGTCTCCCAGGTTCCGCGGCTACCCCCTGATACTTGACTGCAATCTAAATGAACAAATAAAAATAATGTGCACTGGACAAAAATAAAATAAACCTCCCATATGAGAGATTTGCTCAAAATCAAATGATCTACTGTAACTAAAAAGAATAGATTTTAGTATTTTTAGTTAAAACATACACCTCTCAGATCTCATTTGAGCCTCTGTAAGGTGTTGTTATGATAACAGCTCAGTAAAACTAGTAAATTAATAAATAAATGTAATTATAGCATAAAACTGCATAGTGGTAACAATCTCTATGTTCAAGAACCTTTTGATTTTTAAAATAATACAAGAGAAAGAATCATTTTTGGAAGACCATCAAACTACGCCATTTAATAGTATCTTTCAGCTAAGATATTGTTGAGATCATGAATTTCTGTAAGAACAGAGGAAACATGATAATAGATTGTGATATCTATTTTAAATGTTTAGAATAATTTATAACAAAGCATGTAACACAGTAAACGGAGAGTTCTGGTAACATTATGGACCATGAGAGTGGCTTTTCACTAGATTCCCAAAATGGAATTTCCTTGTATTACATCGTGGCAATTTTTGTTTGTTTTCCATAGAATTCCATTCCATTGGGATGTTTTGTTAGAAAAGTCCTGTGATTGCTTTCCATATTGTCAAGAAGTCAGATGAGTAGTGGTATCATGCCTTGTTGAGACTAATATAATTACACAGTGCCACTACAATACACATTACAATATAGCTTCTGCTGCTCAGTAGGAGTGTTCCAAACCTTATATTATAATCTTGCTGATTTATATTTCTTGTTTTAGTCCATTTTAAACTTAAAATGGGATATTTAGTGAAAGAGGTGCTTAATGCTTTCAAAAAGTAATTAGGTTTTCAAAAAGAAATTAGATGCTTTGTGTGTGGGAGTGGCAGGGGGCAGGGTTACAGGTGAGTTAGATTCAGATCTGAAAGTTCTGGGATCCATAGAAACACTTCATATAGATTGGAACAATTTTGGTCTGCTGGGGCTGAGCAATTTGTGAAAACGCATGAGAGCACTCAGCTCCGAAGGAGCTAGCCCATAATCTGTAGAGCCAAACTTGGTCTCAGATGTGAGGCTTTTGTTAAATTTAATGAGCGCTGCCCACATGTGCATCCAAATGCAGAATTTGGCTCATTAATTCAGATCATCACTTCAGTTTCTATTCCTTCTCTTTTTTGTTTATTTATAAATTAACCAAAATGTTAGGAAAGGACAAAAAGAACATGCTTTTAAAGATCTAAATTAATACTTGTTATTTATTTATTTATTTGCTAATCCTGCATGTAATGTTTATATAATTCTTATTATAAATTGTATTGAACCTCGATTTTCTTTCTTTTTATCTACAGTTTGTGGCCCATCCAAACTGTCAGCAACAGCTGTTGACTATCTGGTATGAAAATCTGTCAGGATTACGGGAACAGACCATAGCTATCAAGTGTCTCGTTGTGCTGGTTGTTGCATTGGGCCTTCCACTTCTTGCCATTGGTTACTGGATTGCACCATGTAGCAGGGTACAGATTTTTTATAAATTACATATTAAACACCTTGTACTGGTCCAGATGTTCCTTTTCAGTTACTGTCATCTTCAACGTAATCTTGCACTCCTAGTTTTGTATCACCTGAATTTTAACTGATTATTCAGATTTTTTAGAAATCGCAGCCTTGAACCAAATTCTCTTATTTTAAAGAGGGGATAAGATTGATCAAGTATGAGGAGGAAATGTTATTCTATGTGCAAGTAAATTGTGTTTGAGAACTAAGATATGTAGTAAGCTCTCTCAGACTCCATGATATTTATGTTTGTTTTAATATTTTGGGTTAGATTCTCTCCATGATACCAGCTATGCACTTGAACTTGTACAAGTACTATGTACTTTTTGCTAATGACCACTTCCTACAGTGGCCCAAAAAGCTCTATATCAGTTCCTCTCAGCTGGCATCTCAGGGATCTGATTCTGCTCTCATATAATTCTATAGCAAAACTACCATTGACTTCAATGGTACAGAATTGAGCCCTAAATGAAATACTTGTTTTTGCTAAACTGTTAGGTCAGATTGCTTATAAAGGTGAATTGCAAAGCAAAATTTAAATGAAGCACAGTTTTCTAACCACACTGTGGGGGCATTCAGAAGAGAACAACATTTTTAACAAATCATTTCACATTTATATTTTCCCCGGTGAAATCATCCTGGTGTTTCTAGGTTCACAGATGATGTCACAACACAAATACCAGCAGTCTCACTGAAATCCATTCATTCCATGATATGTGTGATGTCAACCAAATGATGTATTCTGATATATCTTCAGTAAACCAGGAAGAACAAAAGAGGATTTCACAGAGAGAAGGTTTTTTTAAAGTTTATTTAGAACTTACTTCTTTGCGTAATGTCTTCCTGGCCCTTCCCCACAAGCTCGTTCAGATGGGGTATCCAGCACAGAAATCTGTGTTCCATTTGAGTTTATATTTTGCTTTGCAGTTCACCGTTAAGAGGTGATAAGATTCTGCACACCCCATACATTTTTAAAAGGAAACTGATGTTTTCTTTCCCTGGTCATTTATTTATTTGTTTATTTTAAAGATTAATCTTTATGAAATAGCATCATTGTTACTCAGATTATCTTCTGAAATGTCACTTCCCTTGATGAGCTGTTGTAAAGGTAACCCTTATAGCTGCGTGGTAGACTGATGTCATGTAAACTCATGATCAGTTTTTTTTAATGTCTGATATGGAAAAAATGACATTTCTCCAGGAGCTTTAATTCCCACTGACAGAAACACTTGGCCGTTTTTGAATGCTCATGTGAAATCAAAGTATTGGGCGTACAGATCAACTGCTTAATACTGTAATTTAAAAATGCTTTATAAAGGTCAGGTACAAACAGGGGCTATTAAAGTCCTTTGTATAACTAGTGAATGTCAAATTAGTGCATACTTTACTGCTCAGCTCACTGAATCTGACCCCTGACTTCAGGTCCAGGAAAACCATGAGATAGGGAAACTACTTCAGACTCCTCACTCACTAAATTCACTGGCTTTCTTGTGAAAGGATATTGCTGTTAGTACAGAACTTCAGATGAGGTTTTAAAATCTCACATAATATTTTGTCTTATGTCATAATTAATACCATTCTTGGCCCTATGCTATTCAACATTTTTATAAGTGACCCAAAAGAAAACAGAAAATAATCACTGATCAAGTTTACAGATGACACAAAAATTGGGGGAGTGATAAATAATGAAGATAGGTCACTGATATAGAGCGATTTGTATCACTTGGTAAGCTAGGTGTAAGGACACATGCATTTTAATGGGGTTAAATGAAAATATATACATTTGGGAACAAAGACTGTAGGCCATACTTACAGGATGGGGAACTCAATTTTAGGAAGCAATGACTCTGAAAAGGATTTGAGGGTTGTGGTGTATACTCAGATGAACATGAGCTCCCAGTACAACGGTGTGGCCAAAAAAGTTCATGTGATCCTTGGATGCATAAACGGGAATCTCAAGTAGAAGTAGAGAGGTTATTTTTCCTCTGTATTTGACACTGGTGTGATTGCTGCTGTAATACTGTGTCCACAGTTCTGGAATGTTATTGAAAAATTGGAGAGGGTTACAAGAAGAGCCACAAGAGAATCATTAAAGGATTAGAAAACGTGCCTTACAGTGGCAGACTCAAGGATTTCAATCTATTTATTTTAAGAAAAAGAAGGTTGAGGGGGGGACTTGATTACAGTCTATATGAACCTATATGAGGAACAAATATTTGATAATGGATTCTTTAATCTATTAGAGAAAGGTATAACACAATCCAGTGGCTGGAAGTTGAAGACAAATTCAGGCTGGAAATAAGGTGTAAATTTTTAACAGTGAGGGTAATTAACCGTTGGAACAATTTACCAAGGGTCATGGTAGATTCTCTAACACTGCAATTTTTAAATTAAGATTGGATGTTTTTCTAAAAGCTATGCTCTAGGAATTATTTTGGGGAGTTTAGTGGCCTGTGTTATACAAGGGGTTAGAGCACATGATCACAATGGTCCCTATGAATACAACTGATATGTTTGAACTAACTTAGTATTACTCCCTTGCTATATTTGGGGAGCCAGATAATTCCTGCATCTTTGAGAGACTGTGCAGGGGTTGAGGCAAGAAGTTCTGACCACCACTAACCATGCAATATCTCATGAAAGGACGGGGTAACAGTAGTCCTTCCACGCAGGGGTCTTCAGAGACTGCTCCGTGCATATATCCCCAAGGGTGCTATTCACTTCAAAAGGGGTTGGAAGGAAGCTGGGAGAGGAAACTGGTAGAAACTGTATTTCCTAAAATGCAGTCCCTCCTGGATTTCCCAATGGTGTGGGGTGGTTGCATCTCTGCACAGTCTCCACTTTAGGCCAACATCTAAATGACACACTGGTCCATAGTTACCCGAAGTCTTTGGGCCAGAATTTGATTGCTCTTTTGTGGGTGCATTACAGGAGGTTAGGGGGAAAGAATGCCCATCCCCCAAGAACCCTTTCACTGGCACTCATTGAGTGCATAAACTGGGGAGTCACAGCACCAACAGAGGTACAAGAACCCCCCCCCCCCCGAGGTAAGCAGTAGAATCCCTCCAGAAAAGGTGAGCAATGGCCCTGCCCCTTACCACACTGGCTTGTGGCACCGGGCTAGTGCAAATGGGATCACTTGCTCCCTCTTTGTACAGGAGGTAGCAAATGCAGCTCCAGAGTGCTTTCCCTTCAGCTTCCCTGAAGTGTGCTGCTTCCTCTATCTTCTGCAGGAAGACTGCTGCTGGCCACTGCCACTGTTGTAATGCACCTCCACCCACCCCAAATGCAGCAACATTAATAGAGCCACTCTCTAGCCCACAGAGTGCTCTTTTAATCCAGATGAATTCATTTAAACATGTTAATATTTCTGAACTCGTTTTACTTTACTTTGTTGCTGTGTAAATTTTTTCAATTATTTTTTTAAAAAGTCTTGATCTGGGGGATATTTTATGCTCTGAATACATCATCCAGAGAAGAGTCTACTTTTCCTCAGGCATGATATAAATAGTGCTTTGATGTTCTGATTTGCTGAACTCGATACAGCTAATTATCATAGGTAAACTAATAATGCCCTGAAAACTTTGAATATCTTCCCTGTTGGTAGAGAAGATATTTTGTTATCCACTTTTCCCTGGGCCTGATCCACCTCTCCATTGACTTCCATGGGCATTAGATCAGGTCCTCTCTGAAAGTAGTGAATGCTGACATGGTGTGGATGTAATTCCAGAGAGGATACTCTGCAGACATTGTCTTCTATGTGATTATGGAGCATCAAAAATGCTGACTGACAGAACATCATCCTGTATGGGTTGCCTTCTTGAGACTACTGTCAGGAATGATACCATTGCATGACTGTTCAGTGCACTTAAAGGGTATCCCTAAGCAATAGTGGGTACTTTAATTCTAGTCCACCATTATCTGTAAGTGCCTCTTTATGCTTCTGAGCTGTATGATGCAAGGGAAATGATGTATCTTTTTTAAAAATGAGGGACTGGTTTTGTTTTGCCTTCACAGCTTGGAAAAATTCTCCGCAGCCCATTTATGAAATTTGTGGCACATGCAGCATCCTTCATTATTTTCTTGGGCCTACTGGTGTTCAATGCCTCAGACAGATTTGAAGGCATCACAACCCTCCCAAATGTCACTGTTACTGATTACCCTAAACAGATCTTTAGGGTGAAAACTACCCAGTTCACTTGGACAGAGATGCTGATCATGGTGTGGGTGCTTGGTAAGTATAGAATATTACTGCTTCACTCCAATTCCATGACAGATGTATTGTGTAGATAGACATTCTAAAAGAAAAACGCGAGGCCCAAATGCTGACCCCCCCCAATGCAGCCGTGGATATGGCTCCAGTGGTATTCAGGGGCTACAGTGGCTCCCAGAGGAAAACTTCCGGCGCCAACAATTGGCATAAGCAGATCCACACTGCCCTTCATGCAGCCCCGGGTGTACAAAAGTGCCATGGGTAGGAAAAGCATGTTTCTAGTTTCTTCTGCTTTCAGTAAGAGCTGTCTCAGTTAAGTGAACATCATCAACATGTCTTCTTATGTTCAGTGTAATGAACAATTTTATTTAACATTGTAAAATGAGTAATTTTCCACATATTTGCAAGAGTAAAATGGCCAGCTGTGTTCTTCAGAGGAGGAAGATTGTATCACTGTATAATAAATGAAAAATTCAATGACTCACAATGATACTACTACAATGTTCAGAAATCCTGGCATTTGTGGCAGAAACCCAGGTTTGGTGTAATATCATAGATATCATATCAGTAATATCATAGCTTTCAGAATGTAATAGGACTGGTGTAATATCACTGATACAATAGTGTAATAACATAAACTGCAACAGAGAGTCCTGTGGCACCTTTAAGACTAACAGTTGTATTGGAGCATAAGCTTTCGTGGGTGAATACCCACTTTGTCAGACGCATGACGAATGTAGACGCATGCGTCTGATGAAGTGAGTATTCACCCATGAAAGCTTATGCTCCAATACATCTGTTAGTCTTAAAGGTGCCACAGGACTCTCTGTTGCTTTTTACAGATCCAGACTGTAAACCCCTCTGATACGGCTACCCCTCTGATACTTGACAACATAAACTGGTTATTTTAAACAAGATCACAAAGTCTATGCCGTTGTATATGCCAGAAGGTCAGGTGTTTCCATGGCTCGATGTTAATGCATTAGCTAATTAGTGCTTACTTAGCACTGGAGGAAATCACAGCTTCTTTCAGTGTTAAAGAGCTAATGACTCAGTTTTTGTTACTAGACTTTTTTTTCATTGCCTGATCATCTGCCAGCCTGTTTGAGATTTTATGTATGTTATTAAGTGAAATGGGAGAGGAGCACTGGTAGGGTTATCCTTCCACTTTTAAAAGATATCCTTCTGTAACAAAAACATCACATTGAGAGGTCATGATGTTTGCACTGTGAAGTCATTATATTACAATGTAGCAGCCCCAATGTATGATGACTGAGCTTTGGCCCTAAAGACAGCCCCAGGAAAGTTGAAATAGGTAGCAACCCTGTAATACTGAAAATGTGTACTTCAGTGCCTTCCTGGTGAATCCTGATTTTATGGGAGGGAAAGTTAAATGATTCTCAGTTGTGACCAAACTGGCTCTATTTCTTTCTTGTTGCAGGTATGATGTGGTCAGAATGCAAAGAGCTCTGGCTAGAAGGACCCAGGGAATATATTTTGCAGCTGTGGAATGTTCTGGATTTTGGGATGTTGTCCATTTTCATAGCTGCTTTCACAGCCAGGCTCCTAGCATTTCTGCAGGCCACCAAAGCACAGCAATATGTGGACAACTACATTGAGGAGAGTGACCTCTCCGTAGTCACACTTCCACCCGAAATAGAGTATTTTACTTACGGTGAGTTTGAATGTTACTTTCAAGTAGTAAATTAGTGGACACTCATATAAAGGGACAGTGTTAGGACTGTTAGGCATAAATAGAAACCCTTTACAACTATTTGATTTCATAATATTTACCTTAAGGTTTCTGCCCATTTGTTTTTATTTTTTATGCTTTTTAAACAGTATTTGTTGTGACCATCAGTTTAACAAATAACGTATTGGCATACTAATACTAAACAAAATAGGGCCAAATTCAGCTCAGGTTTAACTGGGCATAACCATGAAGTCCATGCAGTTGCTTATGCCAGAGCTAAATTTGACCCCTAGGGCTAGATTCAACAAGAGATTTAGGTGCCTTATTGCCACTTTAGGTACCTAAGTCCAAAATTTAGATCCTCAAAACACTCTGCTCAGCTGCCAGCTAACCCTGTAGGTGCCTATATTTCTGTTGGTGGACATGCAAAAAACTCCCTCACCTATCTCTTCTGTGGAGCCTAATCTGGTAGGCATGCTTAGAGGCTGCCTTCTGGATTGGGCCCCACACAAAACACAGCTGAGGATATAGTGCCATCCTCCTTATAGCCAGTGGTTGGAGCACTCACGTGGGATGTCAGGCACAAATTAAAACCCCAAGTCTGCCTGATACAGAGCAGGGATTTGAACCCAGGTCTCCCAGCTGAGTGTTGGGGCATAGGGTATTTTTTAGAGTGGGTTTCTCTCAGTCTCTCCTGTCAAAGCTGTTCCACTTTCTATAAAATACTTAAATATTCACTGGAGCCGGGTCTAGAACTGGGTCTTCTAGGTGAGTGCGTTAACCACTGGGCTAGAGAGTCATTCTCATCCTCTTTCTGGTCCAATGAATGCTTAAGCATTTTATAAGGGAGGAACAGCTTCAACAGGTGAAATTGAGAACCCCCTCTCAAAAAATATCCTATATCTAGGTTTGGCAAATTTTGATTTTTATAATTTTGATGGATAATATTGCTGTGTATTTTTAAGAATTTTTTTAGACTTTGATCTATTAAAATTTTCACAGCTGCATGAAATTATGAGGGGATCAGACAAATGTTTAATGACAGTAGATGTTGCAATTCAAAGCGTTAAAGCTTTATAAACCATTAAAAAACAAATTGTCAACATCAGATGTCAAAATATACAACATAAATATCTTTAAATCAACATATCATATCTGTTTTTACTGCTCATTCACTTGTCCATTTGTAACAAGCCTAATTCACAAGTCTAAATTATTGGATTTTGACTCTAAGTTCTCAAGCAGCATTTTTCTTACTTGCCTGTTTGTTCATTTTAATTATTATCGATGGAAATATTTTTTGTCTGTTTGCATGTGTATGATGACCAGTGTTTACCAATAACAATCTAATCCTAGAGCCGTCCCTTAGGTAGGGCTAATTGAGGTGACAGCTCTGGGCCCTGCCTTTTGGGGAGGCCCCATGGGTCGGTGCGATTGGCCAGCGTGGTTGGTCCCGGAAGACATCGGCGTGGGAACTAGGGGTGCGGAGGGTACTGCAGCACCCTTGGGCTCCTGGGTGCCGCCCCACACGCCCGGGGTCCTGGCTGCTGCCCCACGCCCACAGTCTTAGCGGAGACAGCGCCCGGCTCAGCTGCCCATGTTTCGCTGTAATGAGCCCCGGACGGAGGCCTGAGCTACCATGGCACTATGGCCAACAATAGTCCCGCAGTTGGTGCCAGCAACTGCCAGCAGCAGCAGGCTGCCCAGCACCAGGCTGGATCCAGCCCAGCCGCCAATGCAGAGCGGGGCCCCCAAGCCGGCGGTGGCTAATTTGTCCCAGGCCATGCACGCCCCCTAGGGACAGTCCTGTCTAATCCTTCAAGGCTACCTTAGCCCAGTAGCTAGGGCCCTCACCTGGGAGACTTGGGTTCAAGTCCTTGCTCTGAATCAGGAACAGTGGGGATTTGAACTGGGCTGATGGGTATAAGGGGGAGACTCCTCTCTCTTGTTTTTTTGGTGAGAAAATTGTAACAAAAACCTAAATAGCCTGTTGCACTCAATAAACTAAATTTGTTCCTCAGCCAACACTCCTGGCTTTCCATAAAAAAACCAAACCACCCTCCTGCCGCTTTCATACACTGCTACTGATTCAATCCTGCATATGATAACGCCTAATAAATTATTAGCCTTTCCATTGCCTTAATTAAAAAACAAAACAACCAACCAAAAAACACCCCACAACCTTTGGTGATATTGACCTGATATTAACACATGTTACTGAAAAAAAGCTAATATTGTATTTATTTCCACATAATTCACTGTTAATTTTTCTCTAAAAAGTTTTTGTATTAAATATTTATTTTACTGTCCTTATTTATGATGTCATTATTACTCTTTTATGGATATTTTATGATTTTTAACCTACAAAATAACTTTTTTATAGAACATATGTGTGGTTATATCTTATTAAAGCAGCGGTCTTTAGTCATTGATACAATTTAAATACAAAATAATTATTGTTGTTAAACAAAAATGGACTGGGACATAGCGTCCAGACTCAGGAAAGACTGAATAATGATTAGTGGTCCTATTTAGCTGTTATAGATACCTAAACAAATTAAATAAAGAGAAATAAAGATTAGGTACATATAAGAATACTACTATGTTTTAATTTTATTTTGGAAAATTTTATCATGCACAGAAACATGCAAATATTAGTAGTGATTTTAATTATTATAGAATCTATAATTGTTATATGTAATAATATAAAAAAATCATACTATGGTAGGGTTTATCCTCATATTAATTTTCATGCTTAACTACCAATAGAGAGGTAAATACACACACTATTAGAAGAGATCCTCATGTCTCTTTACATTATAACTTCCACTGAAAAAGTATACATTTCAAATTCTTCATTTATAACTTAAAAACTAATTGTAATACAACATCAGCTATTAGACTCCACAAATGTTTGTCCTTACTAGATACAGATATGTGCATGACAATTCCCCATCTATAGCTATATTTTTCTAAACATGGTGATAAGTAAGAAACTCAATTATTTACCCTTTTATTTCATGTGTTCCAGCCAGAGACAAATGGCTCCCATCTGATCCACAGATAATATCTGAAGGTCTCTATGCAATAGCTGTTGTGCTTAGCTTCTCTCGGATTGCATATATCCTGCCTGCAAATGAGAGCTTTGGGCCCTTGCAGATTTCCCTTGGAAGGACTGTAAAGGACATTTTTAAGTTTATGGTCCTTTTTATTATGGTATTTTTTGCATTTATGATTGGGATGTTCATACTCTACTCCTACTACCTTGGAGCTAAAGTAAACTCTGCTTTTACAACGTAAGTATGAAGTTGTGCTTAAGCAAAAGGAAATACAAAATTTTAGTCATTACCCGCTAGAGGCCTGAGGCTTGAAATGTTATATCGGCATAGCTATATGTGAAAAAAAACACCCCATGACCAACACAGTTATGGCAACGAAACCCCTGGTGTAGATGCAGCTATGTCGACCGAAGAGTGCTTTCATCGATGTAGCTAATGTCATTTGGGGAGGTGGCATTTTTACACTGACAGAGAAACTCATTCTGTTGGTATAGGCTGTGTCTGCTCTAAGGACTATACTGGTGGGACTGTGCTGGCAGAGCTATGCTGGCATAGCTGTGCTGATATCATCTCTGTTGTGTAGACATAGCCTGAGTTTGTGAGATGTTGAGTGCCCTCTGCTCCCAGTATAGTCAAATCAAGATGGGAAGAAATCAAACGTTCTGTGAAAAAATATTTTTTGTATTTGTTGTTTTGATTAAACATCTACACTAAAATCCCTTACAAAACTTTAAAATCTAAATCACAGACAGAAATTTGAGGTTATTTACTAAATTTGTCATAAGAACTGTGTATTTATTATATAATTAGTAACATTCCTCTCGATTCTTTCATACAGAGTTGAAGAAAGTTTCAAGACCTTGTTTTGGTCAATATTTGGTTTATCTGAAGTGACTTCAGTTGTCCTCAAATATGATCATAAATTCATAGAGAATATTGGCTATGTTTTGTATGGCATATACAATGTAACAATGGTTGTAGTTCTGCTCAACATGCTGATTGCTATGATCAACAGCTCGTACCAAGAAATTGAGGTAAGGTCTCTCTCTCTAAGGTATCTCTCCCTTTTGTTATGTTTTAAAAGGACACTAGAATCCTTTTAATGGGCACATTCTGATGGAAATAAGTATCAGTAAAGGGACTACCCCAGTTAAAGAAGCTCACAAGAAAACACTGTGCTAGGAGATAATGGCTTATTTCATAACAACTTTAGAGAGAAAAAAGCTACAAAATATTACAAAGTCGAAGTTAGAGTGAGAACAAGTCATTTACACCTTATTTAAACAGTACTTTGAACCATCAGTGAAAAACATGGTTTAATCTCTCCCCCCCCCCCCCCCCCAGTCTGGGTTTGGTTACTAGCATTGAAAGGCCAAAACTTTTTTTGGTAGAACCATGTTTAAGGGCCTGTCTAGACAGTAAAGTTATGCTTTACCATGTCACCATGTAGTTTAATCTGTGAATAGTATCAAATTGTGTTATAAACATATTTCTACACAATGATATAGCCCAGTAAAAACCCAGAGTCCAAAGAAGAATTCAAACAAAATCAAATTTCAACTCTTTTCTGGATGGAAGCAGTATCAGTGACAATGCAAGTGTGAATGCAATTCCAATCAGAATCCCCCTCTTCCTTCTTTCTATGGTTGGCAGCTGAGTCCTGTAGCTTAATGATCCCCTACTACATTTGTTCTACAGCCATTTAATACCTGCCAATCTGGTCCTCTGCCTGCAGACATGTTAGAAAAACTGGGTTGAGGATTTGGCTCTACCTGGCAAACAAGCCAAGCTGTTTGGGACCTCCCAGGATCTGGACAGATAGTATAGTTCATTACCTTTATACAGACATGAGAGTATGGTAAGCACTGTACAAACAGTAAAGGTCTGTCCCAAAAAAAGTACAACTTAAACAAACTTTCAAATGAAGGATGGGATACAATAGACAGCAGAGCTATTGAGCAGACAATTTTAGCACATGGCTAGTTGATCCCCTAATTCTTACTTTTTAAACGTTTCATAACACCTTTTCCTGAACACAGTACATTTGACTGGATGGACAGGCCTTCGGTGCTGGTTAGATGGATTTTACTGTATTCCATAAAGATAATTGGCTCGCTAGTGCATTTTCCCCAAACCTTTTAACTAAACATAGATGTGTTAGATACTTCAGCTTCATTAATACATACATTTTCTTAGGTTTACGCACTATGCTAATGCATGACATAAGCAAAGATTTTCGTGTAAGAGTGTTCTGATGACTAAATCACATTTAACAGCTATTTCAAGCTTAATTATTCAGTCTGAAGTGTAAGCACCGTTTTTCTGCTTTCAGTACAATATTTAAAACTTGATTCTAATCTTAGCTACACATTGCCATGTGCCCTGAAAATTTAGTGGCTGCACTCACACACACCTGCAGAGTGGCAGATTTTTAATACCTACAGTTTATCTTAAATTAGAATGAGTTCTCAAAATTATGAATAGCTATTTCATCTCAGCCAGGTGCTTTATTTGGGGTTCATTGGGACTGCAAATATACCTCTACCCTGATATATAACGCTGTCCTCGGGAGCCAAAAAATCTTACCATGTTATAGGTGAAACCGCGTTATATCGAACTTGCTTTGATCCACCGGAGTGCTGCTTTACCGCGTTATATCCGAATTCATGTTACATCGGGTCACGTTATATCGGGGTAGAGGTGTAACTTCATTTCAGAATTTAATTAATTAAATTAATTAATTAATTTTAAATTAATTAAAGGTGCTTACCGTTCAAATACTGTGCAAGAAAAGGAAGGAAAGAAAGACACACCCAAACTGCTGAAGATTACTGGTTTTAAAAGTCAAAACCAGATTGCTTACAAAGACAAAAGTATATTTAAGATGCCAATCAATCTGTGGCAGTACAAAAACAGTTTTAGCAAAATTTCATCTTGCTTTTGTGATATCAGAAAGTACGTAAAAATTATGTGCAAATAGTTTTTTTGGGAAATTCTAAGATGATTTACTCTGTACAAAATATGATGGAAACATCCAAACTTTAGGGTCTATTCTTTGCTCCCTACTCACATATTTATGGTCCAGATCATGAGAGGTTTTAGTATCTGCTGGCTCTTGACCTATATTAAATGGAATTGATGATTTCAGTCAACCCTTTCTAGACAAGAGCCCAAATTATGCAAACCACTATCATGACTGGCAATGATACTCTGGCTGGCAATCTCAGCAGACAGGCCCAAATGTATTGCCATGGGGAATGAACTATGCCATCACACCTAGTTTAGAGGTCCCTGCAGTTCACCTTGGCAGGATATAATGGGAAAACTTTACCTATTCTGTGGATAAATGCAGGGCTGCAGTATCCAGGGCTATAATTTTGGCATTTTTTGATGAGTAATAAATTGACTTAAAATTTTAAAATAAAAGGAGAAAAATCAAAACATGTTTTGCACATGCATTTCTGATACTTTATATTCCTTAGGATTAAATTTAATCTGGAAACAAATAAACTAACTTTTCATCTTTGGAGAATGTGTTCAAATTTCAGTTAGTTGAGGCTCGCAAAACTGCCATGAGATTTTACCAGTCTGGGCACAAAATCTGTTTGCTTATTCCTTCCCATGGATGCCAATTAAAAAAAATGATACTGGGTTAACCATCAAAAGAAGATCAAAATTAATGTTCATCGGCAGGGCTGTGTGGAAAGGCTTGCATGTTAACTGCTCACACTATGCCTACCCAAAAGGCAACACTATTATTTCCTCACTTGCATGGCACCACATTTCAGCATTAAATTTAAGGAAGAAAATACTTGCTTTTATTAAATAACTTTCTCTTTTAATAGCAGGACCTTAATATTTCAGTTTTCACTCATTGCAGATATGACACTTTTTAAAACTATTTGCATGCTTCAACTAAATATGACCATAAAAAGCCCACGTAAATAGACACAGCAGGAATTAAGTTAAAACAGACTTGATAACGCAGCTGCATTTCAGTTGGGAATCATTGACACTAACAAGTTCATCACATTTCTGTATAAAACAAAAAGAGAAGCTATTTAAGGTAAACTACTTTTGAAAGAGTCTTGAATTGTATGAAACCTAAAGTTAAGTAAAACAAAGTAGACATCTTTTTGTTTCCAACGCAGGATGACAGTGATGTGGAGTGGAAGTTTGCTCGCTCTAAGCTCTGGTTATCTTACTTTGATGATGGAAAAACATTACCTCCACCATTCAGTCTTGTACCAAGCCCCAAGTCTTTTTTCTATTTCATCATGAGGATCATCAGCTTTTCTAAGTGCAGGAGGAGAAGACTGCAGAAAGATACTGAAATAGGGATGAGTAACTCCAAATCTAGGGTAGGTCTTAAAATGTTTTCATTGCACTGGATAAATGTGTTTGCCTCCTAGCTCTTTTCTTTCCTTTAAATCTTAGGGGATAGTTTGTACTTGTGAAGGATAGTACCATAATTAATCAAGCATTTTATTTTTAAAGTGCTGTAACCAGATACCTTTTAAGCACAGCACAAAAGCAAAGTAAAATGATACAGTTTTGCAAGGCAGCAAGGTCCCTTTACCAAATATAACTGAAAGCATAAATAACCCAACAAAAACATCATTCCTCGCCAACTACCAAACAACAAAAATAAAATCCCGCAAGAAATGCCCTAAATAGTAAACAAAGAAGTCTTCAGCCTTATCCAGAAAGATGCCACTGGTGGACTTTCATGTATTTTAAGGGTAAAAGACTGGAAGATCTGGAAAGCTAACTTTTCCTTTCATCACCAGAATAGGTGAAGGGGCAAGTTTAGCCAGCTATATAGTATACCATTTCCCAAACTTCTTTACTACCAAAAGCTATGTTCCTGACAGGGATGAGGGACAATTGTGCCTTTGTGGTATAATAATATCTAGCGCTTCCCTAACATCTTCACTCAGAGCATCTGAAATGTTCTTTACAAATAGCAATAAATTCAGTCTTGCAACACTCCTGTGAGGTAGATAACTATTGTTCCCATTTTGCAGATGGGTACAAGGGACACAGAGAGGTTAAAAGTGACCTTCAAAGGATTTTTTTATAAATTAGGATCATAGCCTTTTTTGATGGTTTACCAGGTATACAGAATGATTGAAAGAATATTTTTTAAAGTCATATATTTTGGTTGCTTTTTACTTTATAAAATATGGGAAATGTCAAGTTTGGTCTTTGCAGGTTTTGATGAAGGGCTTCCTGAAACTTCTGTTTGTTGTGACCTGTCAGGAGTGTTGAATCTTTAACAAAGATATCTCTCTACCTTCATATTATTTGGGCACTGGAGTTAAATATGTGTGTAAATAAATAAATAAATAAAACCCCACACATATCCCCAAAAGTAGTTTGAAACAGTTTAGCTAAAAAACCTTTCCCCTCCTAATTACTGGGTTGTCACTCTGTGGTCTCTTGTAATGTCCTCATTTCACTAGTACTCCAGTCTTCAGAAAGTCTTTCAAGATAGGTAAAACCTGAACTTATAATGTAAAAAAAAAAAAAATTAATCAGAATTGTTTCTTTTATGATAAAAACACTCAGGCTTTCTTTATACATCACAGAGAAACAAAATAGAGTGTGTGTGTGTGTATCTATCTGTATCTATATTTTTAATGGTCACTTTTAAATGACTTTAAATGGTCACACAGGAAGTTCATGGCAGAGCCAGTAATAGATCCCAAGAGTCTGATTCTCCTCTCATCTCCACAAGTTTTTCACTGCTGTAACTCCTAATTCCCACTGCTATAAATGAGGCCTCAGATCTTCTAATCCCCAACCTTATGGTTTAGCCACAAGACCATCTTTCCACAACCCTTTTTCCCTTCTCTTTCTACTCCAGAGCTATAAAACTCTAAGTATTTGGACTCTGATAGCTATTACAAGAGTTTATTGCTGCACTAATAACTTGATGGTGAACTGTTTTCCAAATACATTATTATTATTCCTCAAGGCCATGGTTCAGCAAAACACATATGCCCATGCTTTGACTTTAATGAGACTTGGGCACATTCTTGAAGTATATGCTTAAGTGATTTGCTGAATAGGGATGGCCTTAAGCAGATACTTGAAATTAAACTCATGCTTAGGTGCTTTGCTGAGTTTGGGCCCAAATTATTTTCAATGTTTTCTGAAAACAATATTCTGAAATGATGCGCTACTGCCATATTATTCTGTTATGTCATATGGAAAAAAGATGAAGCTGGATTATAGTAGCTGTGAATTCCATAGAATATGTTCTAATTTAGCTTTATTGTTTCCTAGTTAAACCTCGTCACTCAATCTAACTCAAGGGTTTTCGAATCGCACAGTTTTAACAGCATTCTCAATCAGCCAACACGCTATCAGGTAAGGAATTCAGTGGGCTCTAGTTTAGAGCACTGTGATAATGTGAGGATACTAACAGAATTCTGTGCTTCAAATACACTGAGTCTTCCCAAGATGAAAAAGAATTATCTCGGCAATCAGAGAAGCATATTGTTGCTGCTGCTGCTGTGTGCGCACAGTACTTGTAGCTTGTTTTTCAAGCCCCATCATTTGAAACATTTAAAACTAGTTCTCCAATAGGCCTTTCCTTGATCTGACCATTTTGACAGCCTGTGCAGCAAGTGACAGAAGCAAATTTCTGGGGAAAGATCCAGAGAGCACTGGGTTGATATTATCTTCTCTTCCTTTCTTTAGAGGTTCTTTCTGATTACATGTGCTCTGTGATGCTTGAATGTCCTGGAGATGGAGGGTGAAGTTTAGACTTGAAATTAGACGAAGGTTTCTAACCATCAGAGGAGTGAAGTTCTGGAACAGCCTTCCAAGGGGAGTAGTGGGGGCAAAAGACATATCTGGCTTCAAGACTAAACTTGATAAGTTTATGGAGGGGATGGTATAATTGGATAGCCTAATTTTGGCAATTAATTCGTCTTTGCCCAATGGCTTGTGATGGGATGTTAGATGGAGTGGGATCTGAGTTACTACAGATTTCTTTCCTGGGTGTCTGTCTGGTGAGTCTTGCCCACATGCTAAGGGTTTAGCTGATCGCCATATTGGGTCGGGAAGGAATTTTCCTCCAGGGCAGATTGGCAGAAGCCCTGGGGGTTTTTCGCCTTCCTCTGCAGTTTGGGGCATGGGTCACTTGCTGGAAGATTCTCTGTACCTTGAAGTCTTTAAACCATGATTTGAGGACTTCAATGGCTCAGGCACAGGTTTGATACAGGAATAGGTAGGTGAGATTCTGTGGCCTGCATTGTGCAGGTCAGACTAGATGATCATAATGGTCCCTTCTGACCTTAAAGTCTATGATTCTATGATTCTATGAGAGAAGTGGGGGGACAGGGTGGCTCCTTCTGCTAGGATGTGGAACCTGTCAAAGACCATTTCATACAGCTCAGAAAGGGAAGAATATTTGCTCTGGCCCCTACTGGTGAATCTTTTGCACACTAAGCAGATCCTGTGAGGGCCGGCTGCAGGTTTTTTGCCGCCCCAAGCAAAACAAAATAAAATGCTGGAGTGTCGCCGCCGAAGCAAAAAAAAACAAAAAACCCCCAAGTGCCACCCCTTGAAAAGTGTCACCCCAAGCACATGATTGGAACGCTGGTGCCTAGAGCCGGCCCTGGATCCTGTGAAAGGGGCTTTAGGAATCTGTAGGGGTTAGGTTAGGCTATATATCAGTAAATAAACTTGCATAGCCACAGATATGAGTAGGGCAACAACAGGAGTGCACAAAAGGAGCCCTTGCAGTAGGGGTGTCCAAAATATGGCCCAACGGCCAGATCCTGCCTGCTTAAAACATTTATGCCAAAGGACATACTTAGACTATGCAGAGTTTATTGTGAAAAAAGGTGAGTTTCTAGTCCTCATGGTTGCAAAGATGACCTTTCAAATATGAATCAAGTATAACTGAGACAGTGCTGTCTTCCTGAGGCTGCCAACAGCTTTACATAATAACGTAGAGGTGTAAACTCCCTTGTCCCAGTGTCAGCTTTGAAGCCCAATGATGATATGTCAATGTTAACATTAACGATTTCATTGCTGATCATTTTGGTTTATAGAATGGAGAAGGGAGTGGCAGTGAATCCCATAGGAAAGCAGGAAATGAGTTTTTCTTCAGGGAAGGAAGTGCATGGAGGACAGGAAACTCACAAAGACAGAGAGGGAGAGAAAATGAGAACAGAGAATAAGAAAGGAAGAGAAACAAAGGGTAGAAAAGCAGAGTGGAGCACATTTCCTCACTGAGTGATACTGACAGACAGCAAGGTGCTGAAAAAATAAATAATAACTAAAAGTTATTTATTATTTGGTGGGCTGGCAGGATTGTGAGGTGCTCAAGGAGCCGTGGAAACATTTAAAAAATGTCTAACCAAAATGTCATTTTGACTTTCTAAATGAAATTTGGGATTTCCTGTTCTGCAGGAAATTTTGGAACTTTGTCTTTTGTTCTGTTTTAGAACAAAAACTTGCTTTAAATTTCAGAATTTATCACCGATTTGGAATTCCAGTTTCCAGCCAGCTTTAGTTCCCACACTGTGGTCCATAAATCCCTGGTGGTTTGTGGAAGCATTTGCTAGCTAGTCACATTGTGCTGACATTTTTTTTCTTGTTTCCAGCTGCCAAACTGAAATAAAAGCAGCTAAAAATTCATTAAATACCTTCTGTAATATTACTTAACCCTGTAAGCAATTGCTGTAGTTGTCACAGGCATATTATGCAATCATGAAGGGGAGAGGAGATGGCTAATGCCATGTGTGTGTGAGAAGTGGTAGTCCACTTGATCTGAATGGGCAGGAGGGTGACCCCAAGACAATCTTCCTGTTAAATTGTGACTCGCATGATGAAAACGTCTGAGAACCCCTGCCATAGATAATGATAAAGTGAATTCAGCTGCAAAAAAAATTACTGTGAAGGGGCAGAATTAAACCCCTACAATTGAGAGGTAATGCTGAAAACTTAGGGGATATTGCAACCCTAACCTTTTCCCATGGACAATCATATATGAGTTAAAGGGATGGAGTGGTAAACAGGATGATCAGTCCTAATTCTGAATGATCTGACTTCAGTGTATTTAAACGTTTTTTTAAAATAGTTGTGTTTGAAGTTTTTGCCCATTTGGTACATACATTAAACTAAAGAAACAAATCCTAAAGGAAGGTCACAACACACTATATATTCAGGCTTGCCAAGATCAATCACAGTGAAAAATTTATGGCTAGTTAATGTCAAACAGCAATCCCCATAGATTAATCCAAGCATATATGTCAATTTAAAAGATTGCTCCTATGTCCAGATACTTTTTACTCTTGATCTAGAGCTGACCTGTAGGCACACATAAAGTGCTTAGGATGGGGTTGGTGGCTTATCAGAGTTCAGTACCTCGTGAGATACCTGAGTTTTAATCCAACCTCAGGATGCTCATGCCTTGTGCTGAAAGGGGTTCACAGCACTGACATGAAGCTCTCATCATTTTGGGTGAGGGCACATATTTAGGGGCAAAACCTGCTCCCCTATTTGGGTACAGAAGGAGCCAAACACAGTAAAACCACCACGGTTCTGCTGAAGCAGGAAGCCGACTGCAGAGAGGCTGCACAGGATAATTCCATACCTTTTGTACAGTGAAAAACAGAACGGTTCTCCACAGCTATATCAAGGGAGTTGGAACAAGGTGGGAGGGGTCGCAATTGAGTCCATTTGGGGTTGTTTCCAGTTAAAATCACGGCATCGGGAAAGGGCTGTAGAGGAGCTGTGCTGGTATGTGGGGCCCGCAGGATTCCATCCCTGATGACTGTGTAGATGTCTCTTGTATAAGGCCTATTACTTAGGCTTTGCATGGGGGTCCATAATTTTAAATCTTAAGCAATAACAATGGAGGTAACTTGGCGTTTCCTGAGTATTAATGACTGGCTGGAAGGAGTTGATGGCCTGAAGTTCAAATAAATACAAATGCCAGCTGGTCATTAATCCTCAGGAAATGTTCTATGCTGAGGTCATTATTGCTAAGTCCTGCCGTTCTTTTCAGGCAACTCTCTCATTGCTCTAAAGCCTGAGTAAGGGACACTGCTTGAACCATAAGGTGAAAATGAAATAACCAGATGAATGTGCAGTTTGGGCATTGTATTTTCAGATGGTATTTACAGGAAATTTCTATAGCATTAATGCCTTGTACAATAGCCAGTTTGATTTTATAAATCATCTCTCAGCACTCCATTCAACCTTATACTGTATGGTGCATTCTGATCAGTAAAGAGCTGCTTTATTATAGCCTCAGGGAAGGTAGCAAATCCTCTAAATCATAGCATGTATGCAGTGACACAGCTCCTGCCAAAGCACAAGGAAGTAGAATGGGACCTTAGAAAGTAAGGGATGGGGGAAAATCAACTCGGAAGATGTGAATGAAAATCCTACAGTTAACCTAACATACTGAGTTCCTGACATAGGGAAGTTAGAACTAGAAGTCTGCACAATATTTATAATGTAATGGAAAGAATTTTAAATTTGAAGATTTGGATATTTTGTTACAAGTGCGAAGAGTAGTCATATTTTCTCAAAAACATTGCCAAATTTTGCTAATTTTTTCCAGTAAAAACACCCATTTTCAAGTGAATGTGGCTTTGTTGCAAAATCATGTGAGGATTGGTACATGTTTTAGATATAAAAATAGCTATTCTGTAGAATTTTGTGGAGAAGCAAAATTTCAGGGGTGTGAAATTGCTTGGAATGAAGGGACAATAATGTCATGAAAATATTGTTAGCACTTTTGTATTACTCCAGTTAAGACCTCCTGCTGGCCTGGGCTGCATATAAGAGGAATGTAGACAAGGAAGGGATCATAATTTAATATCTGGGTCTACTTAACCCACCAATAAAAGCAAAGATGAAGAAAGTGCTGACTTCTTGGCTGTGGGACGTTTCACTTACAGGCATATGAGACATTTAAGTGAATAGAACACAGGCTGTCTAACTGCTTAACTATGTATTTTTTGTCCAACAGCAAATCATGAAAAGGCTTATAAAACGTTATGTTCTGAAAGCACAAGTGGACAAAGAAAACGATGAAGTGAATGAAGGTGAGAGCCACTGTAAACACAGCATTCACAGATATTGTTTTTCTGCAGGACTATATTATTATTATTTATTTGTTCTACAGTTACACCTAGAAACACCAGCTGAGATCAGGGCCTCATTCTACTAGATGAACTTAGCACAAATACATAGCAAGAGACAGTCTTTGCCACAAAGAACTTGCAATGTAATAGGCAAGACAGACAAATGGTGGGAGAAAGGATGTATTATTCCTATTTTCTAGACTGGGTAACTGAAGGACAGAGAGATCAAGTAACTTGCCCAAAATCTCACAGGAAATCGGTGGTGGAGCCTGGAAATGAACTCAGATATCCTACGCCTCAGTCTGGTACCTTAAGCACCTTGAAAATCCTTCCTCTTCATTTCATTTCAACTGAACACGCAATGTATTGTATTACACTGTGAACCATAAAACTAGAAGAGGGAAATGGAAGAGGGAACATTCACCTGTAAAATTGCATGGCCCTGGGAGAACCACCAGTCTACACTGAAAATGGCTATGTGGTAGCTGTATGGTGAGAAAAGAAAGGGGCAATGGCCACAGTTCCTGGTGGGGGCCAGAGTCCTATGAGAAATGGTAGGACAGCCCTTAACGAATCTTAGTCGGCCTCAGAAAGCTTTTCTGACCCTAGTTCTATTTCAGCCAAGGCAACATGGCTCTCTAACTTGCAGTAGTGACGTTGGCCTGTCAATTGGTCACTACATACCCATAACTCTCTGCAAGGAGAAGCAGACATGGAAGCAGGAAGTTAGTTATGCTCAGAGAAAAAAGAATTTATGATGCAAAATGCATCATTGGTTACTCTGCTTGAGAGGCAAACATGCTGCATAGCAGCTGTTACCTTAACTCCTCCCCTCACCAGATGGCCCTTACAGAGCTGAGCTTGTGCACTGTAGAAGCAGAGGCTGCAGGCAGTTTGTATGATGGGGAAGGATGCCCTGCATAGCTTTCTTCCCTCTGTATGGCCCTCTCACCCCAGTTTCTGCAGGATTTCCATGGTTTTGCACTCATTCACACTACACAGTGAGGGGAATCATATAGGCCTATATTAAATCACACATGCATTGCACTGCTCAGCAATACTTCTTCAAACATAGTGCTATCAAAACCATTCATGTGACAAAAATATCACTCAGAATATTGCCTAAACATTGGTGTGAAGAAAAAGGCAGGTTTTTTTTACTGCTAAACTGTAATAATTAAAATCTTTTAAGAAAGACATTGAAAAATATCCTTGAAAACAAACATCCTGCATGCTAAATTTGTTAGTTAGCCCTGATTGATGTTAGTGCTCATGGTCTGACATCTAGATTTAAACTGGATCTTATTTAATTACTGCCACTACCAATTCCATCTCTACAGTTAAGGCTAATTCATGCAAACTCTGCCAGGTATAGGGTTTAGTGGCTTGATTTATTCTAGTGAAATCATTTGGACTATCCATGCATGATAGGAATGGGCCCTTCTTTCAGAGCAGTTTAGCACTTATTTTTAATGTTAAGCAAAATAGCTTTCTGAAAAAAATTGATGCTTTATACACCGAAAGCCTTGCTACCATACTAAATATGCTTAAATGTACAGTAACTCCTCACTTAACGTTGTAGTTATGTTCCTGAAAAATGCAACTTTAAGTGAAACGATGTTAAGCGAATCCAATTTCCCCATAAGAATTAATGTAAATAGGGGGGGTTAGGTTCCAGGGCAGCTTCCCCTACTCTGCAAGCACCAGAGGCGGGGTATTCAACCTTCAGCCCGCCCACTCCACTCCTTCCCCCAAACCCTCACCCTTGACCCGCCTCTTCTCCCCCCCACCTCCTCCCCCTTTACTTCACTGGCTGCATCCTGGCTCCTCCTCACCCCTCCCTTCTAAACGCCAAAAGCCAGCTGATTGCTGAGTAGGGGAGGGAGGGGGGAGGCACGCCAACTCCTCGCTACTCCCCCCTCCCTTCGGCAATCAGCTGGCTTGCTGTGTTCCGGAGGCAGGGGAGGGAGCGGGAGCCTGCACGCCGAGTCCTTGCTCTTCCCCCCTCCCTCCAAAACGCCGCAAGCCAGCTGATTGCTGCCAGCAGGAGGCGGGGGGGAAGAGGGGGAAGTCGCTGATCCGCTGAGTCTGCCGGCGGGCGGGAGGTGCTGGGGGGGAGGAGGCCGTAGGGAGGCTGCCAGCTGTGGAGAAAGCAGACAGCCAGTGTAAGAGTGGAGAATTGCACAACTTTAAATGAGTATGCTCCCTAATTGCTCAGCAATGTAACAACGAAACAACGTTAAGTGGGATGACTTTAAGTGAGGAGTTACTGTAAATAAAAACATATTCTAAACTATCTGAAGTTAACTAAACTTATTTTTCACTCTCATAACCTGTGAATCATTTCCTGAGTGCTATGGCATTGGCAAAATAGTGACAGCCGCAAAAAGACCGTCAAGCTGATTGAAACCTGAATCTAGGCTTGAAAAGAAATTAAACTATAATGTATACCTTAATCTTATTTTATACACCGTAAACTAGAAATTTCTGTACATTTGAAAACCAGTAAAATATGAATAAAAAGAAAACAAAATCAAGAGAATAGCTGTAGTAACTGAACAGCCCACTCTGAAATCTGTTATTACTACTGAACTCATTTCTGACTAAGAGTAGAATAGAAAAAGGAAAGTGCACGGCACAAAAATCCCAGGGGTGCTGAGTTTCTAGATGATGCCCAGGGTTGTACAAAAAAGAAGAGTACAGCATACAGTTCAATTTGGAATTTTTGGCCAGAAGCCCAGAAGTATGTAACTGTACCAGAAAAACTTTAAAATTTATATTCTGGTTTTGGTATTTTTAACTTACACATACATCTTTTGCAAAGCAGGATAGAGATGATGGTATCTACTGTTCTGTCACCAAAATGCTTGACAAAGCACAAGTCTTTTGAAGGGTTTTGTCCCTTCTTGTGTTTGCACTTGGACTTCAGGTTAGCAGTACGGTCAAGCAGTGAGAGCACAACACAGAGTCAGGAGACCTAAATTCTGATCTTTCACTGCTTCTCCTTTGTGACCTTGAGCAAGTCAGCTGACCTCTCTGAACCTCAGATTTCTCAGCAGTAAAAGAGATCATATGTACCCTGCATCATACTTATCTCACAGTGGTATTGTGAGGATTAATTATGGTTTTCAAAGCATATTGGATGTAAGGTGCTATATACACTGTGAAAAATCCTTTGATTGCTAAATATTATTTCAAATATATGAGCCTAAGGATTTCATTTTAAGAGAACAGTAAAGGTCTTATTTTGTACTCTGTACTTCACACATGGCAAGCAATTTTCTGCCCAGGGTACTGGATAAAAATTGACAGCACTCATAGTTTGTGGGAAGAATGATACTTTGAATATTCAAGAAAGGTTCTACCCTTGAAGTCCTGAAATAAAGACCACTGTTGCTTGTCACCGACCTGGCCTTGATATTTGTGTTTTGACCAGGAAGATTTTAATTTAAGTACCGTTTTTATACTTGTCAAAGTCTGACATCCCTTAAAATAGGTTGATTTTTCCTCCTGCTTTCTAAAGATGGGCTTTTGGTTAAGGAAGAAGACAGAGCCTCAGAAGATGTGTTTTTATCTTTGCCACACTCTTCCTGGGTGACCTAAGCAACTCATTTAAAAATATCCTTCCATGCTTCTTCTCTATAAAATAGAGATAATATTTACCAGTCTCACAATGATGTTATGATTAATTTATTAACATTTGTAAAGTGTTTTGAGAACCTTAGATGTACTATATACAGGTGAAGTACAGTGTTAGTTTATTAGGTCAAGGAAAGACGTATGGTATTCTGATGAATGTTTTGGTTGGGTAGGTGATAATTCTAAAAATGTGCATTGTTGTGACTTAAAACTTTAATATTTAACAAACAATACTAAAGTATTTCTTTCAACAATTAATACAGGTGAATTAAAGGAAATCAAACAAGACATCTCCAGTCTTCGCTATGAACTTTTGGAAGATAAATCCCAAGCAACAGAAGATTTAGCAATTCTAATACATAAACTCAGTGAGAAACTCAACCCCAATATGTCAAGATGTGAATGATTCAATGAATTATCGGGATTCCTGGCATTTTCTTCAGCACAAATATTGGCAATAATATTTTGGAGTATCTTATACTTGAAAAATATATTGTAGATTTTTAGCACTAAATAACTTTATGTACAGCTTTCTTTAAATTTAGTCAGGAAATTTTATTAACTCATCACGCAAAAAATGCTCTGTTCATTTAAGTGTATTGAAAAGTAAGAACTCTCATACCAGTTTTTGCATTTAATAAGAAAGTACAATTGAAAGTGAAAAGATCTTGCATTGCTGATATTTTGACTGTTTTATGAACAAACTTCAAAAACTTTGCACTAAACAATTTGCACACACACACACACACACACACACACACACACACACACACACACACACACACACAAAAGGCACTGCAAAGGACCCTGTTCCCTGCAGCAACTGGTGTGAACAGGATTCTCTAGAATGTAATAAATAAGGAGTAGTCAGCTGAATCTCAGTTAAGTATTATTTGAAATATTTATGTTTTTTCAATTATTCTAATAACAGATACGACCGAAGAACTCACAGAATGGATACTTTAAGGTTTAACAATGAATATCAAAGCGTGAATATAACTTTAGGAGCACTGTTTAACATACATATACTACAGTTTGTTTCTTAATGCAGCATAATGTTTGCTTTCAACAGTAGGGACTAGAAACTCTTTTTAAAAAAAACTTTTGAATGTAAAGTGAACTCAGTCAAAAGTTATTCTTTCTTGTGGTAGAGATGATTTTTTTTAAATTCAGATTCTATGCAGGGCTGGTATTTTGTTACACTATTCTAAATGATGCCTCTGATGCTTACTTGTTAAATAAAATATTCATACTTTACAGACTCTTTAACTTGCCCCAGTTACTCAGCACCTGATTTTGATGTGTACAGTGGTATACACAGAGACTTTTTACAACAATCAATCAAAAGTAGTAAAAAGCTGTTTTAGGCAGTATTGGTAGCAACACCTATACCTAACATTTTCCATTATAAGACCTTTCAGTTGCTTAAAGCTTTGGCAAATCTATGATGTTCAAGCTGGAATTTTCCATTCCAGATGTGTGTGCACCTTCGATTGAATTTTTTGGAGAAATTTCAGCAAAAACTAAGCCATTTCTGAGACGAACTTATGGGAAAATATGTTTTGCTTATCTCAAAAAATTCTGTTTCACTGAAGTCCTAGCACCTCCTTGCTTTGGAGAAAGACTTGAAATTTTTGGCAAGGGAATTACCTATCTGTCAAGGATGGGCCTTTTGCTTTTCCATGAAAATCTGTCCAAATGTGGCCAAGCTACGTGCCTCTGAAAATTATAGTTTGTGCATGTTTGGTAGAGTCTGGCACCGAAATTCTCCAAAGATTTTGTCTGCACTGCAAGTGTTCTATCCCCACAAAGCTGAAGCACACCAACTAGATAAGTGCCATTCCCACAGAGTGACTGAGCATAATCTACTCTAGGGATGAGCAGAATTTCCCCAAAATTGCCCTTCTAGACTGCAGAGGCCACGGTGTCGCTAAGCAACAGAGGCAAGAGTGAAGAGACTGTCTCTCCTTCTGCTCTCATAGCCCTCACTGACAGCATGGAAGAAAAGGGAGTAGCTGGAAGACAGAGACATGAGGGAGGGAGAAGACTGGGCCAGGAGCCAGAATGTAAACTGGTATTTGTATTACTGTAGTGCCTGTGAGCCCCCACCAGGGAGCATAACCTCAGTGTGCCAGATGCTGTATAAACACAAAACAAAAGGATGATCCTTGCCCCCAAAGAGCAATCTAAGTACTGTATAAGACAAGATGGATCAACAGGGGAGTTAATAGAAACAATACTGGTCAGCATGGTAACGACTGGTTTCAACACTCCAGGAGCTTAGCCCTACTTGTCCAGTTTAGTTGTAAGTATCATAGCACAGGAGTTTTGTAAAATAGTGCAGTGCCAACCTAGAGGCATTTTGCCTCTCCCATATATTTCTTCTTGATGCTGAGCAAGTCACTCATTGTGTGTCCAGCTCATTTCCTGCCGACTAATCACAGAAATCCAGGGGCTGATTTACAGACATGATGGCCATTGGCAATGGCAGTTAGTCAACGGGGCACACCATGCCTGCAAAGCGCCTTCAATGACTCTCACTGCCATGGTACTTCCTAGTAGAAATTAAACTCCTGGGGAGCCTTCGTAGGAGGCATGATGCTCCCAGGTGCGTGAACCCCCTTGCCACGGGGCAGGGACTTTTAGAAAACTGGGTAACAATTTCCCCGCCCAGTCTCCGCTGACAGTTGCGGTTAGACATTAGACAAGGAGGGCGAGGTAGTATCTTCCAGTACCAACGCTAGCAGTGATGTCACCGGGGCTGAGAGCTCGGCCCCCAGGAGCAGCGCCGACCTTGGCAGCCCCACGATGGCTACTGTGCTGGGAGACCCTCGTCCACAGCCTTCTCTGTAGAAGCGGCTGCGGCTCTGACGCCGCAGCGGTATCTCCGTCCTGCCCACGATAAGACCGGGTGGCCCGCTGCCTCCAACCACCCGCAGCCCTGCCCGCCCCGCTATCACCATCCGTCGCCCGTGAGAACCGAGGGCGCGCAACCCCCGCACCGCCCTCCGGCTCTGCGCCAGCCTCGCCGCCATCTCCCAGCAGGCCAGGCGCGGGCTCCTGCTGCAGCGGTCCCTAAACACGCCGCCCGCGCAGAGAGGCGGCGACGCCTTGCCCAATCACTGCACCTGTTCAATGCTGACCCCGCCCCTTCGCCGTCCAGCGTGTCCAATAGCAGGCCGACTTGTGGGGGAGGTGTCTTTTCGGCGTCTCCATGGTAGCGGATAATTAGCTGTCTCTGGGAGAAGGCTGGGGGAGTTGGGCCGCTGGGTGGGGTTAGGGAGGCTGGGGCTGCGGCTGTTGGGGTCAGTCCCTGGACCGTGCGGCTGGAGTCGCCCCCGAGCCTGGGGCCATGGAGCTGCAACTGGCCCGCGTGGATTATTTGCAGGTAATGCCGCGGCCGCGCCGCGCGGGGCTCCCCAGTGATGGGACAGGGCTGGCGGTGGGTCTGTAAACAGAGGCCGTCTGGGAAAAGCTCCTGTGCCGCCAAGCCCCGCTCCAGCCCTGCGCTCCCAGGAGCCCGGCCTGTTATCACACTATGTAACATCTGCGGGGGAGTTTCCGCACGTTTCTTTGCTGTATTTCGCTGAGCCGGGACAAACGCTACCTGAGACCTCACAGGCTTTAATAGATCCAGCCTCGCAACACCTCTGCCAGGCAGGGATTGCCCCACTTTACACATGGGGAAACTGAGGCACAAAGTGGCTCTGTGACTTGCCCAAGGTCACCCAAGAAGTCTGTGGCACAGCAGTGAAGTGAGTCCTGCTCTCCTAAATCTTAGGCTAGTGCCCTGAGTGCTGGACCATCCTTTCTTCCTTTCTCTCTCTCCCTCTCCTTCTTCCTGGCTGAGCATCTGGTAGGCTAGTCTACTGGATTGCATGTTAGGATATGTTTATTTTATAACAGAAAACTATTAGCATTATAATTAAAATTAAAATATATTAGTGTTAAGTTTTATGAAACTTTCATATCCAACCCCCCCAAATGTGGGGCCTAAAACAAGTTAAAATTTTAAGATGATGTTAAAAAAAATTATGAACAGAGTTTGAACATAGAAGTTTCTGGTTATCAGGGAATAACATACAGATTATCGAGGGTGCAAAGTTTGGCTTAAGATCAGGTGGCATGAGGAATACATAATCTGCAATATTAATACACCTTTAAAAAAATCAAGTATACCTTAAAACTGCTGGATACAAAGGCCCAAATTCTGCAGAGTGTTTCACTTTATGGACATGAATAGTCCTACTAATTCAGTGGGACATCATACCTTTGTAATTCTAAGCATCTGCTTAAATCTGTGCATTGTCAGGGCCTAATACTATAATCCTAAATTAAATAGTGTTTCTACACATTTATCTATACAGCTGTGGGGACTCTGCAGTGTGGGAGTCAGTAATGTCTGGGATAACAGAAATAAGCATCAGAAATATCAATATTAATAATTGGATCTATTATTAAATATTGCAGTTTTTGAAATATTACACCAGTTATGCATGTTGCTTTATTTTGGCTATCTGCCTCAAGTAACTATCCAGGAGACAGGTGGTGTTCACATCTCTGAAACCAGTACCCCCAACCAGAGGAATTAGCGGACTTGTCAGCAAGTACAAAGCAGTACAAGTCTCAAATGGATGGTCTTTACAATTCATCTTTTTATATGAGAGTTGTGGCATAATATTTTGGCTATCCAAGCAATGCTGAATTACTGTTCTTCTTGCTTTGTGGATAGAGGCGTTAAATAGCATGAACACTAATGCATGAAATTTAAAATAGAGGAGTGGGACTTAAATTTTTTTGAAATGTAAGAGTTGAGATGTTCAGTAACGAGTTGATGTTTTCAAATAGGTGGGAGTGACATCTCAGAAGACCATGAAGCTTCTTCCTGCATCAAGACGTAGGGCAACACAGAAGGTAGCTTTTGTTGACAATGAGATACTTGTTCGGTTAAAAATTAATATTATTATTCCCTTGGAACAATAGTGGTGCAAATAATCTTTTGATTCTTTCTATCTGGGACAGTATAGGCAAAGCTTCCCAACTAATTCTGTTTCAAGACCTGCTGACAATGCATGGACATTCTTAGGCTTTAGCTCTGGTCAAGTGAAAAATTCTCTTAGTTGTATATTTCTCCACCCTTGTTCTTTTTTGCTAAGAACACTTGTTGAAGACAGGAGTTGTTTGTTTGTTTGTTTGTTTGTTTTTTCTTTTTAAAACAGATTTTTTCTGGTGAATTCATGATTATGATTTCTGTGTGGGAAGAAAATATCAGAATAGATGAACTCTTAAGAAAACAATTATATGCTTTTTCATTTCTGGTAATAAGTAAAGGATGAGCAATATAAAATATAGAAAAACAGTTTTATCAAAATAATACTATTTTTTTCAAAGATTCCATTATGTGACAGATGTTCTTTAAAACAACAAATACGAAAAGGGTTGACAGTTAAATAATTTCAGAGAAATAATTTAGATTTAAGCTCTATGACTAAAGGACTTTGTCTTTATAGCTATAAAGTGTTGTGTGCTTGTATGATATAGTATGATCATTAAATATGCAGTAGTTGGTAATACTTACTTTCCATACTGCAGATGCACATGACTAATATAAGGAAAGTTCTTCCTTTTTAAGATGGGAAGCTAATGATCTTTACAGGAATAATGCTGATATAATTATGCATTACATTTTTGCAGGTTGTCATTGGAGATCATGATGGTGTTGTTACATGTTTTGGCATAAAAAAAGGGGAAGCTATGGTAAGGTCAGCTATTTATGTAATTGTTTTAAAGTTCTTGGTGTACAGTTTTTCATCTGTCCCCAATATTGTACATAATGAATATTAAAAAGCTGTTTGTGTTAATGAAAGGAACAAGATGGCTCTGGACATTGGCAAAAGGTTACTAAGCCCCATGATTCTAGATCAGTGGTTGGCTTCCAAACTATGTCAGTAATGACTTTTTTTTTTAAAATAGTTAACATCTAACATATATTTAAATGACTGTGAACTAATTGCTCTGTAGAAGCTAAAGTTGTGGATAGCAGGACAACTTACAAAAACAACTTTCACAGCTTGTATCTTGGTAGTGTGTCTGATAAGTTAATTTTACATGTCCATAAAATCATTTTTTCATTACTAGAGATGATTTCTCTGGAATTGGAATGCAGCATGCATGTGGGGCACTGTGCAGAAGCTTGCACTACAGCTCTCTGTGCTGTGCTTCCATAAACAGCATGGAATCTTAAGTATTTTATCTATTAGCTTTTAGAGCACTGAGTTGATTTATAAAATGCCTTATTTCTTCACTGATACTGAGGAACAATGTATAATAGGTATCTGGGTAGCTGTGTTAGTCCGTATCCACAAAAACAACGAGGAGTCCTGTGGAACCTTAAAGACTAACAGATTTATTTGGGCATAAGCTTTCGTAAAGGCTTCTGCTTGCCTGCATCTGTAACTTTCACTCCATGCATCTGAAGAAGTCAGATTTTTTTACCCACGAAAGCTTATGCCCAAATAAATTTTAGTCTTTAAGGTACCACGGGACTCCTTGTTGTTTAACGTATAATAAAACCTCATCAGGTATACATGTTCTGTAAAATCACTGCAATTATGTCAAAAGTCCCAATGCAAATTTGGCATCTTTTGTATTTAAAAAAATGCAAATACAGTATTGAAATAATTAAGTATCACTTTCCTTTTTGACTTCCACAGCCAGTGTTCAAGACACTGCCAGGGCAAAGGATCACAAGGCTGGAGCTGGGAGGAGCTCTTAATACACCACAGGAGAAAATTTTTGTGGCTACAGGATCAGAGGTTAGAGGTTTCACAAAGAGAGGGAAGCAGTTCCTTTCATTTGAAACTAACCTCACTGAAAACATCAAAGCTATGTATGTGCAGTACTTTGTTTTTCAATATTATTTCATTTTAATAAAACTAGTTTGTTAGTTTTTGGTTCTGTGAAAGAATTTTCTATCACATTAGTCTAAATTGGTTTTCTGGCAGGTAGCTCAGGAAAGTGGCCATCCAGATTAAGCACATCCCAACTAAGTGCAGTATACTATTGTGTTCTAATACTTATTTTTGTATCACTTTTTTTTAGTTTTCATGTACTCCTAGCACTCGTTTTTTTTTTTCTCTCAAAATGAAATTTGAGGGTTTATTTTTTTGTACAACCAAGTAGTTGTATTAAGTTTTTCTCTAAAGACAGTATCTGTGCAAGATTTTCACTCTTAAGTCTCTTCTCTCTATCCTGAGATAGGTAGAACTCCTGTAAAGGTATCAGCAAGTCAGAGAGTGAGCCCCATTACAACTGCTTGTCATTCATTAACTTAATTGCTGCAATTGAAAGCTTCTAGCCAGCTCCTCTTCATCCCAATCAGCCTTGATGACATCCAGTATTCTTTTCTTTTTGTCCTTCCTTGACTTCCAGTCAGGCTTGTAGTGAGGTTTTTTGTAATCTACTTTTCTGATTCTCTCCGCCCTCCCCACCCCCGTTTGCATTCGTCACTGCTACTGGCCCAGGAGTACTGGCAGACACTTGGCTCTGGACAGCTCAGAGGAACTTAATGACTGCACTACAGAAACATTGGGCTTAGTTCTTTCGTTACTTTTTTTGTTTATCTCTGGGTCCCTTTGTTTTGGTGTTTCAATAATTATGTTGAGGCCTGGGCTCTGAGGCGTCTTGTTTTGTGTGGTTTCTGTGGGAATAGTTTGGGGGTGGAGAGGAAGGGGAGAGAAGGGAATGTAATGAATTTTCTCAATCCCTTGGGAGGAAGAAAAAACATTCACTAAGGAAAGCGTGTGCCCTAGCTGATAGGGCACTGGAATGAGAGTTGGAGACCTGCGTTCTGTTCTAAGCCTTGCTTTTTATCTACTATATGATCTTGAGTACTTTGGATGAGTCATTTTACCTTTCTGTGCCTTGGTTTCCTTATCTGTAAAATGGGTATACTTACCTTCGTTTTGAAAAGTACTTTGAACTACAAAGGTAGTAGTATTTATAGAAGTGGTGTCCACCTGGCAGAAAATTGTCGCATTTGCTGCATCCTCTGTCCTAAGACTTAGGTCTGCTGTGCCGGGATGTCAGGTTTGTTTGAAGATGTAACTCCAGGTACTCAGTGCCTTGAGCAATGCCTCAAAGTCTTCTTCAAGGCACCCCATATACATTTTCATCATTCTGAACCAGAGTGCTTAGAAAGTAAAATCTTTGAAAAGAGTGCCTGGGCTTAGCTGTGGAGCTCTATGTCAGCACACACTCAGGTTCTCTCTTGGCTCAGCAGAATAGTTTCACCACGCAAGAGGCCTTTGTTGTACCTTGGATTCTGGGAGCACCCTTAATCTCTGAGTCCCCAAGGCCTTTCAGGTCCTGGTTCTTGAGATGGTGGTATCGTGTTCTGGCTCATTTGACGAAGCATCACCTCCACGTAAGCATCATCACCAAGAAACATCCAGAGAGCCAGCTGTCTTCCTGACACATAACTGCCTGAGGTTCTAGACATCACTGCATTGAAGGGATGGGGATGACCTGCTACTGCTGCCTGGAAGGGCCTGTGCCCTTGCAAACAGGTTTGGAACAACTGCTGAAGAAGGTGTGGCAAACGCTTTGCACCATAACTCCTCACTTAAAGACTGCTGAGAATAAGTATGTATACTGCTGACTGTATCCCTCCCCACCCAAGAGCTTGGTTGTCATAGCTAGAGGAAGACTGGCTAAACATGTGGCATTGCACTCCAGAACCCTGAGCTTTGGTACAAGATCTAATTTGGATACTTAGTGATGTGAACTAATAGGTCTTTGTGGCAAGAGGGCACATTAAATTTTGGAAAAAGCCTGTGCTCTTGTTAAGATTCTTCCTCAGGACAAATACCAGGATAATAAAAAGCTAATGCAAGGTGCAAGGACCTGGCATCAGAGGCTTGTGGTCTTTGATGCAGGAGATATCGAAGGGCGAGTTTTGTGGGCAGATTTTACTTCCTGCTAAAATCAGGAACTGAATAGAAGATTCTGAGAATAGTGGTTAAGTTCAGAGTTGGTATGTGATTGCCAGGGGATGTGTGGTGTACATTCTTACCTGCTACTACTGCCCTTAGAGAGAAAAAAACTTGGGAGTTTGTGCCTGATCCAGGCTTGGGTGCTGAGACACAGGAGTGAGAATCCTGTAAGTAAAACATTTGAACTCCAGAGTGACCCCAAATTCCTTGTTAAGGGGCATATTTGGGAGTAGAAGGACAATTCCCACACAATACCAGTTTGAATATACCTTATCTTGGAAATGAACAACTTGGAAATAAGCAAGGAGATGGGAGGAAATACATCCCTCTTTTGTGGTGCACAAGACAAAACTTAATTTTTATTTGTATGAGCCTTAAGTATTTGATGTCCCATGTTGGTAATGCAGTATCAGGGTTAAAAATACTTCAGAGGTATCCGCATAGATTGAGGCACTGGCCCATTACTGTGTTTTCATAGTAGACTGTGAGTTAACTCATAAATATTTGCAGTTATTAAGTTTTGCATTTGGTTGTATGTGTACATTGGACACTTCAAAGGAAGCACACTAGTTTAGAAATTATGGACCATTGATTAAAATATTCTAATGTGCTTGAAGGCCTGCTAGGTTTAATTTGCACCAAAATGTGATTATTTAATCACTGCGTGTATGTAAAATACTTAGATTTTTACAGTGAATAATGTTAGTATAATGTAAATTGCATATTTTGGATTAAAAGCTCAGGGCTTGTCCACACAGTGGGGTAGTGGCAGGACTTTTTGCC
Organism: Trachemys scripta elegans; assembly: GCF_013100865.1. Lineage (NCBI taxonomy): Eukaryota > Metazoa > Chordata > Testudines > Emydidae > Trachemys > Trachemys scripta. Next base: position 39,499,620 of record NC_048302.1, on the reverse strand, counting down.
TTGGGCCCTAATGAGTCTAATGCCAGCCATGCTTGGCGGACCCCCTGAAATCTGCTCGCGGCCCCACAGGGAGAACCACTGGTGTAGTGCACACTAAGGGGATGTGATTTCTAAAGATCATTAACATGTTGCACATTAACTGATCCAGGGGTGGCCAGCCTGAGAATGAGCCATTATTTACCAATGTACGTTGCCAAAGAGCTACAGTAATACGTCAGCAGCCTCCATCTGCTCCCCTGCACCACTCCAAGCATCTCCCGCCCACCAACAACCCTGTTGATCAGCGCCTTCCCCTCTTTTCCCGCACCTCCTGATCAGCTGTTTTGTGGCGTGGGGGAGGAGATGGAGCGAGGACATGGCAGGCTCAGGGGATGGGGCGGGAAGGGGTTGAGCAGGGGTAGGGTCTGTGGCAGAGCCAGGGGTTGAGCAGTGAGCACCCCCTGGCACATTGGAAAGTTGGCGCATGAAGCTCCAGCACTGGAGTCGGTGCCTATACAAGGAGCCACATATTAACTTCTGAAGAGCCGCATGTGGCTCCGGAGCAAGAGGTTGGCCACCCCTGGACTGGTCGATGTAGACCATGCTGGTGTGCGTTAAATGTTCCTTAGTGCACTTGAACATAGTGCTGTTCAAACATTCAGCATTGTGTTCAAGTGCACTGGAGAACTTATAGCATGCACCAGCAATGTCCGCACAGACCAGTCAGTGAGCTCCAGAAATCATACCCCTGTAGTTTGTGTTGCTGCACCTTATAGACATGTCTTCAGAGGGTGGATGCTCATCATTTGCCAGTTAGTTCCATTTCTATAAACGGTATCCAACTAACCAAAAGCTTTTAACTGTTCAGGTTGAGGAGATAGCCTTGACATTATAAACCAATGTACAACATGCTTTTTCTAGCTGAAGGCTAAACTGAAATAATATCAAGAAGTTCAGTCTTCTATCCAATCATGTTTCAAAACTAGCGCTCCATTCCATGTTCATGTAAATATTAACTTAATTGCTGTGTTTGAATCTTACACCAGCATGAATGCAGAGTTCCACAGCAGTGGCTGAAGGTGCTCTGCTGGGAGATATGAATTGATTCTCTGACTCAGCTTTCTTTACTACTCACTCTCCCTAACCCATCCTATACCCATTATGGCTCCCTCCAGGATCTTGATCAATCTCACTACACTTCCATTGGCATGGCCTGTGGAATGGAATACAATTTTTGTTGCTGTAATAAACATTCTCTTTACAGTCTTACTGCTGGATTTTTTTTTTTTAATGTTAATTGAACACTCCACTTGGGGTGGTAGGCTGACTTGACTACTACACGTAGCAAATGGCAGAGTGACTAGTTCAGCAGGATATGCACAAAAAACACTTGCAGGGACAGTATGTCAATAAAAATTTAAAAACCATGTTTTAAAAATATTTTCTCCATACTTTAACATGGAGTGGCCTGTTAGGGAGATGAAACAGGACTTAGAGCAGTCAAAAACACTCTTAAAATATTCATTCGAGTGTGTGTGTATAGATATACACATTTGAATAATAATTAAACCTTTTTAATTATTTCTGCGGTGATCTGGAAGCCTACTTTCGTTGTCTCCGACTCAAGGAATATTTTCAACGCACCACTGAACAGTGCACTGACCCACAGGAACCCTCCTACCAACACTACAAGAAGAAGAATTCTGCGTGGACTCCTGACGGTCAAAATGACAGACTGGACCTCTACATTGAGTGTTTCCGCAGACGTGCACAGGCTGAAATTGTGGACAAACAACATCACTTGTCCCATAACCTCAGCCATACAGAACGCAATGCCATCCACAGCCTCAGAAACAAGTCTCTGACATTATCATCAAATGTCAAATGACAAAGGAGGTGCTGTAGTCATAATGAACAGGTCAGATTATGAACAGGAGGCTGTCAGGCAACTCTCCAAGATCACATTCTACAGGCCACTATCCTCTGATCCCACTGAGGAATACCAAAAGAAACTACACCATCTGCTCAAGAAATTCCCAGCTACAATACAGGAACAAATCTACATGGACACACCCCCAGAACCCCAACCAGAGGTATTCTCTCTGCTACCCAAGATCCATAAACCTGGAAACCCTGGACGCCCCATCATCTCAGGCATTGGCACTCTTACAGCAGGATAATCTGGCTTTTTGGACTCTCTCCTCAGACCGTACGTTACCAGCACTCCCAGCTATCTTCAAGACACCACCGACTTCCTGAGGAAACTACAGTGCATTGTTGTTCTTCCTGAAAACACCATCCTGGCCACCATGGATTTAGAATCTCTTTACACCAATATTCCACATGAGGATGGAACTACAAGCTGTCAGAAACAGTATCCCTGATGAGGCCACAGCACACCTGGTGGCTGAGCTTTGTGACTTTGTCCTCACCCACAACCACTTCAGATTTGGGGACAACTTATACCTTCAAGTCAGTGGCACTGCTATGGGTACCCTCATGGCCCCATAGTATGCCAACATTTTTATGGCTGACTTAGAACAACGCTTCCTCAGCTCTCGTCCCCTAGTGCCCCTCCTCTACTTGCACTACATTGATGACATCTTCATCATATGGACCCACGGAAAGGAGGCTCTTGAAGAATTCCACCTGGACTTCAACAATTTCTACCCCACCATCAACCTCAGCCTGGACCAGTCCACACAAGAGATCCACTTCCTGGACACTACAGTACAAATAAGTGATGGTCACATAAACACCACCCTATACCGGAAACCTACTGACGGCTATACGTACCTACATGCCTCCAGCTTCCATCCAAGACACATCACACGATCCATTGTCTACAGCAAAGCCCTAAGATACAACCGAATTTGCTCCAACCCCTCAGACAGAGACAAACACCTACAAGATCTTTATCAAGCATTCGTAAAACTACAATACCCACCTGGGGAAGTGAGGAAACAGATTGACAGAGCAAGACGGGTACCCAGAAATCACCTACTACAGGACAGGCCCAACAAGGACAATAACAGAACACCACTGGCCATCACATACAGCCCCCAGCTAAAACCTCTCCAGCGCATTATCCATGACTTACAACCTATCCTGGAAAATGATCCCTCACTCTCACAGACCTTGGGAGGCAGGCCAGTCCTCGCTTACAGACAACCCCCGCCAACCTGAAGCAAATACTCACCAGCAACTACACGCCACACCACAGAAACACCAACCCAGGAACCAATCCCTGTAGCAAACCTCGTTGCCTACTCTGTCCCCATATCTACTCTGGCGACACCATCAGAGGACCTAACCGCATCAGCTACACCATCAAGGGCTCATTCACCTGCATATCCATTAATGTTATCTATGCCAGCAATGCCCCTCTGCCATGTACATTGGCCAAACCGGACAGTCTCTCCGCAAAAGAATAAATGGACACAAATTGGACATCAGGAATGGTAACATACATAAGCCAGTAAGTGAACACTTCAATCTCCCTGGTCATTCTATTACAGATTTAAAAGTCACTATCATTGAACAAAAAAAACTTCAGAAACAGACTTCAAAGAGAAGCAGCAGAACTAAAATTCATTTGCAAATTTAACACCATTAATCTGGGCTTGAATAGGGACTGGGAGTGGCTGGCTCGTTACAGAAGCAGCTTTTCCTCTCCTGGAATTGACACCTCCTTATCTATTATTGGGAGTGGACTACATCCACCCTGATTGAATTGGCCCTGTCAAACCTGGTTCTCCACTTGCGAAGTAACTCCCTGCTCTCCATGTGTCAGAATACAATGCCTGCATCTGTAACTTTCACTCTATGCATCTGAAGAAGTGAGGTTTTTACTCACGAAAGCTTATGCCCAAATAAATCTATTAGTCTTTAAGGTGCCACCAGACTCTTGTTGTTTTTGTAGATACAGACTAACACGGCTACCCCCCCGATACTTAAACCTCTTTGTCTGTCTGTTGTCATACATACAGGTAGGGCTTTTTAAAAGGTATAAAATAAAGAAAAATATTACACTGTCAGAATCCTATAAAATTAACTAGAACCTAGTTTAGATTAATAATTTGGCCACCTCCTTCACTGTAAATCTTCTTTCTCCCTCTCGCCAAAAAGTTTTTAAATGTAATTTAGCCATAAGATCAGAAGGGGGCCAACTTCGTAAACTTCTTGTCAAGAGGGAGGTGGCAGCAGAAGGAGTGAGTAGGTTGGGAAGTTGGGCTCTGCTTCAACTCCCGTTAAATCAAAGGAAGTCTTTCTGCTGATGTGTGAGTGTTTCATTGAGCCCCTTCTGAGAGCCACAAGGTGGCAGTAAGTGAGGAAACCAGTAACTTTATCACTGGATAGACAGTCCTGTTATGCAGTGAAACAAATGGAGCTAGGGTGACCAGACAGCAAATGTAAAAAATTGGGACGGGGGTGGGGGGTAATAGGAGCCTATAGAAGAAAAAGACCCAAAAATCGGGACTGTCCCTATAAAATCGGGACATCTGATCACCCTAAATGGAGCGCACCATTGAATTGCCACATTTATTAATGTAGACATAATTTTTGAAATGGGGGCCCCTCCAAAAACAGATCTGTATGCTTTTCTTTTTTGTATTTGGGTCTGAATTAATATTAAGTATAACTTTTTAAATAGCTCTTATAAGTAAACTAGGAACATAAATATTAAAATGTACTTATCTTTATTCTCAAAGCTTCATTCAGTACAAAATATTTTCAACTTTGTGACTCAGTTTAAGAAAAAACATATTGAACTACATTTAATCATTTCATTGCTACTTACGTGGTAGGTCAGGCAAAACATCATTCCAAAAGTGACCTAATTGGTTGACCAAATATGTTAATTTTCTGTGTTGACTGAAGATATCCAGAATAAAATATTGCAATCCATCATCTGTGGTGAGACTCCTGATACTTAGGGTGTCACAGAATGCTGCATTGTGGAACGCTTTTGGTGAACCAGTAAATTAACAGATATTGAGGGGGGAGGAGTGTAACGTTACATAGGACTTGTTTACACTCTGGATTTTAGCTTTTTGATCAATGTAGTTATACTGGTACAAACCCCAATGTACGCACAATACATGGTTGTAAACTGTCCACGCTAGAAGTTTGTATTATTATAACTATGTCAGTATGGCTTCACTGGTGGCTAAAACCTCTATAGACAAGGGATTAATGCCTCAGTCACTCTTAAATTTAAATTTAGGCTCCTAGAGTAACTTGGGCACATTAGAAAATTTACCCAAGGCCGTAGTGAAAACTTACTTGTGTGCAGAATGTCACCCTTCTATTTCACCATTCTAGTTATGGTGACTCATTTTAACTCAATCTGTGTTCACTCAATTGTTTTTGCTTTACAGTTAATCTTCAACGTTTGTTTAGTTTTTTGGAGTATTCCTCCAAAGCCCAAAAGGGTTACTGCTCCATCATGTTTAAATTTTCTACTCCCATTCTTTCTTTCTTTCTTTATTTTTTACTGAGCCCTTTCTCTTGCTCACCTTTCATCAAAGTTAATCTAATATATTTACCAAAAAACCCTAAGTCAAAACAATGCCCCCACTCACCCTGCTTATATTGTGCTTCTAAAAATGTATTTTAAAAATGCCTTAACTACTTCTCTTGAGACACACATGGAGATCATTTTTTATGTTCTCTCATCCTATTCTAAAAGGCTCAGGGGGAACTCTGCCTGAACATGCTTTAATCAAGAGGGCATTTCTTTTCTTTTCAATAATTTTGTTTCTCTTTAAATTTATATTATGAAGAGTATTAGTAAGGTCTTTTTAGCATTTGTTGTCTGCAGACCCTTATGCAGAGATGAAAATAAACTATAGGGGAAAAATATAAAGGAATGTAAAGTATATGATTTTATATTTTGTAGAAAATAACAGGTTTAATCTATTTAAACAGATTAATTGCTTATTTTGCTCAGTAAGGCCCTGAATGTACAAACAGTTATACATGTGTGTAACTTGATCCACATGTATATTGGGGCCCAAGAGAATATCACTATAACTTTAAATGCTGACAAAATTAAATACTTTTCTTTTTCTCAGGCATATATCGGGAGCAGATCTCTTTCTTTGTGCAAGCTATATCTATAACCATTACTGTGACTGCAAGGACCAGCACTACTACCTGTCAGGAGATAAAATCAATGATGTCCTTTGTCTTCCAGTAGAGAAACTGTCTTGCATTAGACCAATATTGGCATGCCAGGATAGAGTCCTTAGAGTTTTACAGGTTAAAAATCTTTGTTTTTTTGTCACTTCCTTTACTGGTACCATAGAACCTCACTAATTCACACTACTGACTATAAGATCCACTCCATGCATCTGAAGAAGTGGATTTTTTACACACGAAAGCTTATGCTCAAATAAATGTTAGTCTTTAAGGTGCCACCGGACTCCTTGTTGTTACTGTGAAATGTTAAGTAAGCAAACAAACACAATTTTAAAATATCAAATCTAACACATCATGAAGTATGCTTTGTATATTGGCTATAAATATTCTATAGCATATTTTATAATATAGTAGTAGTCGTCGTCGTCGTCTACTCTTAAATCTGCTGAGAAGTGAGATGAGTGCTCTTTTTGATAAGAATTAACATTTGTAGGCTAGTGAGGTAAGGATTAGTGAAATTCTGCTTAAAGGTATGTGGTGTGCACGTGCTTAGACCTTGATCCTGCATTTTACTCACATGTATCATTAACTTGAGCTATAGTTCCTTATAATTTAAGTGAGTAATCCCATTGATTTCAATGGCACTACTCATATGAGTAAAATTTAAACACGTGTTTGTGGATGGGAGCTTAAATCTGTCTCTCATAACATATACATTTTCAATTTGAATAAATCACTTAATCAGATCAAGTTTTATTAACTCTATAAATCATAAAAATAATTATGTGAAAGATCATTACATGTATACCAGACATGCCAACCCCGGGGAAAAAAATGCAGAAATTGGGCTTGTTTTTTGGCTTAATTGGCTTGCGAGTTGCTTGTTGGCTAGCTTTTTGGCTTGTAGCTTGTTACTTCTTTTTTTTTTTTTTTTTTTTTTTTTTTTTTTGATTGGCTCCTGACAAGCAGGAGGAAAGTGGGGGAGAGAGTCAGGGGTGCAGAACGGGCCCACCACAGTCCCAGGCTGCACGCTGGGGGGATCTAGTTGAATAGAGTTTTGGGATTCTTAGGGATTGGCTTGTTTTGGCCTTGTTTTGAAATGGGATTAGCTTGATTTTTGGCTTATTGTGAAAGTTGGGGTGCTTATTTACCACGTAAAAGTTGGCAACTGAATTGGTACATGAATTTTCAGGTTATATTGCCACAAAAACTGAGTTTAAAAACACTAGAAATACATTTTAAACATCTTATTTAACATCTTTTAATAAAAAACCAGTCTTGTACTCCATTTATACACTTCACTGTTCTGTAGTTTTGAAAGATTACCAACACACATAGCAAGTTTATCCATACGTGTAACACAGAATACACATACTTATGCAATTTTAAGTGATTTTTTTTTTTTTAAATGGATCATTTTAAAAACTCTTTTCTTTTCTTCTTCATCTGTAGGGGTCTGACTTGCTATATGAAGTGGAAGTTTCTGGACTGCCTACTGTTCTTGCTTTAAACAATGGAAATGGTGGTAACTAGATCTTAAATATATCAGTATTTCACTGAAATGTATTTTAAATAAAAGTATCAAAATCTGGATGTCTTATTTACAAATATTGTAGAACCTTGGTTAACATTGTCTAGAAGCTGAAAAATTCAGAAAGGGTCACAGCTCTGACCATGCAGTTTTTTCTTATAATAGTTTACATATAACATTTGGTAGCTTTGATAGAATTTGACAAACTTTTATGTCAGAACATTTCTAATTAGCTCATTGCCAAAAACAGAATTGCTGTGGTTAAGAGACAAAGCAAGATTCCTGTTAGTCTTTTTTGTTCAAAGTGTCATATGTCCAAAGCTCCATTTTTCATACAGAAACATAACTAGCACTTGTGTTATTAAATGCAGCCTTTGTCCACTTCAGGCACGAGTAAGAGGCTAAGGCCCGGCCTAAACCAGTAATTTACTTCAGTTTAGCTACATCTTTCGCAGGTATGAGAGACGGCTATACTGACCTAACCCCTGGTGCAAACTAGCACTAGGTTGATAGAAGAATTATTCTGTCAACCTAGCTACCATCTCCTAGGCATAGGGAATTCATCTCCTCATGGGAGAAGCCCTCCTGTCAGCATAGGTAGTGTCTACATTGAAGTATATGGTGGTGCAGCTGTGCCACTGCAGTGTTTTAAGCATCCACAAGCACTAAAAGGCACGAAGTGGAACTTCAGGGACTATCGTAGCCTCCTATCCGGACATGGTGAGAGAGGCCAGCAGCGATTTAGGCATGGGGGTTGTTCAGGAGGTGAAGGACTTGATAGTTTCTCCCACACACCTTTTTCTGTCTCTGGTCCTGATTGTCTTTTATTCTAAGACTCTTTACACCACTTTGGCAGTGTAAAGGGGCCACAAAAGGGAGTGCAAATTGCATTTACGTTCCCTTTAAGTTCCTTTTAAACTACCACTGATATGAAAAGTAACATTACTGTAAATGAAAAACAGGGCCTTTGCCTTTATTTTTTGCGTGATGTAGGAATTCTTTTCATGGACATTGATCTTTCACTGTGCCGTGGATTTCTTTACATTTATCTTCAGTAGCTGTGATTTGGTGAATGAGAAGGTTGAGCAGAGCTGTCATGATCCGAGCGTATGGAGGAGAGATGTAATTTAGGTTTGGCCTAAACTTAAAAATCACATCCCCGACCAACATAGTTATGCCAGGCTAACCCCAAGGGTAGATGCAGCTATGTCAACAGAAGAGTGCTTATGTCAATGTAGCTAACGTTGTTCAGGGAGGTGGTGTTCCACACTAGTGAAAAACCCCTTTTGGCGGTGTAGGCTGTGTCTACACTATGGGGTTATGCCAGCATACCTATGCTGACATAGTCTCTGTACGGTAGACACAACCTTAAAGTTTAAAATTGTTTAGCCAGCCCTTTTGCTATCTTCTGTCACCTGAATTTAGCGCTATAGGTCAAAAAAATTAATGAATGGCTCTAATCCGGCTCCTAATCCATTTTCTTTCAGTCAGGCCATTTGAAAGTAGCACTGTGATGGCAGCAGCTGGTTTGGGAGGGAGAATAAGTTTCCCTTTTAAATCCCACTTAGCAGAAGCTGGATTCTGTAGCCCTTATCCAGCGAGGTAAATGAGTGAGGTAGTTTTGTCTTTTTGAAGACTCTCCACAAACCATCTAATGGGGGTGGGGGAAGAGGAATGGGAGGGAAGTACTTCTCTTGCTAGTCTTTTCAGAAGCTGGGGAAAATATCCTTACTTTAATGTATTCAGTATTTATATAATTGATGTCCTGCTCCTTTTACATTAACAGCTATTGAGTTGAGTGAGAGATGCACACATGTAAGAAGAACAGGAAAGAACAAATTATTAAAATACCTATAGTTTTCAAGATGTTTGAGTGTCCATCTTCTGAAGTTCTAGCCTTGTTTCTTCCACTGTGTTTTGAAAAAGTCTGGTAACTGTTGCAGAACATGAATTTTAATATTTTGTGATTCATACATTACATTCTAAAGGAAAATATTAAAGAAAAGAGTTAAGTCCTTAAAATATTTGAATAGTTTAAAATATAATAAATAGATGTAAAAAATAGAACCAATATAGTACCTATATGCTTAGGTGATTCTGGAGAAGAACTTCTGTTTGGAACATCTGATGGGAAAGTTGGTCTCATTCAGGTTTCAAGTGCATCTCCAGTACATAAGTGGGAAGTCAGAAATGAGAAGAAGAGAGGAGGTATGTATCTTGGTAATCTTTCCAGATCATTGGTATTCCATTTTACACCAGGCCGTATGAAATAAAGTTACTAGTAAATTTCATTATTACTTATGGGTATTTTTTGTGTTATAGTAAATATTTTGAAGATAAATCACAGTTTTGCCTGTATATTACAGTAACTAGAGTACTCCGTTTCCTTGCTCCTGACCTCTTGCTGAAGAAGTTTTTGTCTTGGTTTTTTTTTTTTTTTTCTTATTCTTCATGCAGGTTATTTCCAGTTCTTATTTAGTATGCTTTTGTTTACTATTTTAAGGTGACCTTTTAAAAAATAAACTCCTTTAAATTATTTTATATATATAATTTGACTGTCTGCTGTTGTGGTGGTTGTACTTATAAGTCCAAACATGAAAATCCTATTTTTCCAAACCTGTGGCATTTTGAATTCTTCCCCCAGCACAGGTGTTATCACTGTCCCTGTGTAATATTGTTTTTTGTCACTTTGTACCTGCTTTCAGTCTGAGGATTGGCCAAGGCTCTTTTTGATGCTGCACTATTCTTTAAATGGCCAAAAATTATTGCTTTGATTTCCAGGACATTGATTCCCTTTTATGTTTATGCTGCCTCTGCAGCAATCTCAGGTGTTGTTCCTCTGAAAAGGGAAGGACCATGAATAGAACCCAGTTATCACATGTGCTTGTAGAGCATGCTGCTATGTTCATTCTTTTGTCACTCAAAAATATTTTTAGTAAACTTCTTAGTATTACGTCATTTTTCAAATATGAGTTTTGATTTTGCGTGACTCAAATGCTTTAAAGGGGCCTGAATCTTAGATTTGGTTTTGGGTTCTTTACAGTTGATTTCTATTAAGTCTTTTTATTTCTGTGCTTTGCATTGGAATATAGTTCTGTTTTTTACCTACTTAGTCCAGTACATTGTTTCTCATATCAAAGTGATGAAGTCACTCATTTTACTCAGAAGCCAAAAATGGCATTAATAAAACCTTACAAACTTAGCAAGAATGCACTGTCAATTTGGTTTTTTTAAGACTATTAATGCACTGTAATACCTTTTTCATGGGCTACTTTGCAAATAGTTCATTGAGAGACAAAAGGTGAAATGAGCAGTCAGTTTGTTGTTCATAAGATGTTTTTTTTTAATTTATTTATAGGTATCTTATGTATTGATAACTTTGACATTCTGGGTGATGGAGTTAAAGAATTACTTGTTGGCCGAGATGATGGTATGTTAGAAATCTATAACTTCGATAGCACAAGTGAGCCTGTCCTTCGATATGATCACGTAAGCTCATCACAAGAAATGCCCTCTTCACAGGGCATATTTTAAACTTATTTGCTTTAAATTAGAAAAGAAATGAATTATAATTGTTTAATTTCTTAATTTTTATTTGTAACTATATTTAGGGTCCTGCCAAATTCACAGCCTACCAAAAACACATCACAGACTGTGAAATCTGATCTCCCTGTGAAATCTGGCACCCACCCCGGGGCTCCTACCTTCTGCAGGCCTCCAATTGCTAGTCCCAGCCAGGGATAGGGAGGGATGAGATTTCCTCTTCCACTGAAGGGAGCCCCACCTGGGGCAGGTTAGACATACCTCCGGGATCTGCCCCAGCTGAAGGAAGCGCCGTGGCTCCAGCTGTCAGCCCCCAGCTGCAGGAAGCTCCATGGCTCCACTTGAGAGACTGCTGAGGGTAGCACTCCCATGGCCCCCCTACAATAGCCTTGTGACTTTTCCCACCCTGACCGCCTTTTGGGTCAGGCCCCCAACCGTTACACCACCCTGAAATTTCAGATGTAAACATCTGAAAACGTGCCATTGACTAATTTTAAAACCCTGTGGCCGTGAAATTGACCAAAATGGACAGTGAATTTGGTAGGGCTCTAACGATATTGTTACACAGCTAAACCAATGGTATGCCTTAGATATGTATTTGCATTGTCTTTCTTGCCCTTCAGTCATTATTAAACATTTTATATAAATGTATTTATTTAAATGGTCTGCAGCCGTTCTGTCTGCATGGTATAGCTATATTCTTATGTGCTGTTAAAGAGTGTTTAAAAGGTGGTTTGTTCAGTGCTGAACTTCATTTTATTTTTAGGCACACTGTGTAATAGCAATTACAAAAATGGCCAAGGGCTTACCTAAACTGTTAAGAATTCAAAAATGTTATTTGTATTTTAAAATTTTATGCTTCCATTTAATGGTAGAAACCCCAACACAAAAGGAATATGCTAATATGTGAGAACCAGAAAATGAAACAGGCCAGTCAATTTGAATGAAATGCTAAAATTAAACAGCACAAATGGTAAACATACATTTTGAAAGTTCTCTTTTTTTTTTTTTTTTTTTTTTTTTTTTAAATAACTTAAGATGGTGTTACTAACTCAGGTTAGTAAAACAATCTAAACAAAACAACACTCAACCAAACACAAACCACCCCCAAAACTTTAAAATATATTGATTATTTTTTTCCTCCTCTTAAATAAACAAGTGACTCTTTAAAGTTTATACTTTCTGGTATGGCTGTATTTATTACTAATTGTTTAAAATAGTGGATTTAATTCATAGTCACTCTTCTTTCCTTCCAGCACATTCTGGTAATTACTGCTTGAAAATTAGACTGTGCATCAAGGTTTTACTTTATAAACCAGTTCCTAATATGTCTTTCAAGGTACATATACAGTAGAACCAAAAATATATGTGCTGAAACACAATAACAAGTAATTAAGTATTTCTTATACTTTTGAGCTGTTGTGCATCTGAATAGATTTTTCTGCACTACAATTACAGAAGGGGAAGTGTTGTTTTTTTTTTTTTTTTTTTTTCTTTAAACAGCGCTCATATAAAATGAATAAAGTAATGTATCTCCTGAGTGCTCGTCTGTTTTTATTTTTTAGGCCTTGTCAGAGAGCATCACATCTATCCAGGGTGGCTGTGTAGGAAAGGATGGGTATGATGAAATCTTAGCATCCACATATTCAGGTAAGTTGTGTATTGAATACTTAAAAGAATTTTGGCTATTGATATTATAATGGTTAAGCAAACTGTGCTGTTAATGGAGCTGGAATTTTATTAATACAGTGTAATTTGTTCTGGTTACAAAAGAATAGTATTCTGGCACAAAATTCTCTGCTTTTAAAATACTTCTGAGTTTGGGAAACATTTTATTGTATATATTTTAAATTGCATTAAAACCCTGTGATTTTTCACTTTATATCTCACTGTAGTATACTACAGCAGTTAGTTATTGTCAGGTATAGGCAGCTGTATAACAGTGATGAGTGCATTAGAAATGTTTAGATTTTATACATGATGGAATTGTTTATGGTTTCATAATTTTGTAGTTGTGACTATTATCTTTTTTTGGTTCATTGTCTTTTCTATGTTCCTCTTAGTCATGAATATGCATCTTGCTAGGTGTCTTAACAGCTTTGTTTTGCTTCTTTTGCCTTTTCAGTAGTGCTAAACTTTTGGAGCTGTCAAAGCGGCCAGTTTTGAGAAATTAGAAAACAAGTTTACCTTTCGTAAGGAGGGTTATGTAGACTTGAAGTCTTCAGTAGACCCTCAGTAGCACTGGTCTGTCCGTGAGGGACATCTAGTAAGAAAAGTGTTGTATATGTTTTGCTCAATAGTTTAAAACAGTAAAAGCTCACTTTTTAAAAATTATTGTTAGGTTTCAAATCTGATTTACTGAAATCCAAGTTTTAATTGTGTTAACCTTTATAGTGGGTTTTAGACTGAGTCAATGGCAAATGTTTACTTTGTGTGTACAGTGCAGTCCGCAGAAGGCTAACAGGCTGTGGGGCAGATCCTCATCTGGTGTAAATTGTTAGTTCCATTGCCTTAGTAGTATGAGCTATTACAATTTATACCAGCTGAGGATCTGCTCTAAAGTCTCCCTGCGGTTCCTCACTGTCTGTGATAATGTTACTGTAAAGATCACAGAAGCTGTAAGAAGACTTTCTGGGCAAGCTCTGAAAGAGGTGGAGGAAGGAAAATATCTAGCTGTGGGCTTCCTAAGGTAAACTGCAGTAAGAGTGCAAAGTACATTAGGTTTGGTGGATCACAAAAATAATGTTTAGAGCAGCAAATGATAGATTTGAATTTGGCACTGTAGCATTTTTTTTATTTTATGTATTTTCTGCTTTTTTTTTTATGCATAGTCCTTGATTGAGGCTTTTTATTGTTTGAAAAATGGCTGAGAGGTTTGAGACGCTCATTAGTAACAACTTTTTGCTATGTTGCTCCTGAGGCCTTGCCTACACTAAAGAGAAAAGTTGATCTAAGCTACGCAATTTGAGTTACATGAATAGCGTAACTCAAATCGACGTAGCTTAGATCTACTTACTGCAGGGTCCACACTATGCGATGTCAACTGGAGACACTCTCCCGTCGACTCCCCTTACTCTTCTCGATCAGGTGGAGTACAGGAGTCGATGGTAGTGATTGGCAGTCGATTTAGAGGGTCTTCACAAGACCCACTAAATCGATCACCAGTGCATCGATCACCACCGCGTCGATCCTCCGGTAAGTGTAGACAAGCCTTAAGTGACTGTTGCTGCTATGGGGAGTATCGACAATTCACAGTAGGGAAAGTGTTCCCAGGGGAAATTTTGCTCATAAGCAGCATTTGCACTTACAAGGTTTTGCTGCAAACAAGCGTCTACTGTACTGGACGTGTAAATTAGTTTTCATGGTACATTTTGTAACAATACTGTATCACTATTCCCCCTTTAAAGGGGCTGAAATCATTGAAAAGGTCTAGAAACCATTCAAATCCACATAAACATAGTTGGGGTGTCAAGGCAAAGCCAAATCAAGTGCTCTTTGTTCCAATCTGGATGCCATAGTGAAATGAAGCAAAACAATACTGATTTAAAAGAGATAAAACAGAAGTATATGTACCTATGCTGAGCCACACACTTGGTCCATTATACAACATTTTACTGCATTTTTATCCTTAAAAACGAACTATCCATGGTGTCATTGGAACCTCTGTTAGAGGATCAACATTAAGTAATACAACAATTAATTAGCACATTATTAGCACTTTTCATCAGATCTCAAAATTGCTCAACTCTGAAAATCCATGCCCCCAACCCCATTGTTTTGATTCAGTATCAAAACTGGGAATAGAGCCCACACCTTGACTGCCTGTCTTCTCGACGACTCTTATGTTCTACAGTGTTAAGGCAGTGTGGCTGAGTTAGGACTTTTCAAATGCTTTCTTGTTTGTAGTTTATAAGGAATATTTCATAGTTCTTTGTATGTTTCTTTCAGGATGGGTGACAGGACTGACTACAGAGCCTGTCCATAGAGAAGGTGGATCTGGTGAAGAACTAAAGATAAGCCAAGAGATGCAGAACAAGATTTCATCCTTAAGGTAGCTTAAATAAAGGAAAATTTTAAAGAAGGCTAAGTATAAAATGTGACCCATGTTTACGACTGTGGTGATCTGGGGGAGTAATCCCCTGGAAATGAAAGTAATGCTATCAGCTTGTGATGCATACTTTTGTGTTACCCCGGGAACTACCAAAACGCCTAGAAATTTGTAAAGGGGAAAATATGTATGGTATTTACAGTGTGTTTATTTTTTGCATCTGGTATAACATATAGAGAGAGACAGTGGGTGAGGTAATATCTTTTATTGGGGTGACTTCTGTTGCTGAGAGATACAAGCTTTAGAGCAGGGGTTCTCAAGCTGGGGGTCAGGACACCTCAGGGGATCGTGAGGTTATTACATGGGGGGGTTGCGAGCTGTCAACTTCTACTCCAAACCGTGCTTTGCCTCCAACATTTATAATGGTGTTAAATATATTTTAAAGTATTAGGGCGGTCGCACTCAGAGGCTTGCTATGTGAAAGGGGTCACCAGTACAAAAGTTTGAGAACCACTGCTTTAGAGCTACAGAGAGGAGTTCTTCAGGTTCTGGAAAAGGTACTGAAAGTATCACAGCTAAATACAAGATGGAATAGATAGTTTAGCACATATTCTAAGGAACCATTCAAGGTGAAGTGGCGTGTTAACCGCTCTGTAGTTATAGGACAAAAAGGAGGGTTAGTGGGTTGCAGATTGTTGTAATAAACCATAAATCCAGTGTCTTTCTTAAAGCCATGATTCTTAGTGTTTAGCAAAGTTATGAATTTAAGTGCCCAGGCTCATCTTTTGAAAGTGTTGTGCAAGTTTCCTTTGAGGATGAAGTCAGATAGGAGTGATTGCCTTGTGTTTTGTCTTTTATTGTTTTCTTGTGTGTGAGCTCATTCAAAAGAATAGTGATTGTCTGGTTTCATCCACATACTTGTTGTGGGGCATTTAGTGCACTGGCTGAGGTTCACCACATGTTATATGCATGTGTAGGATCCAGGGATCTTGAAAGGTGTGTTGAGGGAGGGTGTTGATCATTTTAGCAGTGGAGATATGGCTGCAGGTTTTGCATCTGTTTTTCTGGCAGGGTTTGGTGCCACTTTGAGTTGGTGTGTTCTGGTCTGTGGGGAGTTTGCATCTGATGATGAGGTTGGGGGGTTGTTTGAAGGCCAGAAGAGGGAGTTGTCTCCACAACAACACTGCATAGCACATTGTATACAAGGCCGGCTCCAGGCACCAGCTTGCCAAGCAGGTGCTTGGGGCGGCCACTCCAGAGAGGGGCGGCGTCCAGCTATTCGGCGGCAATTCAGCGGACGGTCCCTCATTCCTGATTGGAGCGAAAGACCTCCTGCTGAGTTGCCGCCACAGATCGTGATCGTGGCTTTTTTTTTTTTTTTTTGGGCTGCTTAGGGCGGCAAAAACCCTGGAGCCGGCCCTGATTGTATAGTCAGTTTCACTCTTCTTTGATTTGCTTTCACATTGCCCTACTACGCTACCTGGCTGCGGCATCAGTGTGTCTCTTTTGCATATTCTGAAGAAATGGTTTGGGCCTGTTTATCTAACTTTGGAACATGTCACAGCAATGTTATACAGTAGAATCTTGTAACTTTACTTACAATGTTGCCATACATATTTTACCAGGACAGTAATGTTCAGCAGATTATGAGTTCTCAAATGATACCTCACAAGGCATACTTTGTAGAAAATTTATCATAGTTTTGTAAAAAGGAAGAACATAGGAATATTGTCCATCACAACATGCCCTTCGATTAACTTAACTATCAGGGTAAGTTAATCACAGCCACCCACCTAGAAAAAAGGGGGTATGAAACTACCCAGAAGTTTTGCACTGACTGGACAGAGGCTTTGCTGAGTCCTTACTTGGATAAGGGGTGTGCGTGTGTGCATGCATTTGTGTAAGAAGGTAAGAGTAAAAAAGGCCAGAGTAAGAAAGCCGAACAGTAGCCTGTAAACTCAGTGCAACCCTGAAGAAACCTAGAGAGAGGTTTGGATCAAGGATGCTGGCTGAACAAAGCTTGAGCCTGTAAGCTACGAAACTGCTTCTTTTGATTTTGGTCCCTCCTGCATTCAGCGAAGGAGGATTTTGTACATTCCTTGTAAATAAACAAGAAATCACCAGACTCCACTGTCAAGTTCTACTCCCAAGTGGGACATCCCTAAGGCCCCAAACTTTGAGTAGCTGTGTAGATCCAAAAGCAGTAACAATATTTCACGTGTTATCAAAGGAGGATATTGAATATTAATATGTAGTGGCCATTGAGATTTCACATCAGGAATTTATTGTTAGAGGAAATTTTGTTCTCCTTCCTATATCCTCTTGAAATCTCACTACTCTTAAAAAGAAAAATATATTGTTATAACATGTACATTTCCTTATTTTGTAATTTAGATGATGTTTGGAAAAAAATGCTTTGCTATATGATATCTGTGGAAGGGTGGTTGGTGACTTTATTTCTCTTTGTCCTAACTGGAAAAAAATGAGGAAGAGAGTCACTTTGCAGAAACAGTAGATTGAGTTTCTAGGGCATCTCTGTGAAAAAGTTACCTTCAGGATTTTATTTTTACATCTGACAATTTTTCTTTCTTAGGAATGAGTTGGAACATTTACAGATAAAGGTCTTGCAAGAACGTGAAAAATACCAGCAGTCTTCTCGGTCCAGTACTGCTCTTTCAGCAGTACCTGCATTTAGTGTGAATGACAAGTTTACATTAAATAAGGATGATGCCAGCTACAGTCTTATCTTAGAGGTGCAGACAGCAATAGATAATGTCTTGGTACAGGTGAGTGATGTTTTAAGACCTGGAATCAAACAAAAATGTATGACTTTAAAACTAAACAATGAAGAAAATTGTAACATTTATTTTTTGATCCAGAACACTGTTAGCTGGTTGTTGCTTACTGAATTAATATATATATATTTTTTAATTTGACAAGTTCCGTTTTAAAGAACTTCTTTAATGCTAAAAGCCTCTTTCAGTTTGTTTTAATACTGGTTCAGAACCACATTGAAATACAGGTTTTATAAATATCTAGATTGTTATAAGACAAAACTGCAGTTTATATAATATTGAAAAAAAATATTGTTTGTAAACTTTTCATGTGCTCTTAAAGAACAGCTAGAATTTAAACACTTTTAGTGTAATCGAAGATTATAATTTTATACTAAAATAAAACCCAGACATATGGCATACAATTATCAGCAGGCTGATGTGGAACTTCTGGGTTTATTCTTGGGCTTCACTTTTTTTAATAAGTGTAGCAAATAAAATAAAAAATATAGTTCAGAATCTTGAATGTGGTGTTCGTACTGAATTGTGATATGTTGGTGTTCTGTAGGTCACTTTGGTGTCCTCGGTACTGACCAAGTTGCATTAGAACATTATAGGTCACAATCTTACCATATGATCTGCCTGGGTTGGCATCTGCCTGGGATTTGGCAGGGTTGTAACGGTCCATCAACCTGGATTAGATCACAGGATGCAATCCTAGTTTGTAAAAGCATGAATTTGAAGTATGACTGTGGTGAGGCTGGACTCCCTTCCAAAAGGAGGCCCAGTTTGTCAAAGGAAAACGAAAACCGGGTTTGTTTGTTTTCTGGTCCTCTCTCTTTTTCTCAGGCACTTGGCAAAAGCAGAATCTTCTGTTGCTCTTGGAATACTCTATGGGTGAAATGCTGGCCTTATTGAAGTCAGTAGCAAAACTCCTATTACCGGTAATGCCAGTAGGACTGGGATTTCACCTTATAACTGGTTCAGCTTTTGCTGAGTCTTCAGTGGAAATGATTCCTCTAAATTTAAAAATGTAATTTGTTTTAGAACATTCTTATCAAAATACACCTTTCCTTTTTTTAAAAAAAAATCAATACTTGAGGTGAGGTTCCCTTGCAATATTTACCATTCCTGCAGGTGGGGATTTAGTAGTCTGTGTATTAGAGAGAGGCATCCCAGTCATGAAATTAATGGATTTGCTATTTTATTTAGCTTTTCAAAGGTATACATCTTACATTAGCTAATATGAGAACACATCTCCAGTTACAAGATGAAGTTTAAAACATCACAAATAAGATAGACTTGGAAGATAAAGATCTCCAAATTGTCCTGGGATTTAAATTTAACAAATATGCTAAACATCTATTTAATCTTTTACCCTTCTCAAATTAAGATTATCAAACAATTATATTGCATCTTCCTCACTAATATAATTGATTATAATTAGAGGAGATATATATATATATATATATATATATACACACACACTAGAAACTATTCAGCAATTTATGCTTTTTTTCCCCCACCTCTTCCCTTTAAATGTTCTGCACAGAGTGATGTTCCAATAGACCTACTGGATGTGGATAAAAATTCTGCTGTTGTTAGTTTTAGTGGCTGTGATTCTGAAGTAAGTAACACAAAAAGGTAAAGATAATCGTCATACTTGTATAGAGACTACTGGATGAAAGCTGT
The DNA here is from genome assembly GCF_013100865.1 of Trachemys scripta elegans. Classification (NCBI taxonomy): domain Eukaryota; kingdom Metazoa; phylum Chordata; order Testudines; family Emydidae; genus Trachemys; species Trachemys scripta. The sequence continues at coordinate 39,479,909 of NC_048302.1, read as the reverse complement.
TAACTGCTATGTATTAGAATTTGGATTTACAGATTCATACTTTAAAGTCCTAGGAGTTACAATAATTTATTTAATGGCTGAAATTAAATAAAATGTTGGGAGGTAGGAAGTTTTGGAAAATCCAGTTTTGCTGGTAGTACACCTCTACCTCGATATAATGCTGTCCTCGGAAGCCAAAAAATCTTACCGCGTTATAGGTGAAACGGTGTTATATCGAACTTACTTTGATTCACCAGAGCGCACAGCCCCGCCCCCCGGAGCACTGCTTTACCACGTTATATCAGAATTCGTGTTATATTGGGTCGCGTTATATCGGGGTAGAGGTGTATAATAGATGTCAACTTTCGGTCCAGTATATTTCTTTTCTGAAAGTTATTAGGCAAAGAGCACTATATATTTATACAGGAGAGTCGCATCTTACGCGGGGGTTTGGTTCTAAAGTCAGCGCGTATGAGGAAAAATTACTCTTGAAAATCCCTTAAATCGCCCATAAAGTACAATACTGTATACTGTACATGGTTTTGTGTATACAACCGTATACAGTAATGTATAGTATATAATAGAGTACATATGCAAAATATAATTTTACAGTACTGTATTTTTAATTACAGGGGGAATTACAAAGGGTCGTCAGGGCTTGATGTCGATCCAGGACACAGAGGTGTCAGAGAGCTTGGGTGACGGAGAGCGAGTCGTAGATGAAGTGGTTGGCTCTGGTTCAGCTCGAGAAGTTGATGAGCCTACGCAATCTGCTGCTGCTTGGTTTTCCTTGAAAAACATGGTGATCGGCAGCTGTCGCTGTTGTCTCTTGAGCTGCTCAAACATTTCTTGATACGGTCTCAAATAGTCTGTAATACTACGTGTGATTTTGAGGCTTCGTTCCATAGAGGGATCGTATTCAGAAATTAAATCATTCAAATGTTTCGCTGCTTGGAACACTTCAGCAAATTTATGAAGATTCCAACTTGCTGGCTCTTCCTGTTCGTCGTCATCATCTTCGTCTTCTGTAGACTATTTTATCAGTTCCTCTAACTCTTCGTTAGTCAATGTTTCTCTATGGCTCTCAATTAATTCTTCAATTTCTTCCTCAAGGATGTCGATGAAGCCATCACCACCCACTTGCCTGGTCACGTGAACAATACATTTCACTTCTTTGTCAATGGTTGGGAAACCCTTAAAATCATTCACACATTCTTTCCATAGGTTTCGCCAACATGCATTGACTGTTTCAGGCTTGATTGCATCCATTGCCTGTTTAAGTGATGCAATCGGCAGTGTTGAAGGACTTCCAACACTCCATCACATTAAGATTGGGATCAGCATCCATTGCGCTACGTATCCGTGAGAACGTAAGCTTCGTGTACGTGGCCTTGAAACAGCTAATCACGCCTTGGTCGAGAGGATGGAGGTGTTATTGGGGGAAGGGGGGTAGGAGAAAGATGACTTCAATGTCATTATGTGCAAACCAGAGTGCTGCAAGGTGGCCAGGAGCATTGTCTACGATCAGCAACACTTTAAAGTCAAGACATTTCTCTTCGAGGTACCGCTTGACCTCCGGAATGAAACACTCGTGGAACCAATCCAGAAATAATGCTGCCGTCACCCAAGCCTTTTTTATTTGATTGCCAGAACACAGGCAGGAGATTTTTTGTTCTTGCCTTTTAGGGCACAGGGATTTGCAGACCTGTAGAGCAAGCCCGGCTTTATTAAATGCCCAGCCGCATTGCCACAGAACAACACAGTCACACGGTCTTTAGCTGCTTTGAAGCCAGTCTTTGAAGACTTTCTGATTTCGAAATACAAGTGCGTTTGGGCATTTTTTTTCCAGAAGAGCCCAGTCTCGTCAGCATTTAAAAACTTGTTCCAGAAGATAGCCCTTTTCTTCTATGATTTTCTTTAATTGTTCGGGGTAGGCTTTTGCTGCCTCTTCTTTGGCAGATGCAGCTTCACCAGTAGTCTGCACGTTTTTGAGGTTAAAGCAGTTCCTAAAATTGTTAAGCCAACCTTGGCTGGCTTTGAATTCCTTCTCATCAGAAGGCTGTCCCTCTTCGGCAGGAGGTTTGAACAGCGTGTAGAGGCTAAGAGCCTTTTCTCACAACATATTGCCATCGATAGACAAACGTTTATGGTTCATGTCTTCCAGCCATAAGTTTAATGCCTTTTCAGTCTTCACTAAAGTCTTATCACGCACCTAGCTCGTCACCTTAGCAATTATTGGCGCACTTGATGCTACAGCTTGACGAATTTCTCTCTCTTGAATCTTGATGGCACAGATGCTAGATTCATGCGGCCATATTTATGCGCCACGTTGGAGAACGACATACCGTCTCTCAATAAGTCCAACACAGCCAGTTTTTCCTCCAGCGTTGGAACAGATCGCTGTTTATTCGATTGAGCACCAGATGAAGTAGTTGGCTTGCGTTTAGGGGCCATGTTGTACAAAAAATACGTATCTTTAAACACTAGACTCGTACTCAGTGCGGCGAGATGCTCACAGTATGAGAGGCATGCAGGAACTGAGACGGACTGAGGGAACAGCAGATTCACGTCTCCCATCTCACGCTCACTCCGGGGCATACGCTCATTTACAGGTGTCTTGTTTTTTTTGTTTTTTTTGTTTTTTTTTTTGCCGAGCGCGTATAGTTGAATTCACGTAAGTTAAATGCGCGTATGATGCAACTCGCCTGTACTTACTGTATATCTTTAAAATGTAAAATTGGCATCATGAGACTGCTGTATTCCAGATACTCTCATGTTTGACTAAATACATTATTTTTATACATACTGTTTTCTTAAAAAAATAATTTCAGAAATGAAATTAGCATTATGAAGATCTTTTTGAAGTCTTTTTTCCCCCACAATTGTCTTCTAAATATTTTTGGTTTGTTAGTGACTAATTTGGCACATCAAAGATTTATCCTTAAGATTACAGAAATTAACTGCTTGCTTTGAATTTCTTAATCATTCTGGGTGATCATTACTTTGGCTTATGTTGCTTTAGCCTACAGTGTGTTTTCTGACTAATTTTTCTTTGCATAATTAGGATAATTTAGCTTGTCAGATCCTGGGCTGAGTCAATATCAGGAAAACTGGTAGATTATTGTATCTTTTAATTTTGCAGAATGGAGTTTTCAGATATATTTTCTTTTCAGTTTTAACAAAGAGTTCAATAGATTTCCTATTTTTTATCTTTATAGAGAGAGCTGGTATTTACTAATACAATATGGGGTGAAATTCTGGCCCTACTGAAGTCAGTGGCAGTTTTGCTATTGACTTCAGTGGAACCAGGATTTCACTTGTGTTTACTTTTCATGTAACAGTTTTTCATAGACAGCAAAAACTGTCACTATGCTGCTAAAGTTTTGATGATGAAACTTTTATGAATTCAGAAATATTTTTATTTATTTATTTTGTTTTTCATTTTGAATTGTTCACAGCCAAACAGCAACTTTCTCCTTGCCACTTACCGATGTCAAGCAAATACTACTAGACTGGAGCTTAAGGTAAAGATGCTACAAAATATTTTCCTGTACTTTTCAAAAACGTGTTTTATCTAGGAAATGTAAATATGTATCTTGTGCTATGCTTTCGTGCACACAGGTTGAATGAGTGGGTTGAATGTGTTAACTTGAGCAAAATGACTAGTCCAGCGATTCTTATATCATAGAATCATAGAATATCAAGGTTGGAAGGGACCTCAGGAGGTCATCTACTCCAACCCCCTGCTTTTTGAAAAAAGAGAGGCGGAGCCAAGAAATCACCAATGAGTCTAGAAACAGACTTTCTCTGAGTACCTTCAAAAAGGATGAAGCAGGGAGAGACGTGCCAGGAAACAGAAGTTAGAAACAAGACGGGGAAAATGTTTCAGATTTTGGAATGGAAATTAATTCAGTTTTAAAGCTTGACTATATATTTACATACTTATAAAATCAAATGCATAAAGTTTTTTTTTTTTTTTTTTTTTTTAATCTTAAACCACTCATAGAACTATAGAAATGTAAGATTAGAAGGAATGTCGAGAAGTAACCTAGTCCAACCCTCTGCATTGAGGCAGGACCAAGGAAACATAGATCATCCCTGAGTGGTGTTTGTCTAATCTATTCTTCAGAAATCTCCATGATCGGGTTTCCACAAACTCCTTCAGTATTCCAGAGCTTAGCTACTCTTTTCCTAATATCTGACTGAAATCTCTCTTGCTGCAGATTAAGCCAATTACTACGTGCTCTACATGGAGAACAGTTGATCATTGTCCTCTTGAAATATATTAAAGTTGTTATAAAGACTTTTTTTAATCGGGTGACCATTTAGTCTTCTTGTCTCAAGACTAAACATGCCCAGTTTTTTCAACCTATCCTCATAGGTGAGGTTTTCTTTCCTGTTTTTTGTTACTTTCCTCTGGACACACTCTAGTTTGTCCACATCTTTTCTCAAGTGTGGTGGTCAGAATTCGACGCAGTACTCCAGCTGCGGCCTCACCAGTGCCAAGTAAAGTGGGACAATTACCTCCTGTGTCTGGCATATGGCACTCCTGTTAATACACCCGGAATGACACTAGCCTTTTTTAGAAGTGCATCACATTGTTGACTCGTATTCAATTTGTAATCCACTATAACTAGAGCCCAGCAACTCTACGGATATCCACTTCATATCTGTGAATATCCACAGACCGTGTTTACGGATAACAGATTGGATGCAGATACAAATTTTGAATTTGCACAGGGCTCTAACTATAACCTCTAGTTTCTTTTCAGCAATACCACCACTTGGATAATTATTCTGCATTTGATTTTTCTTTCCTAAGTGTAGTACCTTGCACTCAGCTTTATTAAATTTAATCTTGTTGAATTCAGACCAATTCTCCAGTTTGTCAAAGTCATTTTGAACTCTAATCCTGTCCTCCAGAGTGTTTGCAACCCCTCCCAGCTTGGTGTCATATGCAGTTTTTTAAAAGCATACTCTCCACTCCATTATCCAAGCCATTAATGAAAAGATTGAATAGTGACAGCACCCAGCCCCCTGCGACCCCACTAGATACATCTCCCAGTTTGATCATGAACCACAGATAACTACTCTGGGTATGTTTTTTCTACCAGTTGTGCACCCACTTTATAGTAGTTTCATCTAGACCACATTTTCCTAGTTTGCTTAAGAGAATGTCATGTGGAACAGTGTCAAAAGCGTCACTAAAAGCAAGAAAAAGATCATATGCTTAACTTGAAGGTGAATAGCCTCCTCAGTGGGACTGTTGACCTGCTGCTTATGTGCTCAGTGATCTGGGAAATTCACAAAGTTCGATAGCTGCCACAGGAAAGATGAGAGCTCACAAATAGGATCATGTTAAGGAGAAGAGATGATCTATAAGGCACTCACTTATTCTCTAGTCTTTTTCTTGACAGAATCACTCACCATTGCAGCCCTTGTAAGTTTAATATTTATGTCCAATTTTTCTGTTTGAGATTCTCAGCAAAAGTATTTATCTTTAGTTATTTTTAAGTGTACAACACAGTTTAATATTTTAATGAGGAGACAACACTGACCTAGCTGATGATAAACTAGACTGGGATTCAGAAGACCTGGCTTCTATTCTCAGCTCTATTATAGGCCTGCTGGGTGATCTTGGACAAGTCACTTCCTCTGTGCCTCAGTTTCCCCATCAGTAAAATGGAGATAATGTTATGGCTCACCTTTGTAAAGTGCCTTGCTATCTGATGAAAAGGACTATACAAAGACCTGGGTGTTATAAAACAAAATATATTGACTAAATGTATTTACAAATTAAGAATTGTGATTTCTACACCACAATTAAAGAATTTATATATTTGCTACCTCCTTTCTAATGTTCCAGGACACATTTATATCAAATGTGGATTGTAACCTTTTAGCTAGATGTCATCAATATATTTTAATTATCACTTCTAGTACTCTTAGATTCTGATGTGATGTATCTATTCTGTTTTATATAAATTCTTATACTACCCTCATTATTGTAATATATAAGCACCTTCCAAGAGTGCATTAAGTGACATGACTGTCATGTGTAATTTGTTCTCTTTTTCATTCACGCATGGGGGATGGGTAAAGAACTGTATGTGAAGTATAGTGTTTTTGTTTGTTTGTTAGTTTAAATGTACACACTGCTGTGTGTTTGTAAGAAAGGCATATTCTAAGAAGTGCACCTTGCACTTGGAGTGGAAGATGGTGAGGATTGTGTTGGTGCTTGGTTCTTGTGTGAGTTCATTCCACAGTCTTGAACTGGCCCCCAAGAGAGCTCTGTCTCCTGCACAGATGAGCTTTACTCTTACAACAGAAACATCAGTTGTACCTGAGGAGCAGAGTTTCTGAATTGCCATTCTTAAATTCTTTTCTTTTGCCACATATTCTAATATAATTACTTGGCAGTCCTTTCCTCTGTCCTTTTGGCGATATTTGTTGTTTTGTTTTCTTCTAATAAACATCATGTGCTGGATCCTCTCCTTCTAAGAAAGCTTTCTGCCACTCCATTGGTGCAAGGCTGCCCTAAAAGTGGCCACAAGAGGACCTCCCCTGCGTGGAGGGAATCTTTGTATTCAAATACTTCTGTGGCTTTTGTCACAATATCTGACTGCTTGTGAGGCACTCGGTCACGGATTTTGGCACTTGAGTCAAAGCCCATTGAAGTCAATGGGAGTCTATCTATTGACTTCAATGGATTTTGGATTGGCTCCTTTATCCTCACAACATCCATGTACCTCAGTACTCCCCCTGTAACAGGGTAAATTCCTTGTAACTTTGTACAAGTCATTTAAGCATATACCTGAGCTTGGAGTTAAACCAGGGTTTCCTGAATGCCAGTTTAATGTTCCAGCCCCTATGCCATCCTTCATTCAGATGGTATAAAGCCATCTTAGTAGCACCTTTATGCTTTGCTCCACCCTTGTGGCCTGTGAAGGGGCAGTGGATAGCATATCCCTGTGCCTTGACAATTCCATTGGAGCTCTTGACAGCTGGTACACGTTACAGCAATCTAGACAGAAAATGAAAGTATACAGGGCTGGATTGATGTAGAGTGAGGTTTGGGATGGGGGTGAGTGCAAAACTGGCTCAAAGCCTCTTTTGCACACTCCACTTTTCTTAGTGTTCCCTAACTGCAGCTGAGGATATAGACCCATTTCTTTTAAAAAAAAAAAAAAATCTGCTTTTGCGGGGGGGACTGAAGGATTTTGCTTGTTGTGAAGTGGGTGGGTGGGTGCTGTTGAGGTGGTCGTTTTGGAATAGTTTTAAGTGTAGAATGACATGTCTTATGTCATCTTACATAGCATAAATTCTGTAAAAACTTGTACAGTAACACCAAAGGATTAGGAGTGGCTGGACTAAGTCTTTGTTCTTTGGGCAGTCAGAATCAAAGCAAATAGATTTTCTTTTCCTCTGTAATAAATCTGTGCCAATTCTGGCAGTTTCTTGTTGAATGCTATTCCATCTAGTTTCAAAAAGTTAAATTTGCCCCTTTTATAGGAGTACTGTTAATTGGATCATTAGTACTGTAGTTTTTTAAAAAATATATATATATTTTTTAATTCTGGTAAATTCATTATTTTTTCCCACTCTCCTCTTTGTTACGTTTATTGATGTAGATTCGATCAATTGAAGGCCAGTATGGGACACTGCAAGCATATGTAACACCAAGAATTCAACCGAAAACCTGCCAACTTTGTCAATATCCGATTAAACCACTTTCACTTCATCAAAGAACTCACTTTATTGATCATGACAGGTATTTACAAAGAGAGAGCAATACTTCTTCAAAAATTGGTTCAATCCAATTGAAACTTAGTTGACTGCGTAACCTGCAGTAATCATTTTAGCAACTGATTGTAATACTCAACATCGCAAGTCTCTTCTAGGGTGTTTGTTTATTTTTTTTAAACAAATAGTACCCTCCCATATCTACCTGAGTCCAAAAACTGGTCTAGGTTTCTTGTTTGCCTTTTATTCCTCTGTTGTGAGGCTGCCATTTTATCCAGTTATACTTAAACTTCTTGTTTCTTACATCACAGCTATTGCATACTTTTAAAAAGGACTGAAGGAAAATAGAATCCCAGTGAACTAGACCAAATGCGTTTACTCCTCCTTGATTCACTTGCTTGAGATGCTAATAGGAAAGGTTTCCTATTCATTCCATTATGCCTATTTCACATGTATTACCTCTGCAAAGTACTTGCATATCTCTGGTTTAGAGAACAGGAGACTCATGAGAGTGTTTCGAATACTCTGATTTTCTGCACTGTCAGTTGATCACTCCACCCACAGCCTGCTTTGGTTTTTAAAATGCAAAATAAGTAACCTGGAAAAACAGTTTGCCAATGTATGGTGTTCTTGCCCAGTTGTGACTCATCTGGATTGAGAATATTCAAATAAGAAGTGTCTCTCTCACACAGGATTTTGTGCTGAATTTATCAGAGAATACTATTGAATGCTGATTGCAATTTTTAGAATATATATCAGTGTGCAGGAAGTCTGAATTAGTTAGGACTTTGCTAGAAGTCAGTGAAAACTCATGTTTGAGGCTGAAAGGGCGGAACACATACCATATGAAAAATAAACTTTTGTCTGCAATTGCATAGCTACCGCAGCATCTGTACTGCTCATCAGTAACTAATTCCCATCTTCTTTCTGTATTCAAAATACTATAGACCCATGAACACACTGATGCTCAAAGGCCACTTCAGTTTTGCTGAAATTCACTCCTGGGTTGTGTTTTGCTTGCCTGAAGTTCCTGAAAAAACTCCAATAGGTGATAGTGTGACTTTCTACTTTCAGAACACCTTCCTGGATACACAGCTTGAAAGTACTTACAGGTAAAATCAAGTATGATTGCTGAAGCATGTTTTGGTTAAAAACAAATATAGAAATAGAGCTAAATTGTCCCCTAAATAAACTTTTTTATGGAGGGGAACTGCAATCAGAATTTTCATCTGGTTGTTTATTTTAGGGCTGGGGGGGGGGGGGGATGGGGAAACAGTTTGCATTCCTCCACCCTGTGAAACAAGAAAAGAGTTCAGCCCCTGAAATCTGAGGATCTTGAGAGAGTTGCCAGAAGCCAGAGCAATCAGTGTAGAGGCAATATACCTTGAATGGCAATGCTTCCTTGAAGACATAGCTTGTTTTCTGTTAAGATGTATTATAGCAGACAATAAGTTTTTTGCCCTGTCTGTCACCCAATCCTTGTGGGTCACCCAGTTCTTGTGAGGCCCCCGTGGAGAAGACAGGGTGAATAATTCCATATGTCCAGGATTATAAAATATCCTGCTTTGGAGCAGAGCCTTCTCTTTTCCATGTCTTCACCTTAAATGTGTCCCATCTGAATACCAGCCTCAATCAAATCCTACAGTGCTTATTTAGGCAAACTCCCTTTCAAGTCAATGAGAACTTTACTTACATAAGGGCTGTCAGATTTGATCCTTAGTATGTATTATGCAGTAATTAGATGATCCTTCATAATGTAGTATTTTTTAAGGGTGGGATAATTGAAAATAATTGTGTCAAGTATCAGAGGGGTAGCTGTGTTAGTCTGGACCTGTAAAAAGCAACAAAGAGTCCTGTGGCACCTTATAGACTAACAGATGTATTGGAGCATAAGCTTTTGTGGATGAATTACATGCATCTGACGAAGTGGGTATTCACCCACGAAAGTTTATGCTCCAATACATCTCTTAGTCTATAAGGTGCCACGGGACTCTTTGTTGCTTTTGAAAATAATTGAGCATTGCTAAACAGGGAAGCCTTGGTGTATTTGGCTTTGTAATTTGTGTCTTCAGCATACTGTTTGCTGTGAGAGAGACAAATTCAGTGTTCCTTTTTTGCAAATGTAAGTGCCTGCCTAACAAGTATAGCAAAACTATCTTAGAGCACATGCTGGTTTGTAACTTTATTTTTTTCCTTTTTCAGTAAAGGAAGCTAAATCACTAGTGAGTTCCTCTCTCCCTCTCTGTTACAAGTAAAATATGCTCTAATCATTATAGTTTTAATGGGTGTTTAATCTTCCTAAGAAAAAAGCATGTGATAAAGCCTCAAGCTGAAAAAAATTCTCCCCTTTCTGCAGCTTCCATTAGAGAAATGGAGTACTTGTGGCACCTTAGAGACTAACAAATTTATTAGAGCATCAGCTTTTGTGGGCTACAGCCCACTTTTTCGGATGCATAGAATGGAACATATATTGAGGAGATATATATACACACATACAGAGAGCATGAAAAGGTGGGAGTTGTCTTACCAACTCTGAGAGGCCAATTAAGTAAGAGAAAAAAACTTTTGAAGTGATAATCAAGATAGCCCAGTACAGACAGTTTGATAAGTGTGAAAATACTTACATGGGGAGATAGATTCAATGTTTGTAATGGCTCAGCCATTCCCAGTCTCTATTCAAGCCTAAATTGATTGTATCTAGTTTGCATAGCAATTCATATTATAATATGTTCCATTCTATGCATCGGAAGAAGTGGGCTGTAGCCCACGAAAGCTTATGCTCAAATAAATTTGTTAGTCTCTAAGGTGCCACAAGTACTCCTGTTCTTTTTGCGGATATAGACTAACACGGCTGCTACTCTGAAACCTGTCATTAGAGAAATGTTTATTTTCAGTGTTAGGAATAATATTCTCTGTTCTCTTTAAATGAATCAGTGTGCTGCTTCAGCTAGCAGATATCGTTTTGCTTTATAATCGAGTTGTAGAAGTTGGAAACATTAATTACTATTACTCTAATTATATAGATTCCAACTTGATCTTGGATTACAATAAGAAATGCTTATAAATTGATGTGAGAAAGTCAAAACGCTTTCTACTCTTTTTCATGTAAAGTGAGACTGATATTGGGGTGTGTTAGGCACTCATATTATGGTGACAGGCACACTGTAATAACTTAGGTAGCTACATAGATGTCAGGAATCCTAGATACTACACAGTGTTCCAGATTTTTTACATGCACACGCACATGCATACAGACAAACCCTGCTTCCTCTGTGGCATAGGAAATCTATAAGAACAGCCTATGCTTTCTGACTGTGAGAGAATGGTGTTCTGTGGTGTAGCAAGATTGAGCTCTGGATAGCGAGTGTGATGAAATCAGTGTACGGAAATATTCTGATAGCTAGTCTGTGGAATAGCTTTAGCGATGGCCTCTAAGGAGGTTGTGCTTCATCCCCTGACTAGAGAGTGGGGTAGCCCTATTTATCACTTTAAAATGGAAACCAAGTGCACTGGCCTGCCCTAACTCTACTTCTTAAATCTTTTTTTTGTTTTGGCAGAAAAGGGGAGGGATTTTTCAAATCTGACAACATTTCTACCATATCCATTCTAAAAGATGTGCTCTCTAAAGAAGCCACCAAAAGGAAAATTAATCTCAATATATCATATGGTAAGATTTTTTTTTTCTCTTCTATTTCATTTTATCATCTTATGCATGAAATGCATTAAAAGTATTGATCTGATTGCTAATTTTTTTTGTACCTACTAGATATAAATGAAGTATCTGTGAACCACACATTAAAACTAATCCACCCGAAACTAGAATATCAGCTGCTGTTGGCCAAGAAAGTTCAGTTAATAGATGCTTTAAAAGTAGGTATCTGATCATAACTTCTACTGTGGAGAGGGGAGGAGGAGTTGTTTGGTTTTAGGGTGGCAGCGACCAAGTTATACATGACTTGTGTCAGATGCATGCCGTCACTGTGTTTGCAGTATTTCTGTTGCCGGGACTGCTGTTCATGTATGTTGGTTATCAAAGAGATTTTGTTAAAAATAACTCCATACACCACTTGTATTCGAGCTTGACTAGTAAGTAATCTGTTTTAATGATTGATCAGTTATTTGTGACAGCTTTTTAAATATAGCTACCTCTTGCTACCCTGTTTAACACTGGTTCTCCAGCTCCTTTCCTCTCTTCCTTGGCTCCAGATAAACTAAAATAGAACTGGTCTTTAAACCAGAAGATAATCACCTGCAGCAAAAGATAAACTAAGACTCTTGGGGTTCTGCCCCAGCTATCAGCAGGAAGTATATGGCGATTATTCAGAAGTTATTAATCTTTGACCCTGGAACCATGTCAGTAATCATTTGAAGGTGGAAGTAGTCTAAATTGGAGAATTGATTGATGTCCTGCATTTACTAATCCTAATACACATTTTTAAAAACTCCCCTTAAGGATAGTCTTGAAAGGAGGACTGTACCTTTTCTGTGGCTACACAGAAATCTAGTCTGTTCAGAGTGTTAAACTGAATAGGCATCCTTCTAAAGATGCAGATCTATAAGAAATGGTGGTTTATTCTCCAGTACAATTGTCAGACATCTGTCACGCCTGACATATTTATCTGGTCTCCATGACAAATGCAGATTCTGCAAAATGTAAGCCTTAAATAAATTTCTAACCCATATGGTTACAAAAAATTAAGTTTCTAATTGTGACTCAAGCATAGACCGATTTAAATATCTCTAAGAGGTATAAACCATCCCAATTGTCTCAGTCAAGTGTTAATTCTGAAATCCAAAGATGACCTTTTAAGAGATGGATTTTCAAAAAATGTAGGTGTTTGTGTGTGGCTACACAGTTACTGCAGTTGTGTGTGTGCAGATCAGGGAATTGCACGTGTAAATAGCCAAATAAAGGGCAGCAATAGCATTGGTTCTAAATGTGGGGAAGTCTCTGCTACCTATTCCTTCTCCAGCCTCTTTACACCCTAGCAATAAAAACTCCACTGCCTTCCTGTGTTACTGTTCATAAATTTCTCAAGCAGCAACAGAGTACAGTTGACATGAGTCTTGTTTATTTAATTGCTGTGCAGAGGACTGTGTTTTGATCAGTTTCATGCCTGGTAGTCTAGTTAATTTCATTTGTGCTGCTGCTTTTTAAGACTAAAAGCAGCTGCCCTACTGGAGCTCTGTTTCTGTACGCTAAGGAAGACAGCACTGCATTGATTCACATTTCAAATATTTCCTTTACAATCATGCTTTCCATTAAAAAAGTTTCTAGTGAGTTTTAAATTCTGTAGAATTACCCCTCTCTTCCCCCCCCCCCCCCCCCCCATGTGCTAGTTGGCAAATGGATTGTTTTAACCTCTTTCTTAACTGTCAAATGCCACAACTCAGCCTGGAATCTGAATCCGAGTTCTCTGGCCATTTAATGTCCTACAACTGTGGTTCTCTCAATCAGGAGTGTGTGTACCCCTGGGGTAAACAGAAGCCCTCCAGGGGGTGTATCAACTCACCTAGATATTTGCCTAGTTTTACAACAGGCTACATAAAAAGCACTAGCTAAGTTAGTACAAACTACAATTTCATACAGACAGTGACTTGTTTTTACTACTCTACATACTATACACTGAGGTATAAGTATGATATTTATGTTCCAATTGATTTATTTTATAATTATAGGGTAAAAATGAGATTTTGTAAGCAAGTAGTTTTTAAGTGAGGTGAAACTTGGGGTACGCAAGACAAATCATATTCCTGAAAGGGGTACAGTAGTCTGGAAAGCTTGAGAGCCACTGCCCTGCAATAAAGGTTTTTTGACTAAACTTTATTAACAATTCTATTGATATATGAGCCAGGAAGGAACCTGGCTCCCTTTTTCATTTCTGTGTTTGGTTCTGTAGCACTAACAGGAGTAAAATATAATAAAGGTTTGTTGCTAGTTAGCAGGCATGACTTGAAATAATATACAGGGAACTGCTCTGTTAAGTGCCACTTTACATAGACATTTTTCTGAGGACAGTCTCCCTTGAACATCCCAGTTAAATACATGGAAAAAGTTCACATCTCACAGCACTATTGTTTCTGTCTGTTTGGAGATTCAGGCAGCATAGCATCAGGTCATGTTGAGGAGGTTGTCTCTTCAACCATAAAACAGATTTTTTTTTCTTTTTTGTTAATGAAAGTTTAGGTTTAGAAGAAATAGATGAAACCACCAGAGAAGTGGTGGTATAAAATGTTAGTGAGTAATAGTTTAGTCTGTTCTCTTAAAGTGTCAAGAAGAGTTTAAGCAACTGTTCTTTCCTTATTTCATGGTATCATGTTGGTTTTTTAATAAAAGAACACCATAACTTGAAATGAAGTCTGTTTGTTTTTAAACATTAATTATAAATAGTTTCAGGTACTATACTTGTCCTAGATTCCTAGAAGACCCACTGGCAACTTTTTGTGACTTCTGCAATCTAACTTTACTACCTTTTCTTCTTTTAAATGTTTGTCCCTGTTTCTTTGTGAACAACCAAACAGCAATGGGAAAGTGACTACTAAATTGGAAAAGTGGCACTGACTATATGCTAAAGACTTCAATTGATTTTAAGGGGAATGGGATGAGACCTAAAGTGCTGTCACTGCTGCACTGTGTAAACAAACTGAAAACATAGAGAATTTGTTTTCTTAATTTGTAACAATAGTAGCTCAGATTTTTAGATAAAGGGGGGGGGGGTTGTTTGTTAGTTAATTGGAGCGTCCTTTAACTTTTTAGGGTGGTGATTATATTTCTTGGCTACTGGATTGTTTACATTTTGATATTTTATTTTAATATATGTGGCAGTCAAAAAAAAAAAAAAAAAAAAAAAAAACCTTTTGAAATAATCTTTCCATCCCCCAGTACTCAGTTTGTATCCAGAGGGAGAGTCCCATTCCTGCAGCCACAAAAGAATGTCTGCCTTTAGTCTAGAAATGGTTGAATATAAGGAGGGTTGGGGGAATATTGCTCATAATCTTAACTTAGTCTGAAAGAAAAAAAGATAATTTTTAAATATTTTGTTCTCATAAATCCCAATGAATTGTCAGTGTAAAGCAACTCTTTGATGGAGTTCTTTCTCCTAACTACTTGAAAATATATTTCTGTTCTTTCTGTGGACTTACTGACTTTAAAAAGTGACTATGTAAAAATGACACTTTTTTACTCAGCAAATTTGATTTCTGGGTATCTTATTTTCTGATGTTGGTAACCAAAATATGTTTTGGGAGTTTTATTGCTTTTTACCTTTTTGCAGTCTTGAAGAATCAGCATAGTTGAAGGAAACTGAGCAGTTTTTTGTTCCTTCTTGTGAAATAACAGAATTGTTTATGTAATTATTGGCACTTCTGAACACCTATATAACCTGGGCTTGTCCTGGAGAACCTTGTTTACAAGTGGTGATCAAGGGGAAAAACCAACAACAATCCATCTTGATTTTCAGATTGCAGATTTCTGGGGCTGTCAGCTAGAGAGAACATCTTTTTAGTTGTTGTAAGCTATGCCTGTTAGATGCAAAAATTAATGGGGAAAAATAACACAACTCCACAATGCCACTTTTAGTGGTCTATTTCCGCAGTAGAACAACATTGTAAGATAACTATAATACATGTTAAAATTATATATTTAGTTTAAAAAAAAAAAAAAAGTTACAGGACCAACTTCTTATGGAGTCAATTCCAGAGCCAGAAGATAATGAAAATTCTAAGATTTCAGGTGCCCCAATTCATTCTCTTTGAATTGGCCAGGACAGGTAGAACTATCACTCCTATTTTTGACAGCCAGTAGTTTCTCTGTTGAATTTTTCAGTATCGGTTCCTGTGTTACTGTAATATTTTCTACATTGGGATATTGCGGTTTGTACTTTTACTCACCTCAGAAAACTCCAAAACCCAAACTGATTTTGTAGCATAGAAATGGCCTGTTGAAGTAACTCCAAATGCTTGTTCACTTGATGATTCCTTCATCAGTCCATAGACTATTTCTAAAAAAGGTGAGCAAACTAGTATTTAAAAGTAACACCGTCTAATGTGGTAGCAAATTCTGAGTAGGATCCATTTTCATCTGATGATACTGTTTCTTATTCTGAGTTCCCAGAAAAAGACCAAAATCAGATTGAAAAACTCAGTATAAGATCACTGTTCAGTTCCAAACCACCAGCCAGTGAAGAAACAGTACTGATGAACTGTGAAGGGGAGTCCTATTCTGCTGGTGTTCAGAAATGGAAGCTGTAACACAGGGGTTTGAGAATCCAGCATTAAAAGTAGGCAGTACTGTTTGGAACTTAGTGAGGAGAGGGAGAAAAATTACATTTCCAAAATAGTAAGAGCAGTTTTGAAGGACTGTTTCACCTGTCTATGCACTACCTCCTGTCAGATCTAAACTCCATTTTCATTTCTCTTAGGTTTTTAGAGTTGACAGCCTTTTAATTCTTTTGTAACATTTTAAAATCTATTTTAAGGAGTTGCAGGTTCATGAGGGAAACATGGACTTCCTGATACCAGAGTATCGCTGCATTTTAGAGGAAGCAGACTACCTTCTTGAAGAGTACAAGAAACAACCTGCACATCTTGAGAGACTTTATGGTTCGTTCATTAATAGAGCTTTTCTCTTTTTTTAGCTTCTTTTTCTTTACGCTAAAAATATTAACAGCCAGAGAGAGCAATAGACAAGATAAAAATATAGTTCTAAGTTTTCTAGTAATAGCACTAGACTAAATTGGCAGGTAGGTACAATCTAGTAGCATCAGGAGGACCAGTGGATCACAGTGAATATGCATGTAAAAACTCTTCTGGGTAAACTTAAGAGTCTGGGTATTACTGCAGATTTTGATATTCTGAAATAAAACTGAAAAATAAAGGTAAAAGTCAAATTATGCACTTAGTATTATTGACATACATATAAGAACAAATGCAAAGTACGCCACTTAGGAAGGAACAATCATTTGCATATATACAAAATAGGAAATGACTGCCTAGGACAGAGTACAGTGGAAAGGGATCTGTGGGTCATAGTGGATCACAGGCTAAATATGAGTGAACAGTGTAACGCTGTTGCAAAAAAAGCAAACATTATTCTGGGATGTTAACTAAGAGGAGTATTGTAAGCAAGACATGAGATGTAATTCTTCCGTTCTACTCCATGCTGATGAGGCCTCAACTGGAGTATTGTGTCCAGTTTGGGGCGCCACATTTCAGGAAAGATGTGGACAAATTGGAGAGAGTCCAGAGAAGAGCAACAAAAATGATTAAAGGTCTAGAAAACATGATCTATGAGGGAAGATTGAAAAAATTTAGTTTGTTTAGTCTGGAGAAGACTGAGGGGGACATAAGTTTTCAAGTACATAAAAGGTAGTTAAAAGGAGGAGGGAGAAAAATTGTTCTCCTTAACCTCTGAGGATAGGATAACAAGCAATGGGTTTAAATTGCAGCAAGGGCGGTTTAGGTAACAATTCCTAACTGTCAGGGTGGTTAAGTACTAGAATAAATTGCCCAGGGAGGTTGTGGAATCTTCATCATTGGAGATTTTTAAGAGCAGGCTAGACAGACACGTGTCAGGGATGGTCTGGATTAGTGGTTCTCAACCCGAGTGAGGGGACCCACTGGGGGGGCCATGAACTGGTTTCAGGGGATCTGCCAAGCAGGACCAGCATTAGAGTTGCTGGGGCCCAGGGCAGAAAGAGGAAGCCCCACCCTATGTGGCTGAAGCTCGGGACCCTGAGCCCTGCCACCTGGGGCTGACACCAAAGCCTGAACAACTAAGCTTTGCGGGGCCCCCTGTGGCCTGGGCCACCGGGTAATTGCCTTGTTTGCTACCCCCTAACACCAGCCCCAGCTTTTATATGCAGAAAAACAGTTGTGGCACAGGTAGGGTAACCAGACGTCTCGATTTTATTGGGACTGTCCCGATATTTACTTGTTTGTCCCACGTCCCGACCGATGTTTGGTCGGGACGTGAATTGTCCCAATATTTTGTCCTCCGGCGCACAGGCGGAGGGAGCTCGCGCCCCTTCCCTCCCCCATTGGATCCCTCCCTAAATTCCCGCCCTTGCCCCGCCCCCAGCACCACCCCATTGGATCCCCTAATCAGCTGTATGGCGGCGCAAGTGCTGGAGGGAGGGGGGAGAAGCAGGATGCGGCAGCCTGCTCAGGGGAGGTGGAGGCGAGTTGGTGCGGGGTGGCGGGGCGTGGAGCTGCCGATGGGTGCTCAGCCCCCACCAATTTTTCCTATGCTCCAGCAGCTCTTGGGTTGTTGTGGTTTTTTGCTTTTGTTCTTTCCTCCACTGCTGGCTCTTAGTTTTTTGTTTTTTTGCTCTGCTGGCACACTCTTCCCCCCCCCCCCCCCCCCCCACCCCCGATATTTCACATCTCTCATCTGGTCACCCTAGGCACAGGTAGGCCGTGGAGTTTTTATAGCATGTTCGGGGGGGCCTAACCCAGAAAGAAAAAGGTTGAGAACCCCTGGTCTAGATAATACATAGTCCTGTCTTGAGTGCGGGGGACTGGACTAGAAGACCTCTCATTGTCCCTTCCAGTCCTATGATTCTATATGAAACTCTTCAGAAACTCAAGAACGATTCAGAAGAGAACCTTAGAAAATGAATCAATGAGATCTGAGGCAGTGCTGAAAATTCAGGAGTTGGATTATTCTAATGAGATTCATGCACTTTATTTTGTGGAATGCTAAAAGAGAGGGATGACTGTTTGTTACAACCCCAATTCAGGAATGCATCCTTATTCAGGACAGCTCTTCAACACGTGCTTAACTTTGGATATATGTTTATGGCCTGTTGATGTAATATGGCAAGTGTTATCTTGACCAAAGATGGATTTAAGCATGTCCTTAAGTTCTCTCCTGAATCAGGCTCTAAGTTATTGTATTTACATTGAAAGTCAAAAGTGAAAGACATAGTGGGAAATATAAATACAAATCGTAGATATATAAAATTGAAATCTGATTTTTCTACTAAAGTACAGAACTTGTTGGATCAGAACTTCTTAGTAATACCGGTAGAAAAATTCAAGAACTGACCAATTCACAATGCACCAGAAGCCTTGAGACCCTATAGATCTTAAAATTATCCAGTGTTGAATGGAATCTTTGCATATCTGGATCTTGAAATCTGTAAAGTAACCACGGAAGCTGCTCACAGCACATACAATCTGCAGGTGTGACAGTGAATAGGCTTCAGTAAGCCTACATACACAGGCTGTTAGTTGAAAAACACATTTTAAAACTTGTTTTTTGTTAAGCAATTTTCTTTCTGTCCTAAGAGCACCTTCCACTTGAGATGCAGGTAATTCAAAGACAGAAATGCTGTTATTTGGAATGTAGCTGAAACATAAAGTATTGTAGGATCCCAGGGCCTCTGGTACTTCAACTGTAAGTGAATTTTGAAACATATTGTATTAAACTAAATAATTTTAGTTCTATAATCTAAAAGATCAACCATAATTTAACTCAAATTACATTATTAAAAGAAAACTACTGTTAAAAATAAAGCAAAGACTAAACCTTGTCAATCAACATTATTTTTGCAGGCATGATTACAGATCTCTTCATTGATAAATTTAAATTTAAAGGCACAAATGTGAAAACGAAAGTTCCTCTTCTTCTGGAAATTTTGGACAGTTATGACCAAAACGCACTGATTGCATTCTTCGATGCTGCTGCCTAAACTAGAAGAAATGATATGTTGGGACAGTTTTCTTATTGATGTGAATCAGGGCAATCAGATATTGAATATTTTTAATGTAAGTGCTTTTAGTATATCTTGATTTGCTTTTATGTATCTAACATTTTGCTGTGTTGACCGTTCTATAATGTGGTCCTGTACTTCTATTTATTACAGTATGTTCAGAATTTGAGCTGAAAATAACTGTAAAGCCTATTGCATATAACGTATGTTTACTTGAATACCGATCATAATAGCTGAAGAAAATTGTGATAGGATCAGGTGCAAAGACTTAAATTTTTTTGAAAATACTAACTTTTATTACTCTAGTTAAACAGGACATGGGAGAAGATTCCACAGTTGTAAGAGTTCTAGAGAAACAAGTCTTTGTGGGCTTGGCATCTGTCTAATATTAAATATATTGGGGGAAATTAAGAAAGTAACAATTGGAAATGTATAGCTATATCAAACTGTTTAAAATACTCACTGTATACAGAAAACGGTACAATACTGTAAATTACCTGTATGTTGTATATATTATAGATATTGAAGACAATTTTGTATGTAGGAAGGGAAAGAGGTACTTAGTTGCTTTAAAGGGTAATTAGGTATATAATTGCACTATGTTGCATAAGCCATCTAGTAAGTATAAAATTCTTAAGAACGCATATAAATTATTGTATATAGTCCCCTTAGAAGGGATTGAGTTGGACTGCCTCCATACTGCTCCTATGCCTGAAATGCTCACTGTCACCATCTATCAGGCGCTTACCCTGTTTGTGGTTTTTTTTTTTTCCCCCTTCCAAACCCTCCCGAAAAATTTCTATTACAAAGTCCACAGTCTCTAACATCTTTTAGTAACAATGACATCTCCTATCTCTCGCAAAGCATTTTTGAGAGAACACTTTTTTGTCCTATGGATTTAGATGGTAAGCATATTAGGGCAGGAACACTAACTACTTTTGTCTTGTACAGCCTCAATCATGCTGTCTATGCCTAACAACAAATAAATCTATTTCAATGAGTGATGTTGGATTTAATTATTTACACTTGCTTAAATAGCCCATGCAGCTATGTAGCATACCAGATGATCCAGAGGCAGTGATGGTGAACTGAGCCTTATAGCATCATGGGGTGATGCCTAGGAGCCTTCCTCATAACATGTCAAAATCTAAATTTTCATTTAGCAAACAATTATGTTTCTATCCCTCATGTTTGCCAAGAAAAATTTGAAAATGTGACTCAAGTGTAACTGATGTGGTGATGTTTGCCAACAACCTACATCAGCCATTAGAGCCACAGAGGAAGCTGCCTTCCTTCACCCCCACTACCCAAAAAGTCAGGATGCTCTGCTAGATTGGCTTTCCCCGTGGTTGGAATTACACCCCTCATGGCTCCACTTCTTTGCTCTGACCTATTGCTGTTATGGGCCAAGTGAAGAGCATGAATTAAGTTCTGGTAGTTTCTCGTGCTATCCACTTAGGGCACCAAAATTGTGCCTGAGTCTCCTTGCTATTTTTTTCAATTTTATAATCATTTCTTTTTACATTTTTTTTCCCCCTGTTCCCTGCTATTGTGTGAAAGACCCACTCAAACAGAAGCCAGGCCTTGATCCTGCATCAGGAGCTGACAGTACTGTCCCCTGCATGTGTTCAGAATCCCATTGTACTAACGTAGAGGTCTGCAGGAGCAAATCAAAATTGACTGACTATACCGGCATAGTCGTGAAAATGATTACATAAAGTGCTGTCAATTACACAAAGTAATGAGAGAAGAGAAAATGCTTTTTCTCTTTAATTTCTTGTTAATGTTTAGGATGTTTTTAAACAACAGTAGGTTAACAATTTTCAGATAGCAGTGTGGTTTTTGGAAGTTGAAAACAACTCTGTAAGTGGAGGCTACTATCAAGCCTCTTGGATCTGGCTTCCTTTTCTTCCTCATATTCCCATTAACCCCACCACTATGTAGGAGATAAGCTGACCCATTCCAAAAGGAACTGTGCGTTGGTTTTGAACCTACTGTTTCCTTTGCTGTAGAGATCCAGAAGTTAAAAAATCAAACAAACTGAGCAATTACAATTATTCCAGAACATTAGAAATATGGATGAAGAATTGCCTGCTATAAAATTAAATCGAAAGACCATCCTGAAAACTAGTTCAGATAGTATTTTAAAATTATGATTCTTTTCTAGTCATTGGTGTTAAAAAGACAGTTAAAAGGGAAATCAAGAACCTATTTTGGGTCTCATTCAACACGATCAAGATGCAAAGAGACTAAGGTATACATATTTGGCTGACATATGCTTTTGTTCAGAAGGAATCCATCCAAGCTGTCAAAGAATGTGCCTGATGGGTGTAGTTATTTACACCTTAAATGACTGCTTTTTGGAGCAGCTAGTCCTGGAACCAACAAGAGGAGAGGCAGTTCTTGATTTATTCCTAAGTGGAGCACAGGATCAGGTCCAAGAGGTGCATATAGCTGGAGCACTTGGTACTAGTGACCATAATATAATTAAATTTAACATCCCTGTGGTGGGGAAAACACCACAGTGGCCCAACATTGTAACATTTAATTCAGAAAGAGGAACTACACAAAAATGTGGAGGTTATTAAACAGAAAATAAAAGGTACAGCACTAAAAGTAAAATCCCTGCAAGCTGCATGGGATAGAGCCAAAATAGAGGCTCAACTTAAATGTATACCCCAAATTAAAAAACATAGTAAGAGAACCAAAAAAGAGCCACCATGGCTAAACAACAAAGTAAAAGAAGCAGTGAGAGGCAAAAAGGCATCCTTTAAAAAGTGGAAGTTAAATCCTAATGAGGAAAATAAAAAGCATAAATTCTGTCATGTGAAGTGTAAAAATGTAACTAGGAAGGCCAAAAGAGAACTTGAAGAACAGCTAGCCAAAGACTCAAAAAGTAATAGCAAAAAAATGTTTAAGTATATCAGAAGCAGGAAGCCTGCTAACCAACCAGTGGGGCTACTGGATGATTGAGATGCTAAAGGAGCACTCAAGGATAAGGCCATTGCGGAGAAACTAAATGAATTCTTTGCATTGGTCTTCATGGTTGAGGATGTGAGGGAGATTCCTAAACCTGAGCCATTCTGTTTAGGTGACAAATCTGAGGAACTATCCCAGATCGAGGTGGTTTTGGAACAAATTGATAAACTAAAACAGTAATAAGTCTCCAGGCCCAGATGGTATTTACCCAAGAGTTCTGAAGGAACTCAAATGTGAAATTGCAGGCCTACTGACTGTAGTCTATAACATCATTTAATCAGCTTCTGTACCAAATGACTGGAGGACAGCTAATGTGCTGCCAATATTTAAAAAGGGCTTCAGAGGTGACCCCAGCAGTTACAGGCCAGTAAGCCTGACTTCGGTACCGGGCAAACTGGTTGAAACTATAAAGGACAAAATTGTCAGATACATAAATGAATATAATTTGTTGGGGAATAGTCAACATGGTTTTTATAAAGGGAGATCATGCCTCACCAATCTACTAGAATTCTTTGAGGGGGTCAACAAGCATATGGACAAGGGGATCCAGTGGAAATAGTGTACTTAGTTTTTCAGAAAGTCTTTGAGAAGGTCCCTCACCAAAGGCTCTTAAGCAAAGTAAGCAGTCATGGGATACGAGGGAAGGTTCTTTCATGGATTGATAACTGATTAAAAGATAGGAAACAAAGGGTAGGAATAAACGGTCAGTTTTCAGAATGGAGAGAGGTAAATAGAAGTGTCTCCTGGGGTCTGTACTGAGACCAGTCCTATTCAACATATTGATAAATGATCTGGAAAAAGGGGTAAACAGTAAGGTGACATAATTTGCAGATGATACAAAACTACTCAAGATAATTAAGACCCAGGCAGACTGCAAATAGCTACAAAAGGATCTCTCAAAACTGAGTCATTGGGTAACAAAATGGCAGATGAAATTCAGTGTTGATAAATGCAAAGTAATGCATATTGGAAAATATAATCCCACCTATACATATAAAACGATGCGGTCAAATTAGCTGTTACCACTCAAGAAAGAGATCTTGGAGTCTGTGGATGGTTCTCGGAAACAGGGCCGGCTCCAGCATTTCTGCCGCCCCAAGCCAAAAAATAAAAAGCCACGATCGGCGGCGGCAATTGGGGGGGCCGGAAAAGCTGCGATCGGCGGCGGCAGTTCAGCGGCAGGTCCTTCAGTCCCAGAGGGAGGGAGAGACCTGCCACCTCCGAATTGCCGCACATGCTGCCCCTCTCCCTTAGCCACCCCAACCACCTGCTTGTTAAGCTGGTGCCTGGAGCCGGCCCTGCTCAGAAAACATCCACTCAATGTGCAGCGGCAGTCAAAAAAGTGAACAGAATGTTGGGAATCATTAAGAAAGGGATAGATAAGACAAAAAATATCATATTGCCTCTATATAAATCCATGGTACGCCTACATCTTGCGTACTGCATGCAGATGTGGTCACCCCATCTCAAAAAAGATATATTGGACTTGGAAAAGGTTCAGAAAAGGGGCAACAAAAATTATTAGGCTTATGGAACAGCTGCCATATGAGGAAAGATTAATAAGACTGGGACTTTTCAGCTTGGAAAAGAGACAACTAAGGGGGGATATGATTGAGGTCTATAAAATCATGACTGGTATGGAGAAAGAAAATAAGGAAGTGTTATTTACTCCTTCTCATAACACAAGAACTAGGGGCCACCAAATGAAATTAATAGGCAGCAGGTTTAAAACAAACAAAGTATTTTTTTACACAATGCACAGTTAAGCTGTGGAACTCCTTACCAAAGGATGTTGTGAAGGCCAAAATTATAACAGGGTTCAAAAGAGAACTAGATAAATTCATGGAGGATAGGTCCATCAATGGCTACTGGCAGGGATGGTGTCCCTAGCCTCTGTTTGCCAGAAGCTGGGAATGGGTGACAGGGGATGGATCATTTGATGATTACCTGTTCTGTTCATTCCCTCTGGGGCACCTGGGATTGGCCACTGTCAGAAGACAGGATACTGGGCTAGATGGACCTTTGGTCTCACCCAGTATGGCCGTTTTTATGTTCTAGTTGGTTACCAGACAACAGTCAGCTTAGAATTCACAAGTAAATCTAATGTTTGATGGCTGTTTTGATCTGGATAGTATATACTAAAGTACTGAATTATTTTTTATTACCTAATCTTAATATTAGACCAATGACCAACATTCAGAAGGCCAAGTGTTATACCCTTGTGAAATGTTGTCTGCCAATTTGTAAACAATGGCCCAGCTGCTGAGGTCTTTGATCCAGTCCAAACATCCTCTTCCCCTGGATAGTTATTGCATTTACCCAAAATCTGTGCATCTTTGAGAGTGGGCAGCATTTCCCCCCCCCCCCCCCGCTTCGTTCCCACCTCCCCTGTGGAAGAAGCAGGGAGTCCAGTGTACAAAACCGTACATTTTCCAACATCCACTGGGGGTACAAGGTGTTCTCTTCAGGGTTGGCTTTCCAAGACAAGGGCTTGCACCAATTCAGAATGACCCTCTGTTGCTTTTGCTAGCTCCCTGGCAGTGCAGCTGCAATAGCAGCTTGGAAAGTGCTTGCTTTCCTTGAAGCGCTGCTGCCAAAGGGAACAATCTAAACATTGGTCCACACTGTGCCTTTACTCAGCTTCTTCATGCTTGTAATCTCCTCTGCAGATCCACTGGTATAGGTAGTGCCACGGAGGCATTATTGTTAACCCCCTTGTGTCAAAAGTAGCATGCACTGCGTACATGGGTCTACTCAGTTCAATCTGGCTCTATTCTCACACTGGCTTCCAGTTTATTTAAAGATTAATTGCATGTGGTGTTAAAATTATTTATTTGTATTACAACAGTGGTCAGAGGTCTCATCTGAGATTGTACAGTACCTAGCATAACTGGGGCCCAAACACCTGAGAGACAGTCCAAAGAGCTTACAGTGTACATTAGGATAGGAAATAGAGGCACAGATAGGAGACGTGACTTACCCAAGATCACAAATCTGGTCACTAGCAGAGCTGGGAACAGAATCTAGGTTTCCTGAGTCCCTGGCCAGTTCCCTATCCACTGGACAATGCTGCCTCTCCATATTTATTTGATTTACAAATGCAAATAAAACAGCACAAAATAAAATGAATTTTAAATTATTTTCAGCATTTCTGGTGCTGGAATACTTTTGTTTCTTGTGTATCTCTTCACAGAGTAGTAATATAAAGAAAATGTGCTACATTCTATAAATCAAATGGCCCTTAGAACAATGAATTTAGCAATAAATATATTTATAGTTTTACCATATTAAATCAATGTTTGTATTCATTTATCATCTTCAAGTAACTAAAGTCTGTTCCCAATGTGAAATGAGCATATTTTTTATTCCATGCCTTTTATTCATCTTTCTACAAGTGTTTTCTTCTATTGTTTACTGAAAGAACAGTAAAATGTCATTTATGAACATTTTTATGGTTTCAGAATCAAAATTATAATGAAGATACAATATTCACGTAAAATGTATCATCCAGGAAAATAAATCAGTGTAAAATCAGCCAAAAACTTCTTGGAGGGGAGAACAGAAAGCAAAAATATGTGTATGTATATCCTGAACACCTAATAAATTAATAAATGTTACTTTAAATACTATAGGGGATCATGGTTAAATATTCAAAGTTGTGAACACATTTAATTAATAATTAGGTAAAATAGATAATCCTTAATAGCCTTATTTTTATACTTCCATAGCTAAGATTTTTTTTCACCATCTTAATAATAGAAAATCCCCATTGCATATGAATTTTACATAAGCTATATTTAGCTCAAAAAAGAAACCAAGAGCAATTAATTTAGATCATATCAACAGTAATTTTGTCTGTCTAGACCAGCTGGCTTTTGATCTACCAGGCACTAGAAAAACTTTTTTCATTAATTTATTTTAAATAATATATTTAATGTGCTAACTAGAACTATTTCCTGCTTCCCTCCCATGCCCACTCTCCCGCCTCAAAATACAAAAGCAAACCAGTAGGAGGGACTGGTGGTGATGGGATCAGTGGTTCCATGTCGCCTATAAAGGTGTGATCTGCAGTCTTTAGGTTGGTGAAATGAGTTGTAAGGGTCTGAGTTCAATTTTTAGTGGATAGCTTTTCTCAAAGAACATTATCCCAATTGGTGCCTTTGTTAGTGTCAGCAGAAGGTTTGAACATTCATGAAGACTGAATTATTTTCTGACTCCCAAAGGTGGTCCCTCCAGAAATGGGTGGGAACATTAATGTAGTAATTTATACTGCCAGTGCCATTGCTATGCTAGTTTTGAAGAAAAACAGAACTTCAGTCTTATGTACATCAGTGTACACCTTTAACACAAGCACTACATTAACTGTAGCAATATACCCATCTTTTTAATATTAATTTTTATTTGCATCATATGCATTTCAAAATATAACATCCCAGAAAAGTTTCAAACCTTAAAAAAAACCAAAATCAGTGGTTTTAAATGTCACTACAAATCTCATGAATAACATTTACCATGTTTCAAAATTCACTCTGTAAATAAAGGCCTGTATATGTAGATAGTTTTGTAATACTGTGAACTTTTAAAAGGATTATTATTATTTTACTGTATGTTGTTATAACACTCAAAGTAAATGTTTAGTGTGAAATAAGCACTATAAACTGCCCTTATAATGAGAAAGATGTCACATACAGCATCACTTACCTACAAGATTTTGTGCCACTTAATAGCATGGGGGAACCCTATATACAGATGATAAAAAATGTGAGTAATAATTTTAAAATGAATCAGTAATTTGAAATTAAAAAATCACTACCCATAAAGGGGCATATATACACAAAAGTGCTAACTCCAAGTCAGGAAAACAAGCTATTGGGTCCTTACACAGGTGCTGGAACTAGGAGTATGGGAGATGCTGCCACACCCCCACCTTGAAGTGGTTTCTATTATATACAGGATTTACAGGTTGGTCCAATGGCTCTCAGCACCCCCACTATAAAAATTATTCCAGCACCCCTGAATCCTTGGTAGAAAAAGAAAAGGAGATAAACAATTCCCAGTTACAGACATAAAAAACAAACAAGCAATGGGTAGCTGGTTCACACTGTGGGGCAGAGTCTAGCTAGCATGATTTTTATATTTAAAACTATCCCCTGGGTCTGGGAGTTTAGATGATCCAAAGCCCATTGAAGTAAAGTGAGAGTCTTTTCATTGACTTCAATGGTCCTTGGATCATGCCCCATCCTAGGCAGCAGAGTTAAAAGGGTAATCTGACCAAAACTGGGAATGAATCTGCCTGTTCTGTGTTTGGCTCCATTGGAGGAGTGTGGCAAGAGTTGAGCTGTTATTCCATACTTTTTTGCTGTAAAATTTCTGCTTTAGGGTTTGGTGGTAAAATCCAAGAGCACATAGCTCTTATATTCTGCAGTGCTGCTGATCCCTAGTATAATAGGATTTAATTAATACATATGACGTACTGAGTTAAAAGTATCTACATGAAATAAAATTGTTTTCCAATTCGGACTGGTTTGGAAATATATATACTCCATGATACAAGATACCCTGAGTTGGGTTTCTAAGTTTTCATAAAAAATAGATTCTTATCTAAAAAGGGAGATTTTATTCAACAATGATCACTGCCTTCTCCACTGCACAAATATACCATGTAAGGGCTTGTCTACACGAAGAAGTTAATTTGGATCCAGGTAGGGTGTGAATATAGAGCATAATTGCTATTGCTAACTGCCTGCGGGGAGCTCTTATTCTGGAATAAGGTTTTTTAAAATTCCAAATAAATTTAATCCACTTCCAGAATAGGTTAAACTAAACAGTAGCAAAGAACTCTTACTCTGGCGTAAGAGCATCCACACAAGCAGTTAATCAGGAATAGGTGTCCCTGTAGATAAGCCCTAATTAAATCTAGTTTTACTTAAGAAAGTGAAAAAAGAAAAGATTATAGTGATGTAGCCTCCAGGCTCAAATTCACCTAGCTCCTTCAGCAAGAGTGTGTTAATTGTCAACTGCCTGGCTCACAAATGTGGAATTACAAGACTGAGACCATAGAAAACTGGGAGGTTGAAAGAACGAGGAGTACTTGTTGAGGACACTAGGCCCGTGCCGTGAGCCTCCGCACCGAGCACTGTCTGATTTGGGGGGATCTTTGTCACGGGTTTGCTGGGCACGGAGCTGCTTTACAGAAGAGGCGCGCGCCCCGGTACAACCCCGCCCGGCCTGACATTCTAGGCGCGGAGCTGCCCCGAACCGCCAACGCCTTTTCTACCCGATCACCACGTGCCAGAGGGTTTGCGGGATCGGGGCCTTGCGCTCTTACCGCTGTACCGTCAGCCTGGCTGCGCAGCGCTGCACGAGGCAGGGATCTCCCACCCCGCCCCCGCCCCCTGGCTGTGGCTGCCCCTCGCGCCGTTCCCTCCCGCCCCGCCCATGCCGACTGTTCGCGCAGCGCGTTTGGCCCCCGCGGGGTGCCGTAGGCGGTGTGACGTGCGGCCCTGGGTTCCCCATTGGCGGATTCAATAGTCGCGGGCTACTTGAACGGTGGGAGCGGAGCGGGCTGGAGGAGCTGCCCGCAGCGCAAGTCCCATTTCTCCCGGGCACCCCAGCGGCGCGGCGCCTCTATCCCCAGGGAGCGGCCGCAGAGCCGGGTGCCCGCCGAGCTCCGACCCCCCAGTACACGCGGCTGCCGAGCCGCGCAGGAGCCCCCCGGCGCTGGGATGATGCTGGCGGGCGCCGCTGACCTGGAGCAGGAGAACCAGGAGAATGTGCCCCCCGGCGGCAAAGCGCGGCCGCCCGCCGCCGCCTCCGGGGCCCGCCCGGTGCTGGCGTTGCTGCGGGGCAACCAGCGCCGCCCGACCCAGCAGCAGGCAAGGCGGGCGCTGTACGATGGGGCTGCCGGGCGGGGGCGCTGCGGGCCGGGGCTCTGGTGGCGGCTGTACTCGCGTCGTCCCTACCGCTTACAGTGCCGGCGGGCGCGTCTGCACCGGGGCGCTGCAGCGACCGGGACCGGCTCCTGTGCTTGGACCCCGACTCTCGTACCCCGCAGTGTGAACAGCTGCCCGGCATCCGCCATCTTAGGGCCGCGCTTCTCTCTGCTGCGCCCCGCGGAGCAAGGAGCTGGCCGGGGGTAGCGAGCTGTCAGCAGCCGGCCGGGGGAGTTGGCTCCTGCTGGGCTGGGGATGCGGGGCTCGGCTGGGGTGGGTGGGGCGCCTAGACAGCAACGCGCCAGCATTGCTGAGAGACGGGCAGGCTCCGCGGCTCCTGCCTAGGCTGAGCACCTGGGAGCGCGGGCCGGGCACATGGCGGTGGCTCTCCTCGAGCAGAAGAGAGAGAGAGGGCGGACTGCTCAGGCACGACGTGACTAGCTCGGAATATTGCCGGGGCCTCCATGGATAGCCCTAAATCGCGATGCAAACCAGCGGGCGTTAGGCTGCAATGGGTTCCGGAGCCCTGTTGGATGGAAAGAGGGGAGGGCTCCATGGAAACACTAATGGCAAACTCTTATTCTAGGCTGCTCTTGCTCACGCATCCTGGAGTATTAATGATGAAAACTATGGCAAAGTTCCAGCTGGGAAAGGGGGTAACAAACAGCCTGCTTTTGCCATCCATATGGATGAGCCTGATGGGGAGAGACGAAAGAGACAAGTGGTTCCTAAAAAGGCTGTGTCCCATGAAGAGGTCCTAGGCTTAAATACTGCTGTAACGTCTTTAGGAGACAGAAAACCCTTGGCACCCCTAGACAATCCAATGGATCTTAGTTTTGGTAAGTATGTTCATTACTAACAGAAAATGGTGTATAAAGCACAGATTCTGTCTTTGAAATTGACATGCCAAATTCAGTACTGGGCTCTCATATAGGCTACTTTATACAATACTAAATCAGTTTAACTAGGTACTACATAAATTTAATTGCAGTTGAAAGTTACAAATCTGTAGTCTGTTCAAACATGCAGTATTGTAGCAAGAATACTAGACTTGCATCTCTTGACAATTCCTAATGCATTTGTCAGTTCTGAACAGCAGTGGTTCTCAACCTATTTACTATCCTGGGCTGCATATGCAGCTCTCTCTGTGAAATGTGGGCCACATCTATCCACACTATATATACTACCTGTATGGCCCCAATGATGTCACATGGGCTGCAGCTATGTCCTGATTGGGTTGGGGGTTGAGAACCACTACCAGTGTTGAGGCTCCAGGGTTGGGAGGGCACTAACCCACCCTCATCTAAAGCCTCCTCCTCTTCCCGCCCCCTCCCCAAGGGGAGGCTCCACTAGACCCAGGTGTCAAAAGATTACAGGGACAACAAATGAAAAAACCAGGACCAGGAGTGAGGATTACAGGTTCAAAAGCAGGGATCCAGAGGGAGACACTGACCAGAGAACCTCAGACACTACCCCACTGCACCTTATATGCATTTGTCTGTAGTTGAGCCAGAATGTATTCACTTGGTTTTTCTGAAGTGAACACTTTTCCCACTATGCTCCTGTAGTACCAGGTCAGTGAAACTAAATTTGCAAAATTCTAGCAGAAACTGGATGCAAGTATCTTTAAATCACACTTTCAATCTCAATTGGATTATCAAAAGTAATTTATCACAAACAAGAATTCTCAATTTGATTGTGGGAAGACCAGACCATTCTAGATCTTAGATCAGAGCAGTACCCATGGAGAAGTGTCAGTCTTTGCTGTGATCTTTCCATAAGTAATGGAACAATATCTTCCTATAAAGGTCCAGTTTGAGTGATTTAGGGTTGCTTAGAAGACCTCCCAAATCTAGAGGCTATGGGAGAGGACATAGATTTGAGTTGGTAGGTGGCTAATTCCTGAAGCTGCTCTATTTCTTCCTGATACTTCCTCCCTGTGCATTACCAAAGCTATTTTCAGTCAATCACTCTGCTTTGCCCACTAACTGCCGTATTTGTGTGTCCTTACCCTTCTTAGCTCCACTGTGGCTCATGAGTGAAGGATCTGTTTGAGCCCTGCCACCTTGTAACTTATTGGAGGGGGTTATGGATTGCAGGGAAACACAAACCACTTTAGAGCTTTGCTCCTAGCTACAGTCTTGAAGGCTAAAGGGAAAAGGAGCAGAGTATTTAACTCCAGGCATGGTCTCTGCCGAGACTGGAATGCTCTTAGCTCAGAGGGTACTGATAGGGTGGTACCTCTAGCTCCTGCTGTCTCCAGGTGTGAATACTGGAGCTCCAAACTCAATCTGAAAATAAGTGCTTCAAAATGCTTGAATTCATGGGGGGGGGAGTGTGGCCTCTACTACAAAGGGATGTGGAGGTCAGGGGTTACTGCGAAGGAGAGTGTGGGGCAACACAAATACTGCTGCTATGTTGCAGTCTTGCTATAGTCTATATTGACTCCTTCATGTATATGCACAGGTATATCACATGCCATGTATTAAAAACACAACTGACACTGACTGAATCTAACAAGACTAATACTTAATTCTATGGTTCCCTTTTTACATTGCTGTCTAAAATGTCTAATCCAATTTCCAGAACTAGAATCCACAATGTAATTCCTTAATCCCCTCTGTTCAAGTATTAAATGGGTCTAGATTGGGTCAATTTACGTAACTTATATGGTAGCCTGCTGGTTTGTGGATTCCTAAAATAATGACAATGGGATATTGTTAGACACACTGTAGTTATTCTCTACATGTAAATACATCTGTGGAGGGACCATATCAGTAGCCTAGTTCTGTAGCTCTGGCAACTACTTAATCCCCATTGTGAAAATCTACCTCCATTTTAGACCAACCTCTAAACTCACTAATCAAAGGCTTCAGCTTACTCTAAATCAGCACGGAACTTGAATTTTTATTTTAACATGGTATCACAAAGTGACTTCTTCTGATTGTCAGGGTAGAGATACCCTTTGCACTTCATGTTTGCCATTGAGCTCCCTTTCCCTTGGAACAGTTGATAAGGGATTCCTGAAGAACAAATGTGTCTAGTTCCCAGTGACTAAAATGAAGTAGGATAAAACCGCAAACTGCTGACTTTCTGGTCTCCCTGGACTGCTGCAGCTTTGGTGGCTCAAATGCATAAGAAACTAAACTAACACTCAGTGTTAATCATTAGACTCTCTTGTAAATGTGTGGGCTGACAACTCTACAAACTTAAATTAGTGTGGCTACTATCTTGAATTTTTTTTAGATTCTCCAAGTATTATGGATATATCAGTAACTCAAGAAGTGGAAGAAAAAGTAAACGTTAACCAAGTGCCAGACTACATTGAAGACATCTATACATACCTTAGGGAAATAGAGGTAAGAGGCCATAAATATGCCCTTAGAACTAGAAGTGTTTGGTCTACATTCTGGACAGAATGTAGAAATTCTTATGCAGTGTTAAAGCTAGTACAGTGACAGAATAAGCAATTTATAAGTTGAGAGAGGACACTAGACCAGGGGTCGGCAACCTTTCAGAAGTGGTGTGCCAAGCCTTTATTTATTCACTCTAATTTAAGGTTTTGTGAGCCAGTAATACATTTCTAACATTTTTAGAAGGTCTTTCTATAAGCTATACAAGAATAGCTTAGTTGTATAAAGAAAACAACATTTTTAAAATGTTTAAGAATTTTTATTTAAAATGCAGAGCCCCCCAGACCAGTGGCCACGATCCAGGCACTGCAAGTGCCACTGAAAATCAGCTTGCGTGCCACATTTGGCATGTGTGCCATAGGCTGCCTACCCCTGCACTAGACTATGGAATCATTTCCTGATGAAACTGCTGAACCCTTCTCAAATTATACTGAAACTGGCTAGATAATCCACTGAACACAAAATAGAGAATAAGCCCATACTGGCTGGACAATGGACTTGGTGACCTAAGACCTTTGATATCTAAACTAGATTCTACTTTAGATGTAGTACATGTGTTTAACCAACTCTTGGATTCTTATCTGTGGTGGATTTTTGGTCAGTAAGAATAAAAACATAAGAATGGTCATTCTGGGTCACACCAATGGCCCAGTATCTGATAGTAGCTAATACCAGGTGCTTCAGAGGGAATGAACAGAACAGGTAATCATCAAGTGATCCATTCCCAGCTTCTGGCAAACAGAGGCTAGGGAACAGTCTCGTCTCTTTGCAAGATTCAAATACTAATTAAATCTCTTATGTACATAAATCACAACTGTCTTAACAGGTGAAATGCAAGCCTAAAGTGGGTTACATGAAGAAGCAGCCTGATATAACAAACAATATGAGAGCTATTCTTGTGGACTGGCTGGTGGAAGTTGGAGAAGAATATAAATTACAGAATGAAACTCTGCACTTAGCTGTAAACTACATTGATAGATTTCTTTCCTCAATGTCTGTGCTGAGAGGGAAGCTTCAGCTTGTGGGGACTGCAGCTATGTTGCTAGCATCGTAAGTTTAAACTAGCATCCATTGCTTTTCAACTTCTAGAACTTGATCACCTTTTCTGTAGGTGTCCAGAGGGAAAATCTGGGGGCTGTATTTTCTTTTTCCTTGTCTATAGAAAAGAACTGGGGATGGTGGCACAACTTAGTGAATCCTTCTTTTCCCAAGAGGCCTAGATTCACATCTGGCATCCTCAGGGTTGTGGGAGTGTTTTTGTGTGTGTGTGGGGGGTGTTTAAAGCACATATGACATTTGCAAGCCATGGAATGTGGCTTCTCTCTTTATCTGAGCTCATGTAACTAGCACTCTAAAATCAATACTCAAAGTCTTTTTACAAGCCTTTGTCTCAGGGTACATAGGGCCAATGAGAACATGGAAATTTGAACACAACTCAATTTGAGATTCCTGAAACTACAGTAACTAGAAGTACTAGTTTTAGTACTAAAAAAAATCACATTACTAGCAATAGTGTACTGAGAAGAACTGCTTAAAGCTTTCAGTATAACATCTAGATCTCTAAAGCCATACAAAGTGACTTAATGTAGCAACCAGCAGAGTTTCTAGGGAGGTACAGTTCTGCCATCTCTCCAACTGCAGTCAGATTTGGCAAACATGATTCTACTAAACACTGAGACTGATGGACATGCTCTTTATCTGTAGCTACCAGCTTACTGTTTCTTTCAAACTGCAGGAAGTTTGAAGAAATCTACCCTCCTGAAGTAGCAGAGTTTGTTTACATCACAGATGATACCTACACCAAGAAACAAGTCCTAAGGATGGAGCACTTAGTGTTGAAAGTCTTGTCATTTGACTTGGCAGCTCCAACAATAAACCAGTTCCTCACTCAGTACTTCCTATACCAGCAGACTAATGCTAAAGTGGAACATTTATCAATGGTAAGTATGGATTTGGAGTTAATAGACCTTTCTGGATGCATTAGGCTTAGTACTTGTGGAGCTTTCAGGCTTGCTGTCATTCCCCACTGGAGAAGGGGGGATGTGCCAATTGTGTGTATTTAAAAAAAACTAAAAAAAAAAAAAAAAAAATCTGAAAGCTTAAAACTGGCAGGCTGAGAACAGCAGCTTTGCTTCCCTGTCTGGTTTCTAGAGGTTGCAGCTGGCACTCTATTCTAGTGGTGAGACTGCAGTACTCTAGTGCTCATTATAGTGAGAATTGGCCATAAAAGATGGCCTTTCATGCCTGTCACAATGAGAATTCAAATACTGGCTCAGCCTTGGCTGAGGGGACATAAATTCAATGGATGAACTACAGTAAGCTAAAATGTAAAGCTTATGTGATCTCAGGAAGACTTACTATAGTCTACTTTGTAAACATTTGGTGGTCTCTACAGCACTGGCTCATTCAGGCTCATTGTAGACCGGGGTGGGCAAACTTTTTGGCCCAAGGGCCACATCTGGGTGGAGAAATTTCATGCAGAGCCATGAATGTAGGGCTGGGCATGGGGTGGGGTGCAGGAAGGGGTTCAGGGTGCAGGTTCCAGCCTGGCACTGCTTACCTAGAGCAGCTGTAGTGGGGCTATGGTGGGCTCCCCACCTGCCCTGGCCCTGCATTACACTGCTCCGGAAGCATCTGGCACCATGGCTCCTGGAGGGAGGAGAGGCTCAGTGCACTACCCTGACCTGCAGGCACTGCCCCTGCTGCTCCCATTGGCCACAGTTTCCTGTCCCCTGCAACTCCCATTGGCTGGGAGTGGTGCCTGTCGGCAAAGGCAGTGCATGGAGCACTCTGCTGCCCTCTCCTCCTCTCCCCCCCCCCCCCCCCCCCCCCCCCCAATCCTTCATCAGGATGTGGTGCTGGCCACTTCCGGGAGCAGCACGGGGCCTGCAGTGCCCCGGACGTGGCTGGCCCGTGGGCTGGATCCAAAGCCCTGGTGGGTTGGATCCAACCCCTGTGCTGTAGTTTGACCACCCCTGGTCTTCACCAATATTTGACTAAATCCTAGCTGAGATGAAAAGGACACTGTTCTGATGTAAAACTAACCCTCCCTTGGGACACAGGCAGCAACTATAGAAATAGTCAAAATATTTTGAAATATATGAAGTGGAATAACATGGGCACCAGAGTATAGAACCAAATACTTATTTGGATCTGAGACTTTCCTTTGAATATTGAGAGCTATATTTATATTGCTGCAAAAATTGGATGCTTGTCTTAAACACTGTATTGAAGGCTAGTTAACAAATAAGTGTTACTGTACACCTTAACTAATGAGGAAGATGCTAAGACTGTAACCATCTTGTACTGGTGATAGCTTCTAATCATTTGGCAATGACTTTCTTTACAGTATCTGGGGGAGCTGAGTTTAATTGATGCTGATCCATACTTGAAATACTTGCCATCACTTATTGCTGCTGCAGCATTTCATCTAGCAAGCTATACTATCACTGGACAAACCTTGGTATGTAGAACAAGTAGCTTTAGAAAAGTCTCACTTATAAGTAAATAGCCTTAAATACAGCAAATTGCAACATTCTGTATGAGCTGTTCTTGGCTGGCAATGCATAATTTCTATTAATAGGTTTTGATCTTATATGGGGTTGAGGGTGTGATTAGTCTAATTTTTAATTGTCCTTAGTCAGAACTCAGTAATGGTTTCTACACCAGCCCATTGGCTAGATTCCAAAATCAGCAAGCTTCTAACAGTGGGTGATCGCTAGAGGAGTACTTTACAGAATATGGGGTGTGTGTCGTATCTTCTCTTCTCCCCCCCCCCCCCCCCCAAATATATTAGTGCTATCTCCAGTATTCTCCTCCTAAACACTGTCTCTTGCAGGGACACTTACTTTCTTTACTGAAACAGTATTTTAATTCTTTTGCCTTAACTACTTGGAAGCACAGAGGAAAGGACCACTACTGGAAGAACAAACAGTTATGTCTTAGAGCCTAGCATAGTTGAGATGATGAATAGGATGTTTTTGTCTGATAGGTAGTTATAGATCAGCAGGTATGGGTATACAGTGGAAGATTGCATGCAGCTTATGCTTCTTTGGCAGTTCCAGCTTGATATTTATACTTTACAAAAGTGAAAATATCATTGGCATAACACTAATAGCTACTTTGCCAAGGAATCATGCATTCTGCTAGTACCCTTTCTACCTGCAGGTGGAGACATGGAATACCCACTGTCTAGAATAGCATTAAGTATAGCTTTGTCTTGTATTCCAAGTACAGTAACTCCTAACATTATGTTCCTGAAAAATGTGACTTTAAGCAAATCCAATTTCCCCATAAGAATTAATATAAAGGGGGTGGGGAGTAGGTTCCAGGGAAATTTTTTTCACCAAACTACATAGTGTGTGTGTGTGTGTGTGTGTGTGTGTGCTATGTGTTGAACAATTTTTAATACTGTTCACAGCTATGATTGTGAAGCTTGGTTGAGGTGGTGAAGTTAGAGGGTGGAAGAGGGAGGGATATTTCCCAGGGAATATCTTGCTGCTAAATGATGAACTAGACTTGGCTGAGCCCTCAAGGGTTAAAATATTAATGTAGCCTCTCCTGCAAGGCAGCACGAACACAAGGGAGGTGAGAGCATAGCAGACAGACCCACACCTTGTGGGGTGCAGGGGGGGGAGAGAGGCACACTTCCCCTTTAAGTAAGCTGACCCATTCTTAAGTGCGTTGTCTTTTTAAGTCCATCAGGAACTTGAGGCAATAGCTGCTGCCCCAAGCTCTCTATTAGTCTGTGTCCCTTCCCTGCTCTATATGGAGAAGGGGTAAGCCAGCTGCAGGAGCAGGGGGGAGGGGGACACCCTGACCTTAGCCCCTCCTGCACAGCAAGCAGGAGTCTTTGGGAGTAGCGCCAAGGCAGAGGGCAGGAGCAGCACATGGTAGTGGGGGAGGGACAGCTGAACTGCCTTGATAGCTCAGTGGGTGGCTGCAGCACAGGGAACTTAGGGGGGCTGCTGGTTCACCCTGGTTACAAGCCCCCACTAGCTAGCTGCAACAGCTGCTCTTCCTGCAAGCAGTGGACAAAGCAGGCGGCTACCAAACTACTCTAAAGTTGTGCAATGCTCCCTTTTAACAAGCATGTTCCCTAATTGATCAGCAATGTAACAACGTTAACCGGGGCAACTTTAAGTGAGGAGTTACTGTATGGGAAAACTGCTGCAAAGTAACTGATGGAAAATATGGCATATTAATCTGACCAATTTATTTTCCCTTTCCTCAGCCTGAATCTCTGTCCAAAATGACAGGATATACCCTTGAAAGCCTTAAGCCTTGTCTCATGGACCTCCATAAGACCTACCTCAGAGCAGCACAACACACACAACAGTCTATAAGAGAGAAATATAAGAGTACAAAGTAAGTACCCACTTCTCTAGGTAAACTCCAATACATACCTCTAATTTAAGCTAAGCAGGCTAGCTAGCCTACTCTGTTACAGTAGACCACTGAAGGTTGTCAGTGCACTCAATATTAAGTCTCCTCTTCCTTGCTTTTTTTGATGCAGGCATGACTTCTGTCACTGATTTGGCCACTGTCTGCTCATAAAATGAGCTAATAACCACAACAGATTTGGTGTCTTGACTTGCAACTCAAGATGTAGTCTCAGTCCAGAAATGGAGACTGATTGCAGGAATTGCTTGGTGAAGTTCAATCACCTGTTAAAGAGGTGACCATTATGTCCCTTCTAGCCCTAAAAATCTAAGTACAAAATAAGGAGTTTTAAACCTATTAAGTGTTTAGTTTAACATGTTCTGACCCATGGCAGACAGATGCTAGTTTACAAACTGTTAATGCTATATTCAGTCCTTAATATAATATAATCCCTTTAGCAGAGATTGTTCTAACATGACTACATCTGACACCCTTTTCTCCTTCAGGTACCATGGAGTATCACTCATTGATCCACCAGAGACACTAAATTTATCCTAACAATCAAGAGACTCTTAATGTGTATTATACTTGCAAGCAAATGATGTACAGTTTTAACTCTGGTCAAGATTTTTAGATGTCTTACAATCATTTCAGAATAACACCATGTGGTGTAACTTGAAATTATGAAGTTTGTTAGTTTTTATATGGTTTTAATGTAAATCTTTTTGTACATGCAATCTTGTTCTAAATATTTAGCTGGAGCTCTTTTATAAAGCTGTTCTGTTCAAATATTGAATTAACCATGAAGGTGAACTGTTAATGTTTGTTCCAAAACTACTAGAATGTCCAATTAAGGAGCAGTACATTAAAATGGGGATTTTTTTTAACTTTTGGAGTGACTGAAAGGCAAAGTGGTAAATCCAGTTATGCTGAACAAATTACAAACTTGACAACTATTTGTGGCAATATAAGATGCTATTAAGGTTTAGTTTCACTTGAGTTTAGATGAAATCTTGGCTTTAACTGTCATACTGCTAGAACTGATTTGATCTAACTCTAATATAAAAAAAGTAACCACTTCGAAGAAATCGAACTGACTTCAGTAGCTTGCAGGAATTAAATGTGGACTTGCTTCAAAAGCAGGCTTTCCAATTTAGTGCTCAAACTATCATTAAGTAGTAGTCTCTAAAGCAGCCATCTGATAGCTAGAACTATAAGTGCTGAAGTGTCCTTATGTGAACAGAAATGGCCTCTTCTAGCTATTTTCTAGTCTAAGTGTACAACTGCTACTAGTAAGTTCATACAGCATTTTTACTAAAACTTTGGTTTCTCTAAAAGCTTCCTTGTAGTAAGAGGTTTAACTACAGCTTTACCTCCCCACTGCCACCACCCTGCTAGGAAAGCAAACTACAGCAGGGAAAGTGGCCACTGGTACTACACCCTCCCCTGAGGGAGAATAAAGCTGACTACTACAGCCTGAAGGCATGCCATGGATGGATTATAGCTAGAGTGAGACTGAATTCAGAACAGCCCATTTGGACAGGCTTTTATGCAGCATGTAGTGGAAATCTTATGTCAGTGTCAAGTTTTAATTGGTCTTCTGCTTAAATTGTAGCACTCTGCTAATGTGGTAGTTGAAAATTTTTTTACTGTTAAATCAAACTGACCTTTCTCCTCCTGTAAACTTGTATTACCACTGCTCAAGATTTACTGTGCTTAAAGTGTAAAGCAGGAACAGGGTTTAAAAGGAAATCTGGAAGTTTGTCAAATAAACCCTCTACTGAAGCTGATGCCAGTGGTCTTGCTTATCTTGACCTGCATTGATCACTGTAGCTGACTTGTAACCAGTGTGATATCAATGATTCAATTCAAAAGTGGGACTGCTTTTTCCATAAAGCAGGACTCAACTGTTTCTAAACTTGGCTTAAGACACCAAGAAATAAATGCGTCTTCCTAGTCAAGCTAACTAATAGGAGGAAAGCAAATTCCTTTTTTAATCTAACATGCCATCTTACATGGGTAAGCTATAGCTTAACTCTAGTATCTAATCCAAACCTGACAATTGCCCCATGAGTCAGCTTGACAGCAATTATGTTCACTCTCATTTCAATTTTTTTAAATATGGCACAGCCAGCTTCCTCTATCAAGCAAAACCATTCTCTTCAATCCTATCAGTTTAACTAGGCAGCCTGGGCCATGAGATGTATTTTAGTTTTTTGAAAGAAGGCTAGGAAGCTACGTAGGAGGCCTGCTCCTAGGCTTGACTGAATCACCTGATTAAGAGAGGGGTTAAGGAAAGCAGAAGTAGAGGGTAGGCTTGGTGCCATGAATTTCCTGTCACCTCCCTGTGCATGCTTGACCATTCCTCCACTGGGGAATGGGGAAACCATAGCCTAAAGTACAGGGAGGATCATATTAATAACCCTCCAAAGATTAACAGGCTAAAGTCTCTGCAACAAGTTTAGAAAAAAGTCAATCTACATATGGGGGTGTGTGCATGCATTTAATTAATGTATCCCCACTAGCTTTAACTTTCATATGCTGTTTTTGAAATGCTCTAAACCATGCTCATAATTTTATATCATCCTTGGTTTAGTAGTGGCTTTGGCTCAGGGTTCCTGTGTGACTTGAGCTAACAACTGTGAGAATAGATAACTCCCTTGGATTGAAAGAAATGAGTGGTGGTATTCCTTGCTAAAGCTGCCCAATCTGATAGTGTGTGTGTGTGTGGAGGAAAGGGGCATAGCTTTTTTTTTTTTTTTGCATATTAGTGGTAGGATATAGGTAACTTTAAAGCTTATCCTACATCAAAAGCAGAGTTTATCTTGACCTTTTTAGAAGAAATGTCAGACTGTCTGCTTCCTGTTATACTGCTTCTGAAGGCAACAAAACTGCAGCACTACCACTGCACTCACTGTTATAGGGTACTGACAAACCCCTCTGCTCGTGTGAGTGGACACCTACCCTAAGCCTCTTGTCAA
This sequence comes from Trachemys scripta elegans, assembly GCF_013100865.1. Classification (NCBI taxonomy): domain Eukaryota; kingdom Metazoa; phylum Chordata; order Testudines; family Emydidae; genus Trachemys; species Trachemys scripta. Next base: position 39,438,786 of record NC_048302.1, on the reverse strand, counting down.
GATTGAGGAATCTCTAATATTAGTGAGCACAGCTCTGTTCACAGTATCTCTCTTTCTAGTTCCCTTCATAGTCTGATTTCTATTATCCCTTGCCCTTTTCCCTTAAAGCCCTAACATTTCCCTGTAAAGTTCCCAGCATCTTGTCTCCCTTACCTCAGCTATAATGCACACAAGGCTGCATTATTAGGCCAAACCTTTCCCTAAGGCACAAGCAGATTATACAGTAGAGCAAACAGTAGTTTTTGTATACCTTTCTCCCAGAACCAGTTGCATGTTTTTCCCCTCAATATAAAAGGTCAATACAAATGTAGCCTAGAGGTTGGAAAAGTGATGGGACAAGATCCCTCCAAGGAGAATTCTAGATAGGATACTTCATGTTTACAGCTCTTTCTGCTGTGTAAAGTTTATGAACCCACTGCAATATATCTACAATAGGGCCCTACATTGACTTGAGTGAAAACTTCACCTGCAGCAACTATAAAACGCTGCATTTGGACTCATTCATATTTACAGTAGCCAATTCTTCCCCATTTAAAAAAACACACAATCTGACACTGCACCTAAACATATTGGTGTTTCTTTTTAAGAAGATTATTCACTAAGAGGCATGTAAAGAGCTCTGGCAAGAAGCACTTTTTGCAAAGTTTTAAAGTTACAGAGGCAAAATTAAATCTTCTCAGTTTTACTATATAACTTATGAACACATGAAATAAAATGTACATTATTTCTACTCTTGTACGTATTTTCCTGTTTGTCTATTTCATCTTCCTTCTAAACTGCCTAATGAAGCAGATGAGATTAACTTGTCTAATGCTCCTATGTAGATCCTTTTTCCTATGTTTCTTCCTACTTCGTCTCAGTAAGTCCTAGTGTTATAGGATAGTTCTTTTTAAACTTGCAGGTTAAGTATTCCTTCATTTTCATGAAACATGGTTAAACTGAAATTTGTTTAAAAATAAACATTAACAAAGACTATAGGCTCTCTTAATTTCTTACAATTAATAGGGGAGGAATTTTTTTAGTCTGAGATGCTTGAATCACGTTCTTGGTAAAGAAGACAAAGGAGCTACTTTGTCTACAACACTCATCTCTTGCAGACATGAGACCTGATCCACTCACAATAATTCCACTACCAGTAATTCTGTTGATGTAAAGAGGTACTGGATGAAGCTTATGCTTACACTGAACACAAATCAAACCATGCCAAATCAGAACCTGAATACTTAAATATAGATTTGCACTGCCTTAAAGGAAGTTAAAAGGCTGAGAAGATACTCTTACTAGATGGAAGTGTTAACATTTACAGATGTTTTTACTGCAATTTGAGAGTTTGCTTACATATTTGGTTACCACCCTATTATACCTCCTACTCAAATGGTGATACTTGTGAATGTTTAGTTTATTGCAAGACAATGTACAGTATTATATAAAAAAATATACAGAGTAGTAGACCTGAGTTTCAGAAATGGAGGGGAGGGAGAGAAGGAAAACTGATCTACAAAAATACATTCAGTAGCTTAATATACAGAGTAAGTATGTCTCATTTCAGTATTAATCTATATAATTATTATGAAGGGAACATGACTAATGAGTAGCTCTCTTCTTTTTTCTCTTTTTGTTAAATGCTTTCTTACTTGAAGAATTTTCCTGTTGGGCACTGGTGTGAGTTCTGTGAACAAACAACATTTTAACCTAAAATAAGGCAGCATAATAAAAGACTGATGTTCCCTGCAAGTCAAGCCCCAAGTCAAAGGTTTTCAAGATCTCAGCTCTGTACATGACCCACCTACTACAACCTAATCATGTTTTACTTGTAACAGGGTTTAAAGAAAACTAAGGGAAATCCCCATCCAAACTGCAAACAACCTCAGCAACACAAATCCACATTTAACAGACAAGTCATAGTAGACTACCTTTCTAGATACCATAACTTTTATTAGCAGTGAGTTGCATGGTTCTTATAAAGAAAGGAATACATAGGTGTTAAAAATAATACAAGCTCCTGTTGCATTAGTAGGTAGAGCTGGGAAATATGGACTCTATCCTATTCACGGGGCAGAATCCACTGTAGTACACCTGAGGAGTAGGGTAGGTGGTTCTAATCCACCCTTTTGCTAACCCGGGGTAACAGAACATCCAAATATTTGATTTAAATTGCACCAGCTGGAGCAGTCCCATCAGCACTGCTTTATTATCATCAGGTGTTGATTAGCCCAAACACCAGATGCTTTGGCCTCAACTCATATGCAGAAGGAGGCATGGATGGCATAGAGTTGAACCTGCTGATTCAGGGCAGAGACTCTCTTTTTATTCAGTTTGTACAATAGCTAGGACAATGGGCTCCTGGTTCATGACAAGGACTCATAAGCACTACAGTAATACAAAAAAATTACACTACCCATAGATTCCCCAACATTAAGAGAATCCTTGGCTGCTCTCTTAGGCAGTGCAAAGAACCCAAAACAGGCTGAGGATCTGGCCCCATTATCTGAGTGCTTGCATTATGCTGAGGAATGTTTTCCTTGACAAGCATAGACACAAGGAAGCATACCATAGTTGCCGAAACTATTCCTTGTCTCAACACGGTATGCTGTTTTAAAGACACCCCCTCCCCCCACTTAACTACATAGTTTTGGTTACCGTGTTTTCTTCGGTCTCTCCTCTGGTTCCAGAATGACAACTTCCTCCTCTTCGCTGTCAGACAGTACAATTGTGTTGTCCTCTTACAAACAAACAAGAGAAAGCTGTTATTTATATTACTGTAGAACCTGAGTGTTGTTTTGTACATCACATTTCTTTGAGTATAAGTCATTACTACACACCTAGAGACATTTTAAAGCAGGAGGACATGTTTTTGTAACTCTAGTATGCAACTTACTCAAGGGCCAGAATCACCCTTTGAGCACAATAACTTTAAAACAACTGATACTTTATTTTAGCTGTTATAAACCGAACACTTCTATAAGAGTGGCTGAGTTTGTTTTAGTATCCTGCTGCCTCTGCCACATCTCTCAACAGTAGGTATAGGACAGAGCACCAAGACCATTCTCATCAGTTTGTCTTGTATTTTGTTTTGATTAGATACTGCCATAATGGCAACAGGCACAAAACAAAGCAGGTCTTTCCCCTAAAGTACCTTTCTTTGTTACCCTCTGGTCCCTACTAATTCCTCAGTATAGGGTTTCTCTCTTGTAAAAACTCCACCCTCTATTCCCAGCATGTCTTTCTGGGGTTGGATATTTCAATTTGGCAGATTTAAGCCATAACAGCTCTAAAGTCATTTTGCAGATGGTAGCTGCATCTTCCTGCTGGCAAGTACCTGTGGTTTCCCTTTCTTACTGCTGAGGAGAGGACACAGCTTCAAATACACCAGAATTAATACACGAACAGTGTTTTCAGTAACATCACATTTAAAGCAGATACTAACCCTTCTTAGTTTTGCTCACAACATTTATCTCTTCCGTTTCCATTTTCTGACCTTCTGAGGTGGTAGCATCATCACTGTTACCTTCTTCTTCCTCCTCTCTCTCAGATTCTTCAAGGTCTCCCCAGGAGTTCTCTAGTCCCTCCCCAATTTGGGCCGTCCCAGGCATCCGTAGTATTGGTTTGGCAAAACTGAGCTAATTAAGAAAAATTCAGGAATTGCCAGAATTCTTATTTGTACTCATTGTACAGCATGTTGGACTAGATAAATTTTTTGGAAAGTTTAAGTACCAACATACATACATAATCTGTGGTGAGTACCAAGGGCTGAGCACGTGATGTGAAGAAATTCATCTGAGCAAAATGGAAGTCAATGTTCTCTTGAATGGCTGACAAAGTAAAAATGCCTAAAGTATGCACAATGAATGAGACAACTGATCACCTTCACGTCACAGCCCCACATTGCCATGTAGAAGATAGCTGGGTTCATCTTTTGCTGCCTGTACTGCAGAACTCGTCTCCCCTAGAAGGGCCCCACATTGCCGTTCAGTGATTCCTCTTTTCTATATCCATGGAATAGAAATTAATGACGCCGCATGGAGCTGCAATGAACCCTCCTTAGCTGAAGGATTCAGAGGCATTAGGGGACTAATGGAAAAGGGAGACAGAGAAAGATTCTGGTGGAAAACCCACACACTGCTGATCAACATGCTATACTATGAATTCCTCTAGCCAGATACACTTTCTATAAACAAAACAAGATCTAGATGATCATAATGTAGTCTTATAGTCTTCAAAGAAATGAGAAACTCAAGATGTATTGGGTGATTCAGAAAGCGTTAACTGTGAGATATCATTGTCTTCTCACAAAAGTGATATAGTAGAAAAGATACACATCTGAAGGAGGGTCAGCCTTGGTGATGATTTCTTCAGCTTGCTCTTCCACATCATTAGTATCAACAGGAGCTCTTTCCATTTTAAAGGCAGAGATCTTTTGATTTGGTATAGACTCTGCAAAGCCAAACTTTCCACCTTCTTTTCTATTTGTTAAATAAATACAAAAATTATATTTCAAGACATTTCACATTATAAAAAGTCAAGTTAAAGAGTTCAGCTATATACAGAGATGTTATTTACAACAGCAACACTAAAAAAACAGGTTAGCTGTTTAAACTGTTAAGTCAGTAGTTCTCAAACTTTTGTACTGGTGACCCCTTTCAAATAGCAAGCCTCTGAGTGTGACCCCCCCCCCATAAATTAAAAACACTTTTTAATATATTTAACATCATTATAAATGCTGAAGATAATAACTTCATGACCCGAGGGATCCCGACCCCAGTTTGAGAATCCCTGTGTTAAATGAAACAATACAGCAAATTTGTTCCTGATTTAGGAGATCAGGGACAGAACCTTTGAACAGAGAAGGCCAAGTTTTCCCTAGTTGTGGTCTCAGTCACCTGAGAACAGCAATCCTTTTTTGAATGTGGCTGTTTTATTAGTATCATGCCACCTTCTTTAGGCAGCTAAGCTTTTCTTTTTCCAACTTTATTCTCTCCCCTCCTCCCCAAGGTTTCCCATGGTAGTCGTTTTGCATCATGCAGCGAATACTATTGGCTTGAGCGTGTCAATACAACCATCTCTTCACAGAAAACAGAACTATTAGCTGAGTCTGAATCTAACACAACTTATTGAAGATCATCAGTTGCACAGCTTCTCTTTCAGAGACTCCTCTCATAGGAAAACAGTACAAGAATAATCTGACTCCACAAAAGGTTAGTATTAACTTCCAATACATTGCATTTTAATAACCTCACCTAACTTTCCGGTCATTCTCCAAAGCCTTTTGAATTAGCTCTGTGATCTCTGCTACTTTAACACCAGTTATTTTACTGCATCTCAGAACCTGTTTGTAGTGAATAATAGTTTATTATCGTGCAATTAAAATAAACATAACTTTGTACTTAAGTAAAAACATGTACTTTTTTTGTACTGCTAGACCAGGGGTGGCCAACCTGAGCCTGAGATGGAGCCAGAATTTACTAATGTACATTGCCAAAGAGCCACAGTAATACATCAGCAGCCCCTCCATCAGCTTCCCCCACACGCCTCCCCCTTCCTCCCGATCAGCTGTTTCGTGGCAGGCAGGAGGTTTGCGGGTGGTGGGGGGAGGTGCGAGGACACAGCAGGCTCAGGGGAGGGGGGAGAGTGGGGGCAGGGCCTGTGGCAGAGCCAGGGTTTGAGCAGTGAGCACCCCCTGGCACACTGGCAAGTTGGCGCCTGTAGCTCCAGCCCCAGAGTTGGTGCCTATACAAGGAGCCGCATATTGACTTCTGAAGAAGCCACAGGTTGGCCAACCCTGTGCTAGATGCTAATGCCCCATGAATGATGTCTCAGTCAGGAAGTTCAAATGGAAGCTTCCCCACAAACCTTTAATTTAGAACTTGTTTGCTAGAGGAAATATGCTTTACACCTAGTTAGTACTGTTTAACCTGAGCAGTCTGTCAGTATGTTATATATTGTATGCCCAGATCTATACTGAAACTACCAAATGTATTGATAATTACAAAAAGAGCTATGTGCCATCTTAAGAATGCAAAAGACTTCCAATGTTTATTATTATTGGCCTTAAGAAAAAAAAAAGTTTAGTTTCATTTCAGTTCAAAGTGACAAATATTTCAAGACTAGCTGCTACACAAATACCAACTGAGAAGCATTGGAATCTGGCAGCAATAAGTTATTTGTTATAGTCAAGAAATAAGTTTATTTTTAAAAAGACTTATAAAAACCACTTAGAAATGTTAATAGATTGCTTCCCCAAATACCTTAAGCTTCAAGAAGTACAGAGTATGAGAGCAAACATTTGGCGTTTAGACCATCCCCACAAAGTACTGTCATATTTACATTTCCTATGGAATCAGACAGAGATACCATTCTTCTCTCACACTAAAACACTAGATGCCTTAATATAAATATTACAATACATCAAGAAGTTTATATCAGAGAGAATGACTAGTCAAAGAAAATGCCATTTACCTGATCTTTTAACAGCATAATCCCTCCACTGGACTGGATAGTACAAATCTCACGATGTTTATTCATGGCAATCACTAGGAGGCCATCCATTACACGTTCCTCTCGTTCACTGGGATCCACCAACAAATAGGTCCTGAAACCATTGTTGAGTAGGGCACAATAGTTAAGGGTAACCTGCTTGCCTGAAACTTTAAGGGCAGGAGACAAATTACACAAACAAGCTTCATGGTTTTTGGGATGAGTATACCCAAAGAGACTGGTTTCAGAAGTGTATGAAAAGTCTATGGAAATTTCATGTTACACAGTGCAGCATGAAGAACACCTCTTCTTCACACCTTCTCATTTCAGATAAAGCTAGGTCACTAGTGCATTTTGTTAACATGGCTATTTATGGAAACTTATGTTTTTATTTCAGTTCTGCAGAAACTGGTAGATGACTTAAGTCAGTGCCATAACAGAAACTTACCCTTGCTGGAAGAAGGCAAAACTGACACAGATAGGCATGTGATGGATACTCAAAGGGACAGGATCACGTTCCTCAGGGGTGTACTAAAAATATAAATAGTCAAGGTGGCAATTTGTTACTTATCCAATTCCGTATATAATCTATAAGAAAGTACTAAAGAAATTAGGTATTTCAGAAAAATCAAAAGTAAGAAAAGCCTAGTCATCTAAAAATTCAACAGGACTTGATTCTCTCTCTCTTTTTAAAATGTGATTTCCTATTAATATTACCTATCTAGGTAACTATACTGCACCCATCTTTGTGCTATTTGAGCCCTTCCAGTTTGGCTGAGAAGTGCTATAAAATGTCATCCTAATTTAAATTTTTTAATGTTTACAGTCTCTCAAATTGAAAATCAATAACTGTATACTATACATATTGATAAAAACAAATGTATCTATTCCTATCCCTTGATATTAAGTAGCTCTACCTCCAAGACTTAACTTGTCTCTATTGACAGAGATCCATTTTATATAGAGCAGCAATCATCAATGAAATTTTAATTTCAATAATCCCACCACTTTCACCTCATCCTACTCACCAAAGTTACTTCCTCTCCTTGCACAGATACATCTGGCCTACGGAAGTGACACAAAGCCACTATTGCTGCTATACTTGCAGCATCAATAATGTTTCCGTCATGATTCAACAAATGCAGGTCCACACGAATTTGCCACACCTGAGGCAGGAAAAAAACCAACATGAAAATTCATGAAACTGTAGTACTGATAACTTGTCTGGATTTTCCAACATCTTTTCAAAATAACTTTTTATTATTCATGTTGAATGTAAGTATAATTCAATTCTTGATCATCAAAAATTACAATGATGAAAATTGAATAAATCCAAACAGAAACAGTATCTATTTTCAACACTATTAATTTGTGACAAAGAAAATAAAATTGAAGTATGATTTCAGCCCCGATCCTGTAAACAAGGGATTCTCAAACTTCATTGCACTGCGACTCCCTTCTGACAAGAAAAATTACTACATGACCCCATGAGAGAGGACTGAAGCCTGAGCCCCACCGCCCCAGGGAGGAAGCAAAGCCGAAGGGCTTCAGCCCCAGGCAAGAGGCCTATAACCTGAGCCTCGCTGCCCAGGGCTGAAGCTCTGGAGGCTTAGGCCCTGGAGGTGGGGCTCGCGCTTCAACTCGGGGGGAGTGATAGCTCAGTGGTTTGAGCATTGGCCTGCTAAAGCCAGGGTTGTGAGTTCAATCCTTGAGGGGGCCACTTAGGGATCTGGGGCAAAAATCAGTACTTGGTCCTGCTAGTGAAGGCAGGGGGCTGGACTCGATGACCTTTCAAGGTCCCTTCCAGTTCTAGGAGATAAGATATCTCCATTTAAAAAAAAAAAAAAAAACCACACAACTCTGGCCCCAGGCCCCAGCAAGTCTAAGCCAGCCCTGGTGACCCCATTAAAAATGGGGTCGTGACCCACTTTGGGGTCCCGACCCACAGCTTGAGAACCGCCACTGTAAACATTCATGCATATGATTAGCTTTAGCATGTACATAGCCCGTTGACTTTAAAGGGACTATGCACAATCTTAAAGTTAAACACATCTATGTTTGCACTGCTGGAACCTTAGTCTTTCAAAATAAAATCAGGATTATTGGTCCTCAAAGACAGACTGACCTCTAAAATGCAACATATTAATCCCCTAGTATTAAAAACCTTTTGATTTCATAGCATTTTTCACACCTTTACACCAGCAACAACACAGAGAGATTCAGTGTCTATACATTTTGAGTTTCTTAGACATCTTTCTAGTAGTCGATTCAGTTTCACCAAAAGCTCAGATTGCCTGGAAAAAACCAAGAGATTGGGTACATTTTAGCTGTGTGTTATTAATAAGTCTGACAACTATGATACTGAATAGCTTTCCTTATACAGACGCTCCCCGGGTTACGCAAGTCCTGACTTATGCAAATTCGCACTTACGGGAAAAGTTCCATAAGCCCAGAAATAGGATTTTCAAGTTGCGGAAATTTTTGCGTAACGTACAGGTATAAGTTTCCAACTTACGCAAAATTCGAGTTAAGCGAGGCTTTCCAGAACGGAACAATTGCGTAAGTTGGGGAGTGTCTGTACCATCCTTGTTTGTAGACAAAGAAGAGACATACCTGCCAGGCTCAAAAGCTGGTGCAGCCATTGGGGAGAGCTCAAGATTAAAGAAAAGTATACCCTCTGTAGCTCGATTTAGCTTTGGGGAAACAAGTTCACATGAAACCTGTCCAAGGACTCTGCAAAAGAAACCCCCCACAAACCCCAAAAAGACTTCAGTATGGGTGACAAAAACAATTTTAACATTAAGCAACTTGCACTTGAATTTTACTGCACATCTCCAATTTATTACATCTTCTTCATATATAGGACTTGATCATAGAGATAAAATGCCAGTCACTATCAGGGAATAAGCAGGATCTAGATGTTAGAACACAGGCCAGAAGTTCAAATTTCTGTGGTTTATTCCCAATTCTACTACTGTGGGAGCTCGAACAATTTACTTGTGTCTACTTCAGTTCCTACAGCCTATGAAACAGAGATACCATCTACTTCATAAGGGTGTTGCAAGGCTTAATTTGAGATCCTTGGATGGGGGAATTAATGAATTGCCAACATCCAGGGTTAGGATATAAAGATCCGCTTATCTGTAGCTTTCCACGCTGTACCTATAAAAAACACCTCAAGGGAGACCAACCTCTATTTGTTTTCCTCAGCGCCATCCCCCCCCCACACACACTCATCGCTACCGCCCTCCTGCAGGCTGCTGCGGTTAATCTGCGCCCCGCGTGCACCAGCGCAATTGGGGCCGCTCCAGCAGGGACTCGCGTGAGCAGCGCGCACTCCGGGAGGACGCGGCGGTTGTTGGGAGACAGACGGGCCGTTGACTGGGCGATCACTGCGGGTCCTGCCCCGCACGAGGGGTCTCCCCGCAGTACCTGGTCCTCCCCAGCTCCACGATGCAGCAGCCGTAGTCGGCACCGAAGGAGATTCGCACGTTCCTGTAGTCGTAGCTCTGCCGCCCGTCCAAGCGCTGCAAAGCCGAGAGCAGAGTCACCACCCGCGCGGGACAGCGCCGGGTCCGACCCGGAGGGACAGCCCGGCGACTCGGGGAGAGATGGGGGCTCGCCCGGACCCCGCCCGCGCTCCCATGGGAGGGGGCCTGGCCGGTAGCGGCACTGTGGAGTGGGGGGGGGAGGTAAGGGTGGTCTCGGTCTCGTACCTTTCTCTCCTCGATGGCGCGCAGCAGAAAGCGCCGCTCGCAGTTGGACAGCGGCGTCTCCTTCATGCTGGCGGTGCCTCGCGAGCTGGGCCCCTCTCCGCTCGCGCCCCTGAAACGTCATCAAGAGGCGTCGCTGTAGCCAGACAGTGCGCAGGCGCGGGGGTTGGACTCCTCCAGGCGCTGTGTCGCCGTCGCCGTCTCCGCCGAGGCGGGCGGCCGGCCGTCGCGCTGCCGCAGGGACAGGGAGCTGCTCGGGTGGGGCGGGGACCGGAATCCAAGCCCATAGAGCCGGTGATCAGGGGCAGCGTCCCGGCTCCCGTGCCAGCGCCGGGAGCGTGGCGCCAACGGAAATTCACAGTCTCCGTTCTACTGGCACAAAACCAAACACTCCTCCGAGGCCCCGCCCCCGCTCACTCCATCCCCTGCTCCTCCCCACTCTCACTCGCGCATTTTAACCGGGCTGGCTCAGCGAGTTGGGGTGCAGGTGCCGTCTGGGGGTGCGGGCTCTGGGGTGGGGTCGGAAATGAGGTGTTCAGGGTGCAGGAGGCGGTTCTGGCCTGAGGCTGTGGGTTGGGGTGAGGGCTCTGGGCTTGGGCCAGGGATGAAGGGTTTGGGATGCTGGGGGGCGGGGGGTGGAGCCGTGGGGTTCAGAGTATGGGAGGGGGTTCTGGGCTAACAGGGATTGGGGTGCAGGGGGGCTGAGGGCTCTGGTGTGGGACCAGGGATGAGGGATTTGGGGTGCAGCAACAGGAGGGGACTCTGGGCTGGGGCTGAGGGGTTTGGAGTGTTGGAGAGGGCTCTGGGCTGGAGCCAGGGATTGGGATGAGGGGTTTGTTGGATGGGAGGGGGATCAGGGCTGGGGCAAGGGGTTGGGGTGCAGGAGGGGGTCAGGGGTGCAGACTCTGGGTGGCACTTACCTCAAGAAGCTCTGGGAAGCAGCGGGATATCCCTCCTCTGGTTCCTATGCGGAGGCGTGGCCAGGCAGCTCTGCATGCTGCCCCGTCCGCAGGCACCACCCCCACAGCTCCCATTGGCCATAGTTTCCAGCCAATGGTAGCTGCGGAACTGGCACTTGCAGCGGGGGCAGCGTACAGAGCCCCCTGGCTGCCCCTATACATAGGAGCCGGAGTTGGGACATGCCGCTGCTTCCAGGAGCAGCGCGGTGCCTGCCTTAGCCCCGCTGCTCCGCCAGATGGACTTTTTAATGGCCCAGTCAGCAGTACTGACCAGAGCCAACAGGATCCCTTTTTGACCGGGTGTTCTGGTTGAAAACTGGACACCTGGCAACCCTAAGTCTTCCTCACCTGACTGGCGTGCATCACGGGGCTGTGCGGCCTGGCAGGGGTCGCGGTTTCCGGAGTGGTCTGCCTGGTAGAAAGGTTCTGGGCTGAACTTTGGGTACCTCACGGTAGTTCTGCTTTGCTTCTCTTCTGCTGCTTGCCCCAAAGCCTGCAGAGCAGGGGTTGGGAGTTTGGATGCGAGCTGCTGCGGTCTCCCTGCCGTTTGAACCTGCATTGGCAGTGTAGCTTTGTCACGGTTAATGCCATTTGTTCATGTGGGACATCCTAACAGGTGTGTAAATCTGAGCCATGTAAATACAGGCAGTCCTCAGACTTACGACACAATTGGTTCCTTACAATTGCGTCAAGTCGTAATGTCGTAACGCAGAACTGCAATCTACTCCATTGCGGGATCGAGCGTCATAAACTCGAAACCTATAGTCGTAAGTCGAATCAGGGTGTCAATGTAGAAGCATTGTAAGTGCAATTCATTGTAACTCAAACGTCATAAAGTCGAGGACTGCAGCATGAAACCAGCAAGCTCAGCCGCACGTTGTATAGGACTATGGTCACCAGAGCTCTCTGTTCAGCACCATAGCCCAGAGCGAACATCCTTACAGCACCTAGGACATGTCCTGTCTAGGGGTTTGATTAAGTGAAGCGACAGCTCTGATTACACATTTATCAGACTGGGCATGTCTATCAAATGTTAATATACAAAAAAACTTGGATAGGTGTGCTGGGTATTTTTGCATGTGAACATACTTTGTGTTGAATAAAAGGTAACCAAATATCTAGCTCTCTGTCTTCTGTCTATTTTGCAGGGTATGTATTTGGCGTGTGAATTTTTCCACAACTACCACCCTTGGTTTTTGAGCCATTCCTCTACAGTTGGACTGTTTTTTTCTTTTTTGTCCAATGAGAGGCTAGCTCTAGCCAAGCAGCTACATGGAGCTGAGAGATTTAATTTTTTATTTCCTTTTGTGTGACCATTTCTTCCAGGAAGCTCCAGGAGAATTAGCGAAGAATCATTTGGTAATAAATATCCAACAATTTGTGATTCTTGGTTATGGATTACATCCCAATGCTCTCTAATAACTGGACATTTTCATCATATATGCATAAAATCTCTCACTACAATTTTTGTATCACTTATCCCCATTCAATGTATTTATATATTCTGTGGTTCGTGATTTGGGTTAAGATCTGGATTATTTGTTATGGGTGTCATGGCAAGGCAAAATAACTTATTTCTAGTTATATTCCAAACCCATAGAGTGGCCTTTGCAAAAGGATGTGTGTATGGTTTGGGCTGACTGGCTTGATTATACCATAGAATATTTGGAACAGCTACTCCACACTGACTAATGGGTCTGTACAAAGTATCTGTGCTTACGCTAGGTCTTTTCTTATTCCATATAAATTCTGACATCCTCTGTATTTGTGCTAAGGTTTTGACTGGGATGATCACAGAAGGATTGAAACCAGAAAGCTGTCCTTGGCAAAACTTTCATTTTGACTGTGACTGTTCTTCTCAATCAAGAAATGGCATACTTTCTCCAGCACTCCAGATTTTTTTTACATTTGCTGAAGTAGTGGATTGACATTTAAATCACAGAGCACTTATGTGTTGTTTGAGATTTGAATTCCCAGGTATCCTACAGGGTTTGCTGCTCATTTGTGCCCAGTTTTTTTTCTGGAGGAGTGACTTTTCAGAGTCTGGTAAATTTATAGCTAGCATTTCAGATTTGGCATATTTTCCTTTAAATCCAGATGCTTTCCCAAAGTCTTGGATTTCTTTAGAAACTAATTTTAGGGAAATATTTAATTTAGATAAATATTACATCATCTGTATATAAAGCTGTTTTCTGATGTGCTCCTGGAAGTTTTAGTCCTATGATAGATACATTGTCCCTTAGCCTCTGAGCAAAAAGTTCTGGGGCCAGTGCAAAAAGTAGAGAGAGTATGGACATCCCTGCCTAGTCCCTCTGTGTAGTTCAAATGGGAGATTTAACTCCATAACTTCATACAGCTGCTTTTGTGTAAAGAGCAGTTAACCTTTTAAGGGACTGGGGACCAATGTCCATATAGGGCAGGATTAGAAGTTTCACTATATTCTATCAGAGACTTTCTCTGCATCAAGTGATAAATTCATCTTTTTTTGGTCTGGCATTATGGATGATTCCAAGAATTCTCCAAATATTATTGGACATCTGTCTATCCTTAATGAATCCAGTTTGATCTGGATTTATATAAGCTGAGAGCATGGACTGCCGTTGGCTTGTTAGTTTTTTGCTAAAATGTTTTTCATGATAAGGGCTGCAGGTTTGTCTTGGTGGGAAGCAATGTCATGGATACTGTGTTTTTCCTGTTTGTCCATTATGTGTTTTTGTGTCCATGATTTTAATAAACTCACCCTCCAGCAGCGGCTCCTGTCCTGTGGAGCTGGACATGGCTCCCCGCTCTGGGTGTTGCAACTTGGTGCACATGGTCACAATGCCACTTAGGTTTGGCCCAGCCACCCTGCCATCGTGATGGGGAGGCAGCAGGGCAAAATATGAGTGAGTGGAGCTGTGACCCCATGGGCCAGCCCTGCGGGACAAGAGCCATTGCTTCGGGGTGAGCGTGGGGTGGGCTCTCTTCATCCCCCCTTCTCCATCCCTTTATTTGTCATAGTATTTTTTTATTTAAAAAAAATCACAAAATTTTACTAAATTTACTGTGACTGCTCTATAATTTTTGATTAACAAATGCTGTGACAAATCTGCAGCCCTAGTCATGGTTCAAAAATGACATGGGCCTGTGAGAGCTGCACAACAAGATAATGCCTTTTCCTACTTCAGGGAGAACAGCCACTGCAACTTCTTTCATGCATTGTAGAAATACCTCTCCTAACCAAATAGCATTGAAGGTGCCTTTCAAGGGACCCTCTTAAATACCTTGCAAAATTCATCTGGAAAGCCATCAGGTCCTGGAGCTTTACTACTTTTCATATTTGCTACAGTCTCTAAGATTTCTTCTTCTATTATTTATCAGTTTTGTTTATCTTGGGCATTTCTGCTACCTCCAGATATTTTTGGATAACTTCAGAGCTTGGTGTATCTGAGATCCAGAGGTTTTTACAATAAACAGCAAAAATAATATGTATTTCATTAGGGTAAGAACACACCGTTTTTTGCAGTGGAGACACAACCTCAGTGGTAGCTGCTATCTCAGTGTTGCTTCCCAGCAGGACCCCATTTAATACTGCAAAGTAGGACTGAAATAATCATCTTTTCTGCTTGAACCCAGTGGAAATTATAGTTTCAGAGATCTCTGTTTTAAAAGGTTTTGTTTATGATTTATCACAGCACCCACCACAAGGGGGCCCAGCCTAGTCATGGCCTCTTGGTACTACTCCACTATAAATAATGATACTTTAACTGTTGGCTGCACAACATCCAGCTGAAATTTGACCTTTTAGGGTTTACTCTGGAAGGCAACCATATGATATTAGAAGGGAAATGTCAATGGGAAGGATATAGATTGAGGATAAGCCACAGTACCCAGACCCTCTCCAGAAACAACATTAAATACATGACAATCAAAAGGAAAAATCAACTCAGTTGTAAACAAGTTGAGGTTGCCAGTGCCTGAAATAATTAGCCACCTCCCAGATAGTGCTAACCAGCTCTACCTCTTTCAAGTATAATCCTGCTCAAGTATAAAATTGTCCATGATCTCCTGAGCAATACTGTCCTATCCTGTCCAATAAAACTGCTTTCCGTCTCAAGTTCCCCTATCCATGTCTTCTAAGTCTGTTTGTTTTCCCTTGCCTGCTGACCTACAACAGTCCTGTGGAGAGATGGATAAATTTTAAAACAATTTTAAAGGTTCAGCTAAATATCCAAAAATCTGAATGCTTTTTTAAAAGTTTAACAGAATCAGTTTATATAGATCACCCTCCATCTTGCAATGGTGGATTTAGACTATATTGGGTCAAGATCACCAAAAGTGTAGCACTACTTCCTGACATGAAAACCTTACATTTCTTTCTCCCCCTCCCATGACCTCCGTTTATGTCAGCAGTGTGCTCAAATGAGTTGATTGTGTCAGAATCACATCACTAGTTAGTACTATGGCATCACCATAAATTGAGCATCCCACTAGTATTTAGGGATTTATGCTCACAACCACCCCTTGAGATAATGAAGTATTATTATTCTCATCTTTTACAGATAGGGAACTGAAGCACAGAGAATAAGTAACTTGCCTGTGGTCACACAGGAAGTCTGTGATGGAACAAGGAATTGAAGCCAGATCTCTTGTGTCCCAGGCCAGTGACTTACTCATTGTCTATGATTCCTTGCCTCTGCTTGCTCCCATTTTCTCAGGTCTTATAACCTAAAGTGGTGTGAACCAGGGTGCATTTCTTCCCTTGATTTTGTCCCTGCAGAAATCAGATGTGTGCCATTCTGTTTATTAATTTACTGTTGTATCAGGGCCCAATCCATCTGTCAGGCCTGGATCCTAAGGATCCTCCCTGTAGCCCTCACCCTACTTCCAGAAGTTCAGGATAATCTTCCCTCTCTGTTACTTCACATATCCCTTCTTCCACCTGACACTCAATCTATTTCACTCTCCCTGCTACTAGAGCCCATTTCAATTCCCACTGATCACCTAGTCTGTTTCCATGATCCTTCTGCTGCTGTAACTCCTCTCTGCGTTTTAATATGGGGTTCAGCAGATCCAACTGATCCTCTCTTTAGCCCTTACCCTATTTCTAGATGCTCAAGTAAATCTTCCGTCCACCTACCGCACATAACTCTTCTACCAGTTGACAAGTTAGGTTTTGGTACATTGCTCACTGCAAATTTGCTGGTGCTCTAAAGCTTTCCCATTACTTGGGTCCCACAGTACATGACATGTATGTGTCTGACTGGAATCTGAAGAGCAATAAATCTTAGATGTTTTCCTGCTGTTTGTCACAGGTGTGAACCGTGTGATGTACATACTATGGCACAAACAAGAGAGAGAGCCACAGTGCTGTTGGTGATTTGCCTTAAAAGGTAGGAGTGGTAGAGAAGCCAAAATGTATGAGGAGTGTGGGTCAGGGATTGATTGAGGAGGTTTGGGTAAAAAGCTGATTGGCATTTGAAAATCCAAATTGGGAGGGATTGGTGAAATTGTGACCAGTGAGTTTGCCTTAACTGTTTTGCCCATTTCCAGTGCTGAGACATCCCAGAAAACTTTGAGTTCTGCTTCCTCTATAACTGACAGGAACAAGGCCCTATGAACACACTTTTGCCCTGCTTTAAAATAAAGTTTATGGGAAATAAACACATTAGGAACATGAGAGAGATAAATAGTGTCGCAGACTTGAAGGCAACACAAACACCCACAGGTAGGTGAAGAAAAGATATTTACTTTTGCTTGAAAATTTCACCCATGGGTGGAAACTCATTTCATACTTCCTGCTGCTTGCAAATAACTTTTATGTTTCGTCTATGATTTATGTTAGCGTTTATGGCTGTAATTTCCCACCAACTCAGTCAAAAAAAAAATAGTATTGCCATAATTAAATTGATCTTTCCCCATGCTGAATTGTTTGAAGTCACTTCATTATATTACATGTTAAACCTTGTTAACATATTTGAATACAGACTTTGAGATGTTTATTTTATTTCAGCCAAGGATTCAAAGATTCCTAATCTTAATGCAAACTAAAAGTTGTGTCACATTAAAAAAAAAAAAATCTAATGCCTAGACAAACACAGGTTAGTGTTTTAGGATTGTCAAATCATTTCATTAATTCTGTTCAAAATCTAATACAAACAGGAAATAAAATACAAATGTTTAGGTATTGAGGAGGGGACAGAAGTCACCTACTGTATAAGCAGCAAGATGATGTTACGCAAGTACTTTCTCCTTCCAAATGAAACAGCAGGTGAAATGTTCTAAGCACAATAACATAGTGATATGCAGTAGTTTAGTGCTTGATGCTTCTCCTGTCCTGTCACAAACATATGTTACCACTTGGAACAGAACTCTCCCAGGTTATATTAACAAATACGTGATTTAGAGTGTAATCTTCCCTCTGAAGATCTTATCTTATGCTCCTTAGTCAGACAAAACTACTCCTTGCTGGTTTCTTTTTGATTGCAATCGGAGTTTTCTTGAATAAAGATATGAGGTAAAATTGTGGTCCTATTGAAGTGAATGGCAAAACTCCCATTGATGTTAATGGTGCCAGGATTTCATCTACAAGTATGATATTAGGCCCTGAGACAAAAAAGGAATCAAAATCAGGGCATGATGTTAGGTGCCATTATGCTGTTGATGGTGCCATTTTTGGATAAGATGAAAAATTCAGGTAGTGACTGCTTGTGATCAGTAAAGATCCTATGGTATGTGACGGTTGGATCACAGAAACCCCCTCGGGAGCTGATACCCGATGTGCAAAGACTACCCCTGCTTCTGTTTTCCCTGCCAGCCCAGGACTCCAGCACCCTGTCTTGCTGAGCCAGACACTCCCATCTGCCCCAACACAGACCCAGGGTGTGAATCACTCGCCCCAAAGCTGCAAGTTTACCTGAAAACAGCTCACAGTAGTGTGCTTGTCTTTAGCACTCAGATGCCCAACTCCCAATGGGGTCTAAACCCAGATAAATCCGTTTTACCCTGCATAAAGCTTATTAAACTCATAAATTGTTTGCCCTCTATAACACCGATAGAGAGAGATACACAGCTGTTTGCTCCCCCAGGTATTAATACATACTCTTGAGTAAATTACTAAATAAAAAGTGATTTTATTAAATACAGACAGTAGGATTTAAGTGGTTCAAAGTAGTAACAGACAGAATAAAGTAAGTCACCAAGCAAAATAAAATAAAATGCGCAAATCTATGTCTAATCAAACTGAATACAGATAATCTCACCCTCAGAGATGCTTCAGTAAATTTTTTCTCAGACTGGACACCTTCCAGGCCTGGGCACAATTCTTTCCCCTGGTATAGCTCTTGTTGCAGCTCAGGTGATAGCTAGGGGATTCTTCATGATGGCTCCTCTCCCCCCTTGTTCTCTTCCACCCCTTTATATATCTTTTGCATAAGACGGGAACCCTTTGTCCCTCTGGGTTTCCACCCCCCCTCACTGGAAAAGCACCAGGTTAAAGATGGTTTCAGGGTAGCAGCCGTGTTAGTCTGTATCCTCAAAAAGAACAGGAGTTCTTTTTGAGGTTAAAGATGGATTCCAGTTCAGTGACATGATCACATGTCACTGCAAGACTTCATTACTCACTTGCCAGCACACACACATACAGGAAGACTCACAGGTAAATACAGCCATCTGCAGACAATGGGAGTCATCAAGATTCCAAACCATCCTTAATGGCCCAAACTTTACATAATTACAATAGGCCCTCAGAGTTATGTTTTATATTTCTAGTTTTAGATACAAGAGTGGTACATTTCTACAAATAGGATGATCACACTCAGTAGATTATGAGCTTTGTAATGATACCTTACAAGAGACCTTTTGCATGAAGCATATCCCAGTTACATTATATTCACTTATATTTTTATAAAACCATATAGACTGCACAACATCACATGGTATTTTTTATAACAATAGATCCAACAACAGTGGAGCTAGTTTACCTCATTACTATTATATGGAGCTGGATAATTAATAATTGGCTAGTCTTATCTATTTTAGTAAAATATCACAAACCATGTAATATTTTGGGCTTAATATGCCTTTTTATGTGTATTAACACAACATATATTAAAATGATCATTTAGATTTTGAAAAATCAACATAAAGACTGACACTATTTTATAAATTGGGGTAAAATGTTAATTAAACTGAAATCCCAGATTTGAACACCCTTGTACTTAATTTTTGACATAAATGTAAACTTTGCTGCTTGGATGCTTTTCAAATTTAAACATTTTATATTTGCTAAGTATTATTCTGAGGATCACAGTCTCCTCTCACTTATACTGATGTAACCTGATTGCTCAATTTAGGTCAGTAGATCTTGCTTGTGCAACTAGGAATACACAACTAGGAATAAAATTTAGCTTTGATCATGAGAAGAAGCATATCTCATAATATGGAAAGTGTGAATGATATTTGAGAATAAGGTTTTTAATTAACTAAAAGTAGGCTTTTTAAAGCCACTTGGCTGGTAGCCTAATGATGAAAAGTGTCAGTTTTCCTTTAAACAAAATTGATTGTAAAGGGGGAGGGGGGAACCTATTTAGCTAGTACACTTCCTGTAATTCAGTTGTGAGCAGTTCACATTTATGATATTACAAATTATTTGATCTACTCAGAATATGAGTCTATATTTTTCAGCATAGAGTTAATTGCCTAAATAAGTAATTTGGTTTTCAGAGGTATTTAGTAGCTGCTACTGAAGCCCATGAGAGCTGCTGGGTGCTCATCAGCATCTCTGAAAATCAGGACTTTAGGACAGATTTTCAGAATTGGATATGACCTGTAAGTCTCATGAGATGTTTTTCCCCTGAACATCTTCATATGAAATAATATCACAGTACTCATTGGCAGAATCAAGCACAAGCTTAAGCCCCAAACATTTCAATGTCTTTTAAGAGATGTTGTGTTTGCATATTCAAATAAAACAAAACTAAACCCATAAAAGTGGCTGCCGTAATTGAATATCCAGACATCCAAATATTTGGGTTTCCTAAACCCAACCTAAACTGAATTTCCTGGTTTTCTAACTTAAAAACAAAGAAAAATACCTTGAAAGATAATGCAAAACACCGATACATGCCTACTCATTTAACTTCATCTCAACAAGATTGTTTTGTGGGGGATCAGACTATTTTCTGAACACAAACATTGTTTAGTCTGACATTTTTCTGACTCTTTCTCTGCCTAGAGGAGAATATTTTGATAACCTTTTTGAGAGCTCTGAGCTACTGGTTTCCCTTACCAAGTGCATGCCATACTCTCCGGAAAGTCTATTTATATTGAGTGGACTTCTTCCATTTTAGATCTTCTTTCTCTCCCTCACTTGAACATTGTGTGTTCACTTTCAGGCCACAGCTTATTTTTGTTTGACAGAAATCCTTGCCTTCAAGAAACACTTTTTTTACTTAGGGTCTCAGGAGTCTTGTGAAAACAGTGATCTTTGGCATCAGCTACAGTTGTCCTCCTAAGTAAGTGGGTAAAGCTCTGTACATGGTCATGTGTTGAACCGCTTTCCAAGTTTCCAAAAAGCTGTTATGCATCATGAGTGGCAATTGATAAATTATACAGCCATCAGCTAACAACATTTAGGCATTATTGACCAAAGCCCTGAGTCTGCAAGCAGCTCCATGTGAGCAGACCCTGAAAACCATGTGGAATCCCAGTCGGGCGTGCCTCCACGCATGCTTGCAAGATCAAGTCTCATGGATGGATTTAGATAGGCAGACCGGTGGGTAAAAGGCTCAAAAGGCCAAGTTCAGCTGTTGTGAAAGCCTCCAATCAGTCTGACCTTGCTTAAATTAGGACTGAATTTAATTCAGTATCCTTTTATCAATCCCCTGAGGTATTCTGTTTCTCCAGAGCTTTTTTTTTGTTCTGTGCCATCACAGGAAGAATATATCCTATATGTAGAAGTAGCTAAGATCTGAAGCCTTAGCCCTACCACATTAATAGTTACAATATCTTTTAGGGTAATTTTGGCTACACATGAAGGAAACACGAATAAAGTAGCTATCGTAAGACAGCCCACTAGTCATTCTTCTACCTAATATTAATAATCCTATAGTATTATATATTTATAATATATTAATCAACCAAAAATTAAAATAAAATAGATAGTACCAAATTAGTGTGAAGCAGTGAGAGGAAAATCCTCTTGCTATGTTAAAAGCTGTGCAGAATAATATCCATTGACTCCACAGCAAACATACAATATTGAATAGGTTGTAATTTGAGCCCCATTCCTGATCTAGCTTTCGCCCCCAACCCCGCAGTTTGACTCAGCACAGATGCAGACATATGAAGAGCCAGTTGCACTATTGCAGCCTTATTTACTAATGCCAAAGAACTGCAAAAGCTTGGGGTTTCAGTTTCACAATGCAGAGGAAGTAGCTTTGATTTTTTTCTTATGGTTTAGATTTGTTCTAATTTGAAAGTACTAATAATTTTTGTTATTGCTTTTATTATTTATTTATACTTTGCACAAAAGATTTTAGGGAGGCAGTGGTCCTTACCATACCTTACTGAAGGGGAGTGGCCACCATACACCCTGTAAAGACACTCCTGAAGTAGGAGTGGGTGGGCCATTCAGCCCCTGGATGGAGTAGGGAGCTATATGAGTGCTAAGTATTATTGCCTTAAGTGTCTTCTAGCTTCCCTGAAGACATCTAATATAATGATCATAGTGCTTATATAGGTCTTTATATTAATTCATGAGATAAATATTATGTCAGTTTTGCAGATAGGGAAACAAAGAGCCTAAGATGAATATTTTCAAATGTCCACTAATTTTGAATGCTCAACTTGGCAGCCTATAGGTGCTGGAAACCTGCAGCTACTACAAAAATTCATTTGGAGTTGTGGGTGCTCAACAGTTCTGAAAATCAGGCCCAAGGCATGTTAAAATATTGGCAGCCAAAATGAGTAGACAATTTTATCCTAAGCAAATTTGTCCAAGGCCAAAGAATAAGTCATCAACAGAGTCAGGACTAGAACTCTTATTTCCTGGCATCTGCTCTTGGGCTCTGACCTTTAGACCCAACACATCTCGAAGAAGGCTTCTACGAAGAAGGGCAAAAGATGGCAGGGGGCGAGTCAGATTCACTTCTGGACAAATTTAAACACAGTTTAATGTCCAATTCTGTTCTGAAAAATGTTTGTGTATAAAAGTAGCTTTTTACTCAGCAGATCTAGTCCCTGTGTGTATTTGGAGTCAGATATGCTGACTTAGGTGATACAAATAATTAAATATTGTTATCCTTGTCAGACCCATATGTCCAACACAGCTGAGAAAAGATGGGCTGGATTCTGTTCCTTCTTGTGCATCATCAACAGAATTGTTTACTAAATTCCAATTGCAGGACCAATCATTTACACCTATACAAACTCTGTGAAGATAATGGAGTTTAATCGGTGTTGCTGAAGGCCTAATGTGGCAAACAGACTCTTTTATTCTTGGTAATTATGTGCAAGAAAGAAAGCTCTGAGTTTGAATAGCAGATTCCTGATTGAGTTTGCAGGGCTGGTAGTTGCATTTGAGGTGGAAGCCATCGAGACACAACGAATATAGCGCACACACCAGTGCCATTTCCTCAGAGTGGCATACACTGTAAGGCATATTGAAAACTTTACCTCTCCTTGTACGAAAACACAGCTTTCATGGTCAAATGGGTGACCTTACTACATGGACCATGAAGACTCCGCACAAATAATATTACAGCCAAGAAGGCCTTTTCCAGAAGTCTCCTATCTCTTGTTTGCTTAAAATTTTATATGGCTGACACTGACAAGCCATTTTCATTATTACATCCTACCCATGTGCATCTCTTTAAGACCTCTGTGTCTTCCATGTACCCAAGCTAGGGTCAGCAGATGTCCCGATTTTATAGGACAGTCCTGATATTTGGGGCTTTTTCTTATATAGGTGCCAATTACCCCCCACCCCTGTCTCAATTTTTCACACTTACTATCTGGTCACCCTACCCCAAGCCTTCATGTTAAAATCTCTTCCATGCCTTTTCCTTGTTACAGCCAGAACCATTGCTATTCATTAAGCATGCGTAGTTCAATTGCATTAGCCCTGACCAAAAATAGACAGCTTCTACTCATTATTTCTTTCTCCCTTTGCTTCTGGTGTCCCCTGCTGGAAAAGATAGAACCTAGTGGATGATTAGCGGGCTGGTAATTACTATATTACATATAAATTAACCCCAAACCAGCTTTAAGGAAACAGTACAATACAGAACGTAGCCCTCCAAAGGTTCGGTGTGACTGGAAATTGTGAAATCCTGATGTTCAGGAGAGTATAAAATTCCCCACACTATTAATAAAAACAATTTTCTGGAAAACAGTTTTATTTTGTCTTAATTGGAGACAGAGTGTACATCTCTTAGGAAGGACTCTAAGGACCTGATTTTGATTTTCCTCTGTTTTACACCAAAGGAACTCCATTGACATAATTGGAGGAACGCCTTATTGACAGTCATGTAAATAGCTGCAGAATCACAGCCTGAAGACTAGCCATCAATTTAAGATCCACATCTCTCTCACTCCAAGCGGGAAGAAGCATTTCCTTATTATCTGACTCCCCTACTCCCTTCCATCATTTGATGCAGCCAACTAAAACTAAAGCTTTTTTGAACTTAGTTCAACTCACATAACTTCTTAAAAGAGACACAATCTGGTTAAAATTCATATTTTAACAAAATATTCCTTAATTGTGTAACCAATTAATAATTTATAATTAACATGGAACAAGTTTTAATAATATGTATTTTTTCACTATTTATGCTGTTTACTTTTTGCATTTAGGGCAACCAGACTGCAAGTGTGAAAAATCAGGACAGAGGGTGAGGGGGTAATAGGAGCCTATATAAGAAAAAGACCCAAAAATCAGGACTGTCCCTATAAAATCGGGACATCTGGTCACCCTATTTGCATTTCATATCACTTGGACAATGAACACAGATTGTCAGTTCTACTTGCTGGTCCTCATGCAGTAGCATAATGCTGCAATGTTTTAGTTGCAGACACTGCAGAGGAATCCCAACAAATATGTTTTCATGTTCTTCAGTAAAAACAGTTTTATATCATCCAACTCTTGTAAGAGAGAGGTTTGCGGTCTGCAAGTGTGTTAAGCAAGACTTAAATTATCATAGATTATTTCCCGGAGCCCCCACCGTCCCACCCCCATATTCTATAAAAACTCCAGGGGGTTTGAAAATATTTACCAGAGCTCTGCTTCGGACAGCTGTGGCTGAATTTAAGCCCCGGTGTTAAGCAAATGAGCTCCTGGGATGGTTCGTGTTGAGTACAAACCTTTTAGGGGACTCAAGGAGAGGGCTCCTCCTGCCCTCCAGAGGATTTCTAGGTCCAGAACTTGCTAGTGTAGTGTCTATTCCATGCAGAATCCCAGTCACTTCAGTGTATCTTTAGGGTTTGTTTCTTTAAGGTCTTACCAAACTTAGTACTAAACAGAAAACTTTCTCTTTTTGGTAAAAGCTCCATGAATACACCATACACTCTAACTGTACCTGCTACACTGGTATTAGAAATGAG
The DNA here is from genome assembly GCF_013100865.1 of Trachemys scripta elegans. NCBI lineage: Eukaryota > Metazoa > Chordata > Testudines > Emydidae > Trachemys > Trachemys scripta. The sequence goes on along the minus strand of NC_048302.1, from coordinate 39,414,059 downwards.
CTTAGGAGGCTGGGGATTGTTTTGGCAGCCCCTCAAACCAGATGTGGGTCACGTTCAAGTTCTGTGTTATATGAAGTATCAAGGTCTGGGGAGCAGAAGCAGGGACGGCTCTAGTTTTTATTTTATTTTATTTATTTATTTTGCTGTCCCAAGCGCAAAAAAAACAAAACAAGCCTCCGAGAGCGAACTGCCAAAGCAAAAAATGCCGCCCCTGGAATGCTGCCATTCCGCCTCTGGAGTTGTGCCGCCCCAAGCGCGTGCTTGGTTAGCTGGTGCCTAGAACCGGCCCTGAGCAGAAGAGGGGTCAGATAAAAGGTCCCTGTCTTGGTCCACTTCTAGCAGGTATGGAATCTTATCGGGGTAGATATACAGATTCCCAGTTCTCTTTGCCATTCTCTTCTTGCCAAGCCTTAGTGATTCATATAAAACAGAACCCAGATCTGAACCACACCTGGTTTCTGCAAAACAGGACTGATGAAGTTTCACAAAAGCAAACCAATTTCTGGAATCCATCTCTAATAATTGCACAGTAGGCAAAGTGAGGGGATACTATTTTTGTTTATTTAATATGTTTCATAAAACCTAAAATGAAAAACTCTAAACCTAAGTTTTGGGTTTAATTTCCCTGTCATTGTCATTTTAAACAACTCCACAAAGGAGTTCTTTAATTTGTAGGGCCCACATACATTGGTTTTGCATATAAGAATCTCATGAAGTCCGTTCAGAACTGAAGCACCAGCAATGAAAGACCAGCCATGCACAGGATAGTACCCTGAGGTGTTTCAACATGTCTTTTGCTGTTACATATTGCAAGCAGGAGAGAGGGATAGGGAAGGAGGAAAAACATTTAAAAATATATCAAAAATATTTCAAAGCATAGTATTAAGGAGTTTGCCTTTCTCTATGTGCATAGCAACAAGTAATAAAACAGTCCCCCAGGGAGAGAGCCCACAGTTTTAGTCCTATCTTTCTATTGATGTGTTTTGAATTTTCTTTTTGGTTTGCCTTTGGATTCTATTACATAAAAAGTAGGGTGAAAGTAGTGCAAATTTGGGAAAGAATTCACACAGGGTAAAATTAATTCACCATGGCAAGGGGATGTGGAAGGCAGTGGAATTGTGCATGAGTGGCAGCTGAGTAGAGCAGTCAAAACTACAAAACAAATATTGGGAAACATTTCAAAGTTGTTTTCTTTTCAGTGTTTGAAAAGAAAGCATTTTTCTTTCTGGGTTTTTTGGTTGGTTGTTTTTTTGCCATAAAAACGTGGAGAGGGAGATTTGTGTCAAACACTATCAAAATAGTTATTGAAAAATTTCATTTGCAGAAAACTGCAGTTTAGAGTAAACAAAAAACAACCCCATGAACTGTAATGACTCTCCATCAATAACTGTAAAGAGAGGAGAGGCAGGATAAAATTTTGCTTTGGAGTAAGGTGATCAGATGTCCCAATTTTTGGGTCTTTTTCTTCTATAGGCTCCTATTACCTCCCCCACCCCCCACCCCATCCCCTGTCCTGATTTTTCACATTTGCTGTCTGGTCACCCTACTTTGGGGGTAGAGCAGAAAAAGGCCCTTGCATATCTGGCCTGGCCTTTTTATTAAATGCATTTGCCCCAGCCAGCCAATCCAAAAGCCTGTTGTAGGATCCCAAATTACCCAATGAGATCTCCTTTCTCAGGGGCTTAGTCCATTGACTGACTTGCATCTCAGGGCAGTTGAAAGGGTGTGGTCCATTTGCTTGGCCCTGCCCAGCAAGCCATTGGTAGCAGCTTTTGATGAACAAAAATTTGTCCTAAGCATTTTGAGAGTGCTTTTAGCGAAACTTGCCGTTTAAAAAAAAAAAAAAAAATTTCTTGAAAAATTGAAAATTCAACTGTGAACAACTTTTTTATTAAAAATTTCATTTCTCCTCTGCTCCTGCCTCTCTACTTTTCAATTAAATACTTTTCATTCAAAAGGTGTTCATCAGCTCTATTGCTGAAAGGCAGGGGTGAAAGTAAAATTGAAAACTTACCAGTCCAGGGCTGGCTCCGCCCAGGGGCTGGACCTCAGGCAGAAAGGGTGGGGCTGGGGGTCAGCATCTCAGCCAGCCCTTCCACTCTGCCTCACCTGCGCTGCCTGGGGCTCCAGCAGCGACTTAAAGGGCCCGGGGCTCTGGCCACTGCTGCCACTACCACAGCAGCGGCCGGAGCCCCAGACTCTTTTAAATCGCCAACACCTGGGTGGTTGCTCCCTTCTGTCCTCCGTGGCAGCGCTTTAAGCAGGGTCACACTTTAAAGTAAGGCGGTGGGGCAGGTACCGGCAGCCACTTTTTACCAGTACGCTGTACTGGCCCATACCACCTCACTTTCATCCCTGCTGAAAGTAGGGTTACCATATTTCAACAGTCAAAAAAGAGGACACCCTAGCCCCGCCCCAGCCCTGCCCTCTCCCACTTCCCGCCCCCCTCAGAATCCCCCTACCTGTCCCCTGACTGCCCTCTCCTGAGACCCCCCCACCCTAATTGCCCCCAGGACCCCACCCCCTATCTAAGTCTCCCTGTCCCCTGACTGCCCCAACCGCTCTCTACACCCCTTTCTCCTGACAGCCCCCCCAGAACCCCCAACCAATCTAACCCCCCCGTTCCCTGTCCCTTGCCTGCCCCAACCGCTCTCTACACCCCCTTCTCCTGACAGCCCCTCCAGAATCCCCGACCAATCTAACCCCCCGTTCCCTGTCCCTTGCCTGCCCCCCCCAGGCCGAGGGAGAGCAGCGAGCTCCACGTGCAGCCAAACACTGTGGTGCTGCTCTGCGGGGGAGGAGGAGCGGGGGAGGGGGAGGGACTCTGGCTACTAGATGCCCCAGTGGCTGCGAGCGGCTTTCGATCAGGCCCAGCCATCCAATCAGCCGCACCGCACTCTGCATGAGGGGAAGGGGGAAATCCCGGACATTTCTACTTTATTAGAAATCCTCCCCAGACGGCCATTTAAAGTTGAAAAAGCCGGACATGTCCGGGGAAACCCGGACGGATGGTAACCCTACTGAAAGGGCATACAAAGGGATTCCTTCCTCATGAAACTGACTCCATGCTAGCTCTGCTTAGTACAGCACTACACAGTATTTGACCGTAGGCTTAAGGAGGAGCCAGATCCACGGTTATCCTGGTCCACCTGCCACAAATGCCTATGCAAGGAGTTTGCCAGATTCACAGATACTATTCCAATATAGGGGTTGGAATTATAACCATCCTGGAACTGGTCATGCGTGCACATTGGAGCTGAACTGACCTCCTTTAATCCAGAGTTTGCACAAAGTCTGATTTGGGGGGCTTTGTGTGTTGAGGAGGGTGGAGAATTTCACCCTCAAAGCAAGGATGTAGAAAACCAAACAAATGCACATAAATGGAAATGCAGGGCATGTAAAAGGTAAGGTTGTGGATAATGGAATAGATAAGACAATTTCTTCGTGTTTATGTGAATAAAATGCAAGAGGTGCAATTGAATTAAATAATAGAAATAGATCAAGTGTTTGAAACCAGAGAGAAAGGGGATGAACATATTAGAGTACATAAGTAAATAAAAACTGGCACTTAGGTTAAAGCAGGAATTACCTAGAAGATGATGATCTATAATGCCATTCACAAGTGTCCATCTGTGTTGAGATTAATATTTAATAGGCTGAAAAATATTAATTGGATTATCTCATTGGATTGAGCAGTAAAAGAAAATCTCACTTGATGACTGAAGAAAATATAAACCTTATCAGAATCTCAGTATTCTGAATATAAAATCCCAGCAACCTCAATTTATGGCCTAATAAAAATCTGACCTCCACTTTTCCTGGTGCCCTCATTACCTGCAGTGTATTCCAGTCTGGCTAGTTGCCACCCCCACCCTTGAGTTCTCTGTTCTCTCTCTCTCTGCCTGCACAGCATGATGTATGCACAACATACAGTGTATTAAATGCTGTGAGAGGATAAATTATACAAATGTAAAATATTATCATTAATAACCTGGCTTTACAACATCCTATGAGGCTTTGAAACACTAATAAAAATCACTCTGTTTGAATGGAAGGCTGGATAAACATTATGAGCAATGCAGTCTGAGGAAGTGTAACTTAAATTGTAATGTTAAAGTCAGCTTGTGTTTTAAAAGGGTCTCCACCTGAACCCTCAACCAATCATCCAAATATCAGTGTAACACAGATTAGCAGTAACTTCTGGCCAGTCCGCTCACAGTCATGCTCTCTCTCCTCATCTCTTCTCTCACAGGTCATATTTCTCAGTCCACCCAGGCATGCTGCATAATCCTGTTGCTACTTCTGTCCATGTTGTGGGTGGTCCTGGTGTTAGTTTATTGTTTATATTCTGCAAGGAATTTTACACACCAATAATAATGTCCTTGTGTCATGGACTCTCAGATCGTGCCCTCTCTTGGCCCCGTGGGGGTTGCCCCTTTCGGTGAGACAGCCCTTCTTGGGGGGTCCACTCTCTCTCGGGTTAGGCTCCTCTACCTCCTGGAGTCGCACCTCCCTGAGCCTTAGCACGCCTGTCTCTTGCCGTGGGCCCCCTCAGGGAGTCCCCTCGCTCTGGACCCCCGGGGCCTCCACCCCCCGAAGGGGTTGATGCAACCCAGTTCTCTAGACTGGAGTGACTCTCAGCCAGTGTAAAACAGGAGGGTTTATTGAGCATTGAACACAGCACAGGAAACTCTCGGGGCCTCAGGCCTGGCCTCCCATTTCAGCACAGCACATCCCAGTTTCCCCAGCATCCAGGTGGGCTCTGCCTGCTCTCGCTCTCCAGCCCAGAGCCCCCCTGCTTCCCAGCTGGGCATCTGATATCACCTCCCGCCAAGCCCCGCCTCTGTCCATTGTCTTCTATCCAGGTAAACAGGATCGCCTGGGCTTCCTCTCCCCTTTTTTGTTCTCTGGCCCCCTCTGGCTGGAACCGGCTGGTTAGGTCACTGGGATCCTCTCTTTACAGCCCATTGTCCTCTCACTGGCCGGCACTGGCTACGACTCCTGAGTTGGGTGTCCAGGTCGTCAGGTCACCAGTCGCTGGGGGTCCATGCTCCAGGCCATCGGCTGGGGTCCCAAGTTCCCTCTCCGGTCCTCTGTAACAACAAACTCCCTTTCCCCTCGCCTCACTAAACCACTCCCTCTGCATGCAAACCATTGGATAAACAAGGAAAAAACAAGAAAATCCCCCAGTTTGTCATACCTTGCACCAAAGAGGTGTATGGAACTCCCTTTTAATTCAACTGTACTTTTTACAATTAACCACCTTAATAGCATATAGCACATTGTTACAAGCCTTCATTCACCGCCTGTAGCCAGCATGGCAGCAACAACCTGTCCCCAGTCAATCACTTCTCAATATTAATGATACTGAGAAAACTTACTTCATTGTGAAACATGTGACACTCAGGGTGGGATTTTCAAAGGTGCTCAGCATTTGTCTAACAAACTTCCATTGACTTCAACTAGGAGCAGAATTAGGTCAATGCTGAGCAGTTTTGAAAATCCCACCCTAAAAGGCCTAAATGACATGCTTCAGGAAGTAGGGGAAGGGTGTTCTTGCCTGCTCAAATGACTGTAGGGTTATGGACTTTTGGTCCTGTTTATTGTTGTGTCACTGCTACCACAGCCCTTGTCATGGACTTAGATGTCAGGCCTTGCTATTGTTGACAGAGTATTGGGAGAAGAAACATGCAATGACATCATCTGCTGACCTTTCTCTCGTCCATTAATCATATATACCCAGCTTTTCAACCATGAAAATATAGCAAAACAGTGTCACCCTGATCTTTTACAATGACACAAACATGGAATATAGTACTAGCCCTGTTCCTGGACTCCAAAGCACAATGTCCTGACCCAAAGTGTGGATCAGCAAACATCGTTGACACACAACTGACCAAAAAAAAAATCTGGATGTGTTGAACTGCAATTGCTGTAGCCCTGTTGAAAGACTGTATCCCAGCCCAGCTGCAAGAAACATGGTTCCATTTATAGTATAGACGGGACCTAAATGATCAAGCTAACCAATACAATGGAGATTAACTTCAGTGTGTTATTCCCTTCTTTGTTCAGAGCTCCCAGGTGTATTTTACAAACTCCAAATTACCCCTAGTCATCTTTTTACATGAGCATTTATGTGTCTAACTGTTTTCTAACTATCATATGCCTGAAAACCCTGTGTTCAATTATTTAGATATAAATTATAAATACAGAAGCTAGTGGAATTAAAGCTTTCACATGCACTATGTTTTTATAGGGTAACAACAATATATGATCCATTTTATAGATTTGCCTTTTATATCCCTTCTCAATGGCTGCACAGGGCCCTACCGTTTCATTGTGAAAAGTGTAGGGTTGGGAAGCGATTATAGGATTCCTATATATTCAGGCTGTATGTTTGGACTTGAGCCTTCAATCACTTTAGCATCAAGAAGCTGCTCTATTTTTTTTTCATGTAACTTTTTTTTTTTTCAACAGGGGTTTTTATTTTGATTTTTTTGGTCTTTATTAATTTTATTTTTAAATGTAAATTCTATATGTATTTTTGCTAATACAGTCTACAACAGGAGTCTGAAACTCAATTTACCTTAGGGCCGGTGCCAGTCCTCAAATCCTCCCAGCGGGCCAATGTCACTCATGCCGCCCTGAACCCGCCCCCCAAAAACTCCAACCCCCACCTGCCTAAGGCTCTGGGACAGAGTTTGGGTGGGGAAGGAAGTCTGGGGTAGGGGATTGGGGTGCAGGTTCTGGGATGGAGTTTGGGGGCTGGGGTGTATGTGGGAAGGGGGTGCAGGCTCTGGGAGGGAGTTTGCAGGTTGGAGGGGTGTGTGTGGGAAGGGGGTGCAGGCTCTTGGAGGGGGTCGGGGGCGCGGTGCTTACCTGGGGCTCCAAGGCAGGGTGGGTCTGGGGCCTCCATGCGCTTCTGCCCCCAGGCACTGCCCCTGCAGCTTCCCATTAGCTGCAGGGCCACCCCGGACCGCAGGGAGGGCCGGCAGCCACTGGGGCAAGCAGGCAGATGCTGCTTAGCTTTGCTTCGCTGCCAGGATCCCTGAGGGGGGAGGCTCCCGCGGGCCAGGAGTTTGAGACTACAAAGTGCCTTGACTTTTAAATTAAATTTCATAGCTGTAATTGGACCCAGCTTTTTTTTTTAATGTAGCTTGCAAAAGAGTCTTTTCGAAATAGAATTCTATTGTGCATGGAAGCCATTTAACAAGTGATGTAATCAATGTGCATCACATAAGAGCAGACAAAAAATCTTTCATAAATCTTCTAGATTAATATCCTGTTCAAGTCAAAGTCAAGTGTTAATATTGTCCTATTGCTTTACCAGACACAGTAATTCTGAAAATTTACAAGCAGGACAATGCTAATGACTGTACTGAAGAAATGACAAAACAGGGATGTGTCAATTGCTGGAGAGTTCACAATAGGAGGCTTTCACAGTTTTAAAATGAATCAATGTGATCAGATTACACCGAGTCCAATATTGATGAAGATGTGAGAATGAGACTTTACTATTTGAAGGAAAAAGAGCTAAATGGTCATTTTTTCCCCAGATTGTTCCTATTTAACTCTGTAAAGTGTTTTGAGATCCAATTTGTATAGAAGGCATGATGCCATATGGTGACCCAATACATTCACTTCTTGCACATCCCAAACTCCCATTAATGCTATACTGTATTTAGAAATTTGGGAAGAGGGCATTCTAAACACAGAATAATTTATATATTTATTTAATCCGACTGAGATGTTTGTATATACATAATCCAAGACATTTCACATAGTCCTAATATAAAAGATTCAAAACAGGCAGTAGAGCATATGTTCACTCTTGTAAAAATTGCAGTCTAATACTTGGTACATGTATGTTTTGGGAATATTAATTCAGTATAACCAAATAGTTCACTGATGTTCAGACACACTTTTTGGCCCTTTTAGTTAGTTTAGCTGTTTAACGTTTTAGCTAGGTCAGCACAGAAGGTGTGTCAGGAAAAGAGAGAGAGGGAGGCAGGCTGGGAGAATGGTTGAAAGCAGGAGTGTGTGGAGGAGGGGAGTACATCAGTATTGTACTCTGTGCTACCATCCAGAGTGCATACAGCAACCACTGCAGCTGGTGTTATTTACCGCTGTTCTAAGTTATGACTGGGACTGTTTCAGTCTCTTGCTGCCTCAGGACTGAGAGAGGCATAAAGGTGGCTTTGATCCACCTCCCTTTCTTCTCTCCTCAGGGATCTTTCTCTTTAAGGTCCCTTAGACAAAGATCAAGCATGAACGTTTGTCTCTAAAGCAGAATTTTTCAGATAGTGGGTGCAACTCCCATTGATTTATGCCAAATCTGACTCTGGCTATATATATATATATCTGCTTGTTGTGAAGAAAATAGCTCTAAGATACTACCTGGATAACACAAAGGTGAATGAGACACTGAGCCATAATGTGCTATTGATTTTTTTAAGCAGAAGCATTCACTGATTTTAGGCCACTAAAATCAATGGTATAAGGCCCATCTTAATTACAATGTTCACCAAAACAACAAAAAAACAGAGGCAATTAGTTTTTTAGAATTTATTCCCTATTTTACTTTGTAATGTGATACCAGTAAGCAATCCAAACTCAATACTTTTGTTCTCTAAACTTGTGGGTGGGATGAGTGCCATTTTTGAATGGGGAGAAGGGAGGGGGAGGAAGGGAACAAGATGCGGTGTTCAGGTAAAAAACTAAACAAACAAAAAATGCCCCCCCTCCCAATCCTTTTATAAAAACTAATGCAGGTACACATTTATCCAAGCAGCTTTCCCTTTCATCAGCAGGCTCATCTGCACTTGTCTGGCAGGATTGGCTTGACTTGATTCCAGAGGAGTTTCAAACAGTTCCTTGCTTGTGGCATTCTTGGCTCCCCTGTCTTGTCTCCGTCTCCTCTTCCTCCCCCTCGCTGTTCATGGCAGGGGTCACCACCTTGGGTTCCTGGGAAGTGTCCAGTTATATGTGGGGTGCTGGTGGGGTCACTGCCAAGTCTGGCATGCAGTTTTTCTTTAAAATGGCAGGTCTGTGGGGCAGCACCAGATTTCTTGTTGCTCTCCCTCACTGGGTGATACGCCTGGCAAAGTTCCTTTGCTTCCATGTGGCACTGCTGTTCATCCCCGTCATGCCCCCATTGCAGCATCCTCTATGCAATCTGCATGTAGACTGTTGATATTTCTATGTCTGTTCCATAGCTGTTCTTTCACAGCCTCTTCTCTTTGTAGGGCGAGGAGATCCATGACTTTCTGCTCCTGCAGAAGTGCATCTAGTAGCTCCTTCTGTACATGGAGCTGGCATGCTAGGATGCACACAATAAAGGGGAGCTGCTAGGTGTGCTTGCCAAGGTAGGCAATCAGAAAAGACATTTCAAAAACGTGTGTGTGTGTGTGGGGGGGCCGCTTAAACAGGAGGGGTGGGCTTCTTATCTATGACTCCACTCTTTGAGTGGAATTCAAAATTGGGGCCAGAGCCATCAGTTATGGGGACAGGACACCCAACTGCTGGAGGAACGTTAGGGTTGACACAACTCATGCAGTGTCTAACCATCCACAGCATCAACCTAGGTAGGTTGACCATAGCTCTTTGTCACTTAGAGTGATGAGATTATTATATCGCTGTAATAGGGTGGGAGACAAATTTTAGTGTAGCTAAGTGCATAACTAGGTCAACACAAGTCCACTTACATTGACCTAACTTTGTAGTATAGTGTAGATTGTGACTTTTCCATCCCAATGGCAATATTATTTAGCCGTTTCACTCCAAAACAGAGCAATGCCTTCAAACTTTTAGAAGCAGAAAACTTCTTCTCTGATATTGGAAAAAGTCATGCAGTTCTTGACTAGTTAAAACATTGTAAAACCAAAAACATTGGCTCAGAACAGCCTTTCCTATGGGAAGGAACCTGGGAGTAGGGGAAGTAGGGAGAGAAAGCTCTCTGCGGATCTTCCTGTAGCGTTTTCCCCAAATTAATCCTTGGGGAAATTCTCTTCCTCCATATTTCCTGAGAGTAAAGTGCCAGTGAACACTGTAAGGGATTCCCCTGAGCACAGCTTCCCTGGAACCCTCCCACCTTCAACTGGGGTTCCCCCATGTGGAGGGGTTCCATATAAAATGTAATACATCTGAGATTGTATTACTGTTTCCTAGTCATCTGTATGGGGCTGGTGAAGGTACAGTGCAGCCCCCCCATGTTAACCCTCTCATATGACCCTCTCCCACTTCCCCCATTTGGGTCCCAATCCTATGCACAACCTTCTGTGGCATCTTGGGAAGTGGGTGACCCCCCACTCTTCCACACCAGGTAGGAAAGTGTGCAGGTATCTTGGGGCACACTCTAGCCTGTTATTTTGATGATATAGAGGGGATACCAATCATTCTGTACATCTCTGAAAGACTTTACAGACACCACTTTGAAGACCAACATCCTAAAGCAAGGAGCAATTGTACCAGAGCCAGGTATTTGCACGCATCCTACTCCTGAAGCTACGAAGTAAACTGCGAAAGTCCGTTGGCTTTAATGGGAACAGGATTGGGTCCACTGTAAAAACAGATGTCCATTGTAAAAAGATAAGGAAAGAGAGAACATAAGTCTATAGAGACTTTTTTGGTACTGATGTTCCATTGTACAGCACCAGGTACCAGGTCAATATGGTGCTATATGAAATGAGGAAAACTAATAGTGCACTCTGCAGGCCAGGTTTTATTTCTGAAGTTATATCATTTCTCCCCCAAAAGCCTTATCATGTTAGTTGTGGACTGGTCCACCTGGAGCCATTCGGGTATAAATCATTTTCACTGTATCCCAGCTTAATCAGGGCAGTGGAGTGATTAAATGCCCACCCTTTAGATTTGAAGCTAAGCAGGGCCCCTTTTACACTGAGACCAGGAGAAAAATCATCTCTGTTCAGAATCTAGGAACTATCCTGGATCAGCTCAGGGGGCCAGCTGGTCCACTGTCTAGTCTATGAGAGGGGCCAGAACAGAAGCCAAAGGCTTCAGAGGAAAGGGCAACCCTCCCCCTCCCCAAAAGCTGACAGTGATGAGCCTGCGAAGACTTTCTTTCCCAATGCAAAATTGTTCCGGACAGCTGCAGCCTGGCTCTGCCTAGTGACATTGAGAAGGTTCAGCACAGCGATTTCTCCCCGTCCTGGAAATTGCCTCATGTGAGCGGAGCCAGCGGCCCTGACCCACCCCTGGCGGGGGCTGCCCTTTGTTCCGTGGCCCCAGAGCCAGCAGCTCCGCCTGGGGGGCTTCGCAGCAAGCCGGGACTGTTTTCCGTGGATCGTTTCCAAGCGTCGGTCCGTCCGGGAGGGTCAGAGCTAGAGCTGGAGCTGCCTCTCGTGCGCTACACCTGCCTGCGCCCCTCACTGATCGCCCCCTGCACCAGGATGACCAGAAGAGGGGGAAGAGAGCCCGGGATGCCTTCGCCCCCGCAGCAACCAAGCGCTGCCCAGGCGGGCGGCGAGTCGCAGCCCGCGGGCCCCTGCCCAGGCAGCTGTTCTCTACCGCGCTAGGACTCACTTTGCGCTGGGCGTTTCGGCGGCTCGCCCTCCGGCCAGCGGGCCGAGCCCTGCCCAGGAAACCCTCCCACCTGTCGCGGCCAGCGCCGGCTCTGCCCTGCCGGTGCATCCCCGGCGTGTGTGTGCGGGGGGAAGAGACTCCCCTACTGAGGAACTTCCCGCCCGGGCGGAGCGTCCCACCAGCTCCCCTGGCAGCGGCAGCATGGCGTGGTGGGAGTTCAACTTGCTGCTCTACCTGGCGCTCTTCTTCCTCCTGCTCCTCCTCCTCGGCCTCCTGCTCTTCCTGCTCATCAAGCAGCTGAAGGACTCCGTGGCCAGCGCCAGGGCTCTGCAGCCGGGCCGCCCGTCCCTGCGGGAGCCCTGGGGCTCGTGCCGCGAGCAAGCCCTGTGATTCCGGGCGCAGTCTGGAGACCGGTGTGTGTGGGGGGTCCCCGCTGCAGGATGTAGCGTCCTTGCTGACGTCCCGGGCTTCCCTCGCTCCCTTTGGCTGTCTGGGTTTCGCAGCCCCCCGCATTTAAGGGAGAGCAGTCAAGTTTGGCCAGGGCAAGTTTGAGTTCCGAGGCGGCCCAGGGGGCTGACCGTGGATCTCTGCAGCTCTGTACGGGACACATGGTCCCGCGCCCTGGGGCCGAGCACTGTCGGCAGACGCCGCCTAGTATTGTGCTCTGCTTTTGCTGGAGGATGCAGCGTCTGTGGGCTGCGGTGAAGTAGTTTCCTGAGGGAGCGGGGGAATTCCTGCTGTGTCTGCGGCGTGCGAGGAGGAGCTGTCAGCCCAGGGAACAGCTCGCAGGCTAAGCAGCTGCTGGAAAAGAGGAATCTCCCGCTTGGTGAAGTATTTCCATCCAGGTGCTCTGAATGGCTTCTGCCCACTTTTAATCTTTGAGATCGATGACTAGATTAGTGGAATATTACTCGTATTCATGTCCTGACAACGGGCAGAACTACTGCACAGTGCCTGTCACTGCTTTCTGCCCTCTAGTGCAGTGCAGCAGCAGAGAGGAAACTTCTGGGCCACAAGTCCTCACAAAAGGATCAAGTACCTCGTTTTCAGCATAGCAGCCTCAAACACGGACACAATCTTATCTTTACATTCATCTTCCCCTTGGAAAATACCTGCTGGTGTAAGCACTCTGTTGCTATTCATCCGCAAACTTCCTCCACTTTTGATTCTCCCCCGTCTGCTGCTGCCTTTAATCTGTCTATCAGTCTATCTCAGTACATAATAAAGGAGAAAATGTGACGATAAAAGCCTCAATCCTGAAGTCTTTACTCAAGGGGAAAAAATCCTATTAGGCCAGTTTCATCTGGGAAATTATTTTGGATTTGCACTGGCATAATTGAGATTAGAATTAGAGCGGTTTGGAAAATTCTGAAATTTTTCAACAAAAAGGGGATGCACTTTTTTGCAAATATTTTAATGAAAACAATACCAATTTTTCCACTATATCTATTAAGAATCCAATCCATTTATTTTGTACGCCCTGTTCCTTGGGTCCACTTGAAATCACAAGCTTCACTCAGCAGGTAGAAGTGAAAAAGTGGCTGTATTGTATTTTTCTACTCCCCAGATCTCAGCAGTTAATAGGAACCAATTTAGCCTCCGTGCAAATTAAAGCTACTCTCACTTATATAATCGGGTAATGGTTTCCATGGGCCATTTTGCTGTCTGAAGACCACTGGAGCACAGCTTGGAGTTGGAGACACTTCCCTTGGCCACACCTTACATGGAGTGAGATGCTTCCCATGATGGAGATTCCTGCAAGATATGGGACTCTTCAGTTGCCCATTTAGGGCATATTACTGTGGTGTCACGGGCCAGGATCTGACCAAGCGAATTTCCTGAGAGCTTTATTTGAATAAGGACCCTGAGATACAGTCCAGTGATTTTTGGTTTGGTTTGAGAGGCTATACTGGCTCTCCCTTTTTACAGTATAAAATCTACTGAAAACAAGGTGTGTGAAACAACTTCCACCTTGACTTTGTGGCATCTGGAGTCTGTGAGCTACAGAGGAATGAGTCAGTAATGCAGTACATTAGGTTTGAGTTTACTGATCCATATCATAGAGATTGTACTTAAGTATCTTCATTTACATAGGGACAGTTGTTGGGATAAAACATTGCAGTGATTCTGTGCCATGACAAGTGGACAGCCACAATCTTGTCCTTATAACAAGGACAATTTTTTAAAAACCATGATCAGATAGTAACACCCATACACTACATTTAGTGAAATAAAAGGGTTGCATAAAAGTGTTTGTAATGCTGATGTACATTTTTTCTCATTTTGTTATTCTCAATTGTTAGATTACACAAATATACATAGTATTGAGTCTGCACACTCATGGGCGGTGGGTATAATAGGCCATGGAAGGTTGGGTGCTGCTGCCGACCTGCTGCCAGACTCCTGGGCCCTGGTGGCCCCAGCCCTTCCCCGAGACCCCCACCGCCTCCTCCACGCTACATACCCCCATCACCGCTGCTTGCCTCCTCAGGTGCTGGGACCGGCGGCTCAGTGGGGGACAGGGCCTTCAGGGGCAGGAGGAGCTGGCACTAGGGGGCCAGTGGCTCAGCCCAGCAGGCACTCGGGGGCTGTGGGCGCTGGCGGCTCGGCCCGGTGCTGGGGGAGGCCGGATGCTCAGCCAGTCTCTGGTGGGGCAGTGGGTCGGGGGCAGGGGGGCTGGCGGTCTTGCCTCCCCAAAGCCAGGGTTCACTTGCTGCCCATGACACTCATGCAATACAGCATAGTGCAGTGGCCAGTTAATATACATCATACAAATTAATACACTAATATTAATGTTTAATGTGAACTCAGTAGAATAATGTGGGTTTAAATTATGGATTCTGGCATTAACTATTGAATGTTCAAACTGTATTTTCTTGTCTTGTGTCAGCTTCTTCTAGTGTAATCCAGAGTGCCAGGGTCCGATGATTGAAAGTTGTTTTGGGGTGGGGAAGGTTTGAGGTAGCACAAGTTGCCTACAACTGCCTCCACCACCAGTAGGCAGGGCCGGCTTTAGGCCAATTCCACCAATTCCCCCGAATCGGGCCCCGCGCCTAAGAGGGCCCCACGCCCAGTGGCAGGGCCGCCGGGGGGGGGGGAGAGGGAGAAAGAAGTGGCCGAGAATCCCTTCCCTGGCTAGAGGATCCTTTTTAATTTTTACTCACCCGGTGGCGCTCCGGGTCTTCGGCGGCACTTCGGCAGCAGGTCCTTCAGTGCCGCCGAAGACCCGGAGTGAGTGAAGGACCCACCGCTGAAGACTAGGAGCACCGCCCGGTGAGTACAAGCCCCACAAGTTTTTTTATGTGGTTTTTTTTTTTTTTGTCATTCCTGCCGGGGCCCCGTCGAAACTGTTCGAATCGGGCCCCGCACTTCCTAAAGCCGGCCCTGCCAGTAGGTTGCCATTTTTTGGTGTGTCTATGGGAGGGAAGTGTGGGTTGGACTCCTCTGGCCTTCCAATAGACCTTTAAAGCTGCCCATCTCCAGTGGAAATCCCTGGGGGAGAGTGGCAAGGCAGATACCACTCTTCTCTGGGAGTGTACCATCCTGGGCTACAGCTGCCCCTGCTGACACAAGGGGGTTCAATTTCCAACCCTACATGCCAGTGCTTATGCATGGAACCCACTATCTCCAATTTACTGTGCAATTAGCTGTGAAATTAATCATTAACAATGTGGTGATGGTCAGTTACAAGAGTATATAGTAATGCATCCCTGTACTGTAATACAGTGTAGAGTTACGGTGGGAACTGTCCACAGCGTTATTATTGGCCATATCACCTCCTACATAAGTTGTTCCAGCACTGGGGACTGTTCATCATTGTAGGAGCTGGATTTTATAATGTAGTATGAGAATTAATGTATGATTTGATTTCATCCTGCTAGCCACTCTTTTTTAATAGCAGAAAGAAATGACCCTCTGGGACTATGAGATTCTGTTTTCCCATATGCATTACAAATTGGGTCCTCTTTAACTCTTTGTTTTAAGATTTAGTTAGTAAGAGACAGGATTCTCTATTGTGTCTATGTTAAGTAGATTAGAGGAACATTGAAGGCCTGGGTCTCAATGTAAATTGTCTTGGTTATTGATCGTAAAACTTAGCAAGCTTTAATTTGCAATGCCTTTTTGCTTGGTATAAAATACCTACTAAAAAGAAGAACAGGAGTACTTGTGGCACCTTAGAGACTAACAAATTTATTAGAGCATAAGCTTTCGTGGACTTCTGTTTGTATTCTCAATCTGTTTGTGTGAATGAGGAATGCATGCATCCGGAAAAGATAAGGTATGAAAGCCATAACAAATGTCCAGATGGTCAAGGAGAAGTGAGAGACTTGGAAAGACCAGGAGACCATCAGAAAACATCCATTGTATCCGATGTTAAACATGTTAGCAGCATTGACGACCTCAGAGGTGAGGCAGGCTCCCCCCGAAGGCGAGACAACAAATAGGAGATAATGATGGGAAGCCAGACAATAACCATCAAATGATAACACTACTTAAGGACTAATGATTACAGGATGACATTGCAAAATGCATGGACTCAAATGGGAATTTACAACTATAAAGCTGGGGTGTTTTGCATGGAACTCTGGGTTCAGTCCTGCAAGGCCTCGGAGCATCGGATCGCGACCGACAGAACCCAACTCCACACTCGTGCTCAATCTAACTGGCCATTAGATTGACTCGAGCTACACAGGGCCGGCTCCAGCATTTCTGCCGCCCCAAGCAAAAAAAAAAAAAAAAAAAAGTCGCAATCGCAACCAGCGACGGCAATTGGAGGAAGAGGGGGGAAAGCCGCCATCGGCGGCGGCAGTTTGGCGGCAGGTCCTTCACTCCTAGAGGGGCCTGCCGCCCCCGAATTGCCGCACATGCCGCCCCTCTCCCTTGGCCGCCCCAAGCACCTGCTTGTTAAGCTGGTGCCTGGAGCCGGCCCTGGAGCTACAACAGACTGGTAACTATAAAAATCACTGCAGGACTTGTGTGTGGCATATGCTAACTTGTATTTTCAATAAATGCTGCATATTTACCTTCCTCTATAAAGATCCCGTGTGCTTTGTATGAACATAACATCATGAGTGCTTGGATTCATGCAGGTGACTTTTTTGCGTTACTCCCCCAGGAGGGCTAGGTTTAACACCATTCTCCCCAGGGACCAGGAGGCTTTGGCCCCCTTAATCTATGGTTGAGACCTGAAGACCTATTGTCAGCGCCCTGTGTCTTCAAACTATTTTCAGGCTTCCCCTGCTTTCTGGGTAGCAGGGCTCTAACAAAGCCTTGTTGACAAGGGCTCATCCCACCCACCACCCCCAGAATCACCCTGCTTTGTGATTTCAGAATGCAGAGGGAGAAAGATGAGTATGTCAGTGCTAATAGTGTCTGCATTTTATTATTTGCTAAATTCCCAAAAGGTTGTTGTGGGGATGATTCTCTGGACAGTGTCCATCCCATCCAGTCCCAATCCCTCCTAGCTCGCCCAGTCCTGCATCCTCCAAAATGTGGAACCCAAATCGCACCCAGGGGGAGGTTTTGTAGGTTCATGGAAAGATGGTGGAAGAACAATGCTGTGGAGGTAGTACTTTTCCCTTCTGTGACCCCCTCAAGCACATATCTGCCAGGTCTTAATCTTCCTCTAGAAAGATGGAGGGAATTTCAAAAAGGATGGCTAATGCTTTTGTTTACTTGATATAAACAACCATATAATTGTCCTGACCTGGAATAGTCTGCATTAGCACAAAGAGATTACTTTTATACCTTGTAGATTATGCAGAAATTAACACTGAACTATTTTAATATAGTGGGAATATCTAATATATGTTTAATAATTATATTTGAAGAATTACTGCTTCTATGAACTAGGGAATGAGTTGGGTTTTGTTTTTGTTTTTTTTAATGAGTCTTCGGGTACGTCCAGACTACCCGCCATATCGGTGGGTAGCAATTGATTTATCGGGGATCGATATATCGTGTCTCGTTAAGACGCGATATATCGTGTCTCGTTAAGACGCGATATATCGTGTCTCGTTAAGACGCGATATAACGATCCCTGAACACGCTCCCCATTGACTCCGGAACTCCACCGGAGTGAGCGGCGGTAGTGGAGTCAACGGGGGAGCTGCGGCCATCGATCCCGCGCCGTGAGGACCCAAGGTAAATCAATCTAAGATACTTCGACTTCAGCTACGCTATTCATGTAGCTGAAGTTTCATATCTTAGATCGATTCCCCCCTCCCCCTCAGCGTAGACCAGCCCTTCAGCACTGCTATTGACAGGCAAGGAAGATGCTGAACTGCATTTTTTAGAAAGTTGGGAACTAGGAGCTGAATCACCTCTCATTTATACAAGTTTTACACTAGTAGCCTCATTGGAAAGTTACTCCTGATTTGCACTAGTGTAAGTGAGAGGCGACTCAGGCCTCTATTCTGTTGTGCTATGAGTAACATATCTCAAATGTCCTGATTTTGAAAATTTCTGCCATATAGAGGTACGTGTCCCTAAATTCCACTGCAAGTAGCCACGTTCTATTTGACAATAATCTCCAAATTTCACTGTAGTGATCTGCAACGCAAGTTGGAAGGACAATCAGTGAAGTTGTCTGACATCACACACACAAGTGACGACAGACATCTGCACTATCCAAATAGATTTCCATTTTTGGATATGAATTTTAGGGCACAGCTGTGGAGGACATCTGGAGCACAACAACAGGACAAAAGTCAGGTGGAGCTCAAGCTTTTCTATGCCAACGTCATATCTGATATTTTAGAATTTAAAAATGCCATACATTATTCCTGATATGCTTGCTTAGTGAGGAAAATGGACAGATACCGTGTGGCACGGATGGTGCAGCATCCTAGTTCAAGGGCTGTTTGTGTGAAGTTTCTTGGTCCAGTCACTATGATCAGTTTTTTGCCTTCAAAATGAGGGACATGCATTGTTTTGTTTAACCACTGAAAGAGAAATAATGCAAAGGATCTAAGAGAATAGTAACATGGGCAGAAAATAACACAAGACTGATCTTAGAAAAATTCCATCCAATATATGTGGATGGAGTAGGAGAATAACTTGAAGTCCTGAAGGGACAGGTAGCAAATTAATCATGAGTTTACAAAGCAATATTGCCAAAAAAAAAAAAAAAAAAGGCCCAGTGCACTGCTGAGCTGCATACGCATGGGCATCATTTCACTGGGTAGGGAGATAAGAATCCCTTTCTATTCAGCTCTGGTGTGACTGAACTGAGAATACTGTGTTTTGCCTGTGCACTTAATTGCTAAAACAATATTGACAGCTGGAGGGCGTTTAGATAAAAGCAACAAAAATGGTTAAGGGACTTCTGAGGAAAGATGTATAGCTTTGCTAGTTGACAACTAAGGGGAACATGGTAACAGTCTACAAACACGTGAAGGATGTAAACACCAAAGAAGATGAGGAATTATTTAGCCCAGCTAAAGAATTTTGTAACTAAGAGAAACGAGATGGAATTAAGAATGGGAATATTAAAATGGATAGCAGGAAAAATGTCTTTATAGTATTAAATTATAGAATACTTTCCCAAGGACTGTGTTGGAAGCCCAAAGCTTGACATGTTTAAAACCAATGTACAATAGGGAATTATCCTGCACTGGCAGGAACATTCAGTAAATATCCAAACAATTATTTGTCTAGCTCCACACTAATGGAAACTAAGAAACAATGCACCAGAGTCATTCCTGGTGAACCCAGATGAATTATACTATGACTTTGGACCAATTTGAGTTCTGGGAAATAATGTAAAATAAATGCAATTACCTATTTCTGTATCAAATACTTAATTGAGTAACAAGTAACATATTATTATCCACAGTCAGAACGACACAAGACTCACTCAGTTCTTTAATTTGCAGGCTTTCCAATGAACCTTTTGCTTTCCACTGCCCCTGCCTTTACTCCCCTTGAGTTTGAAATTCAATACTTAGGGACAATTCACCTCTGTGCTGAGGGCCAGCACCAAGACTACACACCATTTAAGGCCCTCACAATAAGTCTTAAATGGGACTTTAGTGGTGCAGACCTTGTGCTTGGCCTCTGCATGGGGATTAATGACACCCTAGCCAATGCTTGTGATTTTATTGCCAGTCTCCTGATTATCTGTGGGAGGGTTTTAAGCCCCAGCTCCTGGAGTCACATGGTTATGTGAGACTCTCAGCTTTCATTAAAAAAAAAAAAAAAAAAAAGATTGTCTAGCTCCTGTGACAGCAGAGAAAAGCTAGAAAATATAGCCCCTACAGGCTCCAGTACCAGGAAGCAACCAAAAAGAACCCAACATTTACTCTTTTTAAAAATCTCATGATTTTTAAGCCTATCTAATGATTTTGGGGGGCCTGACAGATGATTGTTGAATGCTTGGGGTTAGCAATATTGAAATTCAGCTGAGAACATTGCATTTCACTTTTTTTTTTTTTTTCTTATCCAAGATTACTGAAGTTTCCTGAGCCTGGTCTGCATTTTTAGTTTGCATAGTTGTGGTCCACATTATTCAGTATTGTAACTCTTCAGGCAGTTTTACTCAGTGTGGGAAGAGGTATGGGGGAATCAGTGCAGGTTCACAGTTCTCTAGTTATATCTCAGACTTTGCTACAATGGATGAGAGAAAACATTTGATCCCCTTTTTAGGTAACTAGAAGTTACTGTGAATGCATGAAGTTGTTTTTGATTGGCCATCTTGGCCCATCTTGTTTACTCTCAGCTAATAATATGTTTAGGGAGGGTGTGATATTAATGGACGCAAAAAGACCTTTTTTCTTTCTTTCTTTCTTTTTTTTTTTCTTCTCTTTTTTCAGATGGACAGTCTAGCCTACTGGAAAACAGGACTGGCTGCCATTTCAGTGGTGGCTGAGAGCTTTAGAAAATGGGACTATGTCATTTGGAACAGAACAAAGTGTCATGACAGCTCTGTCAGGGGACTGGTCAAGTACCAGAGTAATTAAAGGAGGGCACAGAAATCCAGACATCATAATGATTACAGCATGGTTTTAAGTGAAGAAATACTAATGTATTATCTCTCAACATTCATATACTTTGTTTTCCAAACTCAGAAAGCCTGTTAGCCCATATATAACTTCCTTAGCTGAAAGTGCACCAATGAGAATGGAGAGTGGGTATGCTTTTGCTGGTTTCCTGTTTTGTTTTTGCAAAACAAACAAGAATGGAAATGCACACACCAGTGACCTACCTAACTTGTCTACATCTCCATGGATTATGTTTTTATTTTTTTTTTTACACATGAACTCTGTGCTCTGTTTTTGTGACTATTTGTACCTGCCTTGCTGGAAACAGTGTTCTGAAACAATGCATATTACAGGGTTAAAGGGTTATGTTCCTTCTTCACTGAAGATGACAAACGATGAAGAAAACTGAATTACATTTTACTCCTAACTGCATACAGAAGGATCTACTTAATGGCACCTTAATAAATGATGCTCCCAGTCAACTGAAGTGATTCAGTACAATGCATTTCAAACACTGGATAAACTGAAAGCCTTGTATGACCTCTGAGCCCATTCACAGTATTAAGCAAATGTGAATAGGTTTGCTAAATGAATTTCCTTCTGCGCAGCTCTTTAAACTGTACAGTAAATGTTTCTCCCCTGCTCTATTGTGGCTGCTAAATCAGCTAATATTTATCTCAGTATATATTTCAAGAGTTTGATGATTTGTCCCATGCTTATTTTTTAAAGCAATTCATGGAATATCTACCAGTACAATGTGTGTTCCTGAGCTTTCTGCTTCCACTTGGTTGTCCATTTAAGAGGCCACAACAGTACAATAAATAAATGTGAATGTAAAGAGAGAAATTGGTCCCCTGCCTTTGATATCATTTTCAGTATAACAGCTGGAAAATACTGAATACCAAATATAAGGGCTGTTCAAAAGATCCTCAGAATTGGGGTACACAGATGACTAATAATTTGGGAGGACAAACCATTTAAGTGATATATGGGCTGATGTTGCAACGCAGCTGAATCTTGTTGTAAAGTGCATGGCAGATGTAAACTGAGGCCCTTAAAAAGATATAGACCATTGGGAGGGGCATTGGACACAGCTTTGTAGCTGTTTCTCTCTTCCCCCAATATTGAGACCTCAAGAAGTTGTTCCAATAAACCCCCCAGCAGGGCTAATGCTAGTATAGCTAGCTGTTTGTGTATGCTTTATTAGAATTAACGCTGCACTAAAGAAGATGCTAATAGGCAATCCTCTGTCTTAAGCATCTCCATGCAGTTTCTAATAGAGTTTTATTCACTCTGTGGTTACTAAAGATCACTTCTTATTAGCAGACCAAGTTTTGCTGGTGCCTTGAGTGGCTGGCTGCTTAGGCAGATTTTACTATTTTTGTTGCTAGAATATATAGCTAGAATGTAGGGCTTTTTGTTCCCCTGATTTCCTTTTCATTTTGATTGATTGATTAATTAATTAATATACTCAAACCAGCCTTTCATACACAATGTAGAATATCATGTAACTTCAACCATGTGATGAAACCCAACCTTCCCATCTCAGAACTTGAAAATGCATCATAAAAAGCAGCGCCAAAATCTTTGCTGACATCCAGATAATGAAGGGCAAAATACAAAGCTTTTGCATATGCTTCATAAACAGGTAAACTTAATGATCAATTTAGCGATGACTATTTCACACAGCTCTATTTCTAATATTTTAAATTGTAAGCTCTCCAGAGCAGGGGTTGTTTCTCCATGTGTTTGCACAGCAACTAGCACAATGGAACCCACAACTAGGGCCTTCCCGTGCTACTGCAACATAAATAAAATAACAGTAAATATTGCTGTGTGCTTAATAGTTGCTGGTCATGTTCCTACACAGTCAATATGGTACAAGCGTCTTACTTATTATGGCAAAAGTACTCTGTGGTACCTTCAGTTTTGTGAAAGTCTCTCTCTATAAACCAAATTTTATATTAGTCTTAGCCTGTGAGTTCTTTGGAGCAGGGACTGTCTCTTTATGTGCTTGTACTGTGTCTAGCAAAATGGGGCCTGAATCTGAGTAGGGTCTCTGGGTGTTACTGTAATATACATAAAATAATGATATTGCTTTCGGAGTATGAAAAGGATAACTGAACCGCATGGGTTGCAGATGTATGCTTGCCATTCCATTAGTTATCCTTAAAGGGGAGTATTTTGTTTTTGCAGAGCTGCACTGCAGGTATAGTTGAGAAGGGCCTGATCCAAAGCCCACTGAAATCAGTAGGATCCTTTCCATTCAATTCTGTGGCCTTTGTACCAGGCTCTAAATGAAATAAGAGTGATTTCTTTTCTTATTATTAGTAATTGGCCAGTAGACCAAGTGTTATAAACCACATCTCTATGAAATGTTCATTCTGTCTGGTTAAAATAAAGATACTGGAATTTTCAAACACTGCCTCTGTAAAGTCTGCCTAAATGATGAACTGAATTGTCTGATATGCATTGCCTTAATTTAAATATATATAAACTTTGGACACTTCAATGTAGAATCAGAAGATTATGGATATTTAGCAGGAGAAATATATTCTCTGTATAATATCTGCAGTATATTATTATGCAAACAAAGAATAGGCTTGACTGAGAGATGTTTCCATTCACAGGGCCTCATTCACCATTGCTCTACATTATTGTTACACTTGTGTAACTCCAAAGAAATCAATGGAATTACACCAGACTAAAAAATGGAATGAAGCAATGATTCACCATTTTGTCCTTAGTCCTAGTTCAGTCCTCTATCTACTCAACTATACTGCTGTCTAAACCATGCTGAATCAAGGCAAGTATGATCAAGCCATCTAGACTTCTTTGGCGTTTGAGGACTAGTATTCTTAGGACTCTGCAGCATATTCTCTTTGGCATGTCCTAACCTTAATCATTCCCAGAATATGCTCTGGTCCATATACATATGCACTTTGGTAACAATCTTTTTTTACTTAGATACTTTGCAGATATAACTGTTTAAACCTTTAAGCCCTGCAAGGAGTGCCTCAGAATGCAGACCTAACAAGGATGCATGATTTTCTTTTTTACCATTTGACCTCAGTTCTGTTGTCCAAAGAATATAGGTAGCAATTGTTTGTTTCTCTCCTGTTGCTATGTGAAAGACCCACACAAACAAGGGAAACTGTACTGGGGAAACAGACAATTTTGACAGCCGATTTTGTGTTTGTGTGTGTGTGTGTGTGAGAGTGAGAGAGAGATGTGGATACCTGACTCCTAAGAGATGCACAGAGCCCAGCAAACTCATTTCACAGAGGCCATTTAATAGTCATCAAATGGAAAAGTCTTGTACTCAGTTTCAAGCTGTGTTGGATTTGAACCAGTAAGGTAGATGCGGAAGGTGCTCTATAGCCCATTAATCCCCAGGATGATCTAGAACCTTCAACCCTCTTAGGTGAAGACATTTTCTATGGAAATCTCTGAAACAACAAAGTTTTAGAACCTGAAGGGCATGTGAAATGTTTAGGATTGAGGGTCAGAGCCACGCAAGATGAGAAGACACAATACTGACTGACTGATCTAATCCACTTACTTTCTAGGCATACAGTGCTGATCAATGAAGTATTGTATTGACTGGGAGTTGTTATATAAAATGCTTACAATTTTGCAATTGAACCATGTTGATTTAAGAGAAAGATAC
The DNA here is from genome assembly GCF_013100865.1 of Trachemys scripta elegans. Taxonomy (NCBI): domain Eukaryota; kingdom Metazoa; phylum Chordata; order Testudines; family Emydidae; genus Trachemys; species Trachemys scripta. The sequence goes on along the minus strand of NC_048302.1, from coordinate 39,389,867 downwards.
TTTAAATAGATTCATTTTTATTTGATGCATTCAGTTTATTTCAGTTTAAGTGGTTTAAGTTTGGGTATAGCACAGTGTGTATCCTATTCCGTCTTTAACCATTTGAAAGCTGCTTTTCAGTTAGTTAATAGGATTGTGCAATTCAAAAGGATTTACTTGACTGACACTTGTCTGGGCTAATATTATAGACAGTTCACTGTTGTGAAAATGCAAATGAAACAAATATTTGAATAGTAGAAAACACTGCAACTGTATTTTCAGTGCAGTGGAAGAAATCATGTGCTTTCATAAACTATGATGCTTTTACTTGTGTTTTGCACTGAAGTAACTAGACATATTTATTTTCCTTCTTCTGTGCTCATTTTTCACCTTTTTGGTGCAGAATTAGTCAAGCTCTGATTTTTCTGACATTATGTCTAGTTCTTCAGCCTATAAAATATAATCCAACTTTATATGCAAGTCCCCAGATGTATATGAACTGAAATCGGTGGGAGTCTTTCCATAGATTTCAGTGGGCTTTGTGTTCTCTTCTGTTCTGAAGCGATGCTATTACTGCACACATCACCGTAACATTGGAGGGGACATCTACAATGTGAAAAACTTCCCGTGGCAGCAAGTCTCAGAGCCCAGTTCAACTGAGTCAGGCTCATGGGGCACACATGTAGATGTTCCCCTCTGAAATCTGGCGAGAAGAGTGGGTCTCAGAGTCCATATTCCAGCCCAAGTGAGAACCTCTATACTGCTATTTTTAGCCCATATAGTGCAAGCCCTGTGAGCCCGAGTCAGTTGACCTGGTCTCTGAGACTTGTTTCCATGGGGGTTTGTTTGTTTGCAGTGTAGACATACCTCCAGTGTGTTCCAGAAGTGGATTAAGCAACATGACTGACATCTGTCATCATGTGTTTGCTCTCTCATCCTCTCCTCAAGGAGAGAAGTGTGCAGTGGAGAGTTTTGTTTAGTTAGAGAGTTTTTTTTAAAAATACATATTTATAAATATACCTGTTGCTTTGTATTTATGTTAGAAAAGTCACGGTCAAAGAAATATGTTCGCATTTGGAGCGGAAGGTGATGAGGTTTGTGATGGTCCTTGGGTCCTGGGGGCGTTCATTGTACAATCTTGGACTCGCCCCTGAGAAAGTTCTCTCTTCTATGCAGATAAACTTTATGCTTATTGTGAATAGTTCCATTGTTCCAGAGATGCATAGTTGTCAATCATGGTCTTAATCCTGGAGCTTTTGGCAGTCTTTAGATAGTCTGGCCCCAGGCCATGGAGTCCTTGAAGATAGGGACCTCAAGACCTTGAACTTTTATCAGGCCCACATTCTACTCAAAAGCTAGCTTCCTTGTCATAGAGGCAAACCACTTAAGCACATGCTTATCTCTATGAATTTGACCAATTCTACTGACTGACCAAACTGAGTAAAGTGGAGAATCTTTCCATGGACTGTGTATTAGACAGCATACTGAGCTACAGATGAATTTGCATAGAGGTGATGGGAATGCCCCCAAATAAAAACATTTTGGAATCAAATATTGAAACACTGAATACATCTGATAAGCAAACACATCCTTCTTTTTCCAGCTCTAGAACTATTAATCATAAGTCCCCACAAAGAATATTGAAAGCACTGATATGATATTTATTAGTGCCAGCCCATAATGTAAGTGCTGCTGGATGGCATAATCTAAGTGTTCTGATTTAGGACAAAAAGACAGTGAAAGCGTGGAATGTGTTGATAAAAGAAAAATGAATAATTATAGTATACTCCTACAAGACCTGCTTGAGCACATTACTGCTGTTTCATAAACTACTTAGAAAAGGCAGCCAGTGTGCAAATCTCTTGTGTTCCTAGCAATTAAAGTTTGCCTGTATTCATACTGTGTCATACTTCTATTCAGTTGTACCAATATGTATTAATAAATAACAATCTTGAGATCTGCAATTTAAAACTACATTTTAGAAAAGGCAGCATCCCTTTTCCATAAACAGGTTTGCAGGTCCCACACTCCCAACCGAGCACTAGATGTCTCCTTTTCCAAAAGGAAGCATAATTAGTGCCACTTTGTAAAAATTCAAATATCATTTACATTTGAACAGAATGGATTTCAATATATCAATGGTTAAATGCTTTCATCTTTTCACTTCCCCTTTCCCCTCTGCAAAACTGAGCCCCTTTGCTTAGTTATACTTGTTTGCCTAAACTTTTAACAGGTCCCAGTCATAATAGACCTACTTATACTAAACTGTTTGTCAGAATGGAGTTGGAGCACCTAAAATTTCTTTTCAGGGGCTCACGAGGAGTGTGCTCAGTGTTTTAACTGTGTGGTTTTGCCAGTCATGCTAGTCTGTAGGAAAATCATTCTGTCATCGCACAAATTACATTGTAACACAATATCACTAGCCAAGTGCATAAACTTCAGTGGAGTCCAAACTAAAGGAAACTACCAATCCTGCAGCCGCTGACAGCATGGATTCAGCACTAATTCTCCCTTTGCATATCTACAATGCACAAATAGTGCTGGATGACTCATTGATGTACTGTGAGTGTGCCTGAGTGCCTATGTGTATGAATTATAGGAGGAGATGCAACTGATGAATATTCAGATAGGATGAAATGCACTACTTTTTGCATAAAGCCTGTGAAAACGGGCTTTGAGAAACCAAACGTGGATTAAGCGGGGGTTGATTGGGATTCTAGAACAGCACGTGCACATGTTATGAGGATTTCTTGGCCTCTGGATCCAAATAAGCCTCTTTTGTCCACCCTCACTGGAATTCACTTGCACTAACCTGGCAGGTGCAGAAACCACTCCATGAAGTACAGGGGCTCTCTGTATGGTTCTACACACACCATCAATAAAACGGGGGGCTAATAAATTCTGCATAGGATAGTGTGTGGGACATATTGTATCTGAGGCAGAAAGGAGTGTTTCCTATTCCTAATGGCTGCGCAGAATATTGTCTGATGCAGACAGAGAAAGATGTAGCTTTAAGGTCTTTGTGAGTTCCTGAGGGTTTTCACTTCCTCCTGTGGTCTGATGCAAACTAGTTGTCACCAAACTCCAGGAACCTACTGCCTCTCTAAGCTGTGGTTCAAATGCTCAACCTTTCTAGTTTTTCATTTGAATGCAGTGGCTCAGTGGTGTGAATATTTACATATGATAGAACAGGTTTATACTGAGATTTGGGCACTTTAGTAGCCTAAGTAAAATAATTCAAATTTAACATGGTCTTTTACAAGTAACTTAAAATCAAGGAGTTAGTAAGCTAGGCATTTTCTAAAAGTGGAATGAACTTGCCGTCATTTCCTGTGGCTGGGATGCAAAGTCCAAAGTTGCTGATTCACCCAGCCTCCATCAAACAGATGTGAACCTATTATTTTTTTCCACAGCCTTCGTTGTAATCTCTCTAAACCTAGGTACAGTAAATTGTGTGGTTGTACCTCATAATTTTATCTAGTGAGACATTAATTTGATCACCACAACCATTTTGGATTATGAGAGTATCTGGTGCACTATACGGGGTGCTCCTTGAGGCCCACTGCTGAGTACCCTGTTTCCATTGTCTTCAGTGACATGCAGTACTTAGAAGGATGGTGCCCTCTGTTTGTTTTTATGATATCTTTGCTGGAGTCATCTTCATTTTGAACCAGATTCTGCTACTCTTATGATGAGTAGTACCTTACTTCTCACACAGTCCCCTTGTATTCAAAGAGACAATTTGTGGAATAAGATATTACTCAGTGTGTAAAGAGTGATTGGCTCTTTTAAGAGGAGATGAAGTGGGATTCACCTGTGCCATTATTAACTAGCTGCTTGCCAACCTGAGGGCATGGGGCTAAGAGGGTCAAGTGACAACTTAATGGACACCTGGGTCTCATACAAAGGTCTGTGAGTGCTCACCCTGGGGTGTGGAATCACAGAGTGTAAGCAGGCTCCTGAGGAAGGCCCTCAGTCAGGGTTTATAGGTGGCCGGGTACTGCAGGGGAACCAGCCTCTCTATACCAGCACATGGAAGGATGCAGGCAACAGAGCCCAGCAGGGGTTTAGAATGGTACTCTAGTGGAACCAGCCGGGGGCTGCCTGAGTATGCTACCATAGAGCCAATAAGACTCTCAAAGGTAGCCCAGAAAGGGGATGGGTGAACTGAGGAGAAGCCCCTTAAGAGTGGAAGAACCTTTTTTGTTGCAACTTTTTAGTTGCCCTTTCCCTACTCTGGACGGGGTTAAGATCGTTTGTGACTTGTTTTACTGGGGATGCTGAAGGAAGGAAATGGAGGCAGGGAGTGCCTGTAGAGCCATGCTTAGCCAGCAGGGGTGCCACGGGGCCGTCATGCCCTACAAAACAGTAGCAGAATCTAGTCCTGTGTATTTATTTCAGCAATGCCTAGACGTGTGCTAGGTGCCTTACAGAACAAACAGAGATGGTTCTGTGACGTTGTGCAGTCTATATGGTTTTATAAAAACATGATAATAAGTGAATATAATGTAACTGGGATATGCTTCATGCAAAAGGTCTCTTGTAAGGTATCATTACAAAGCTCATAATCTACTGAGTGTGATCATCCTATTTGTAGAAATGTACCACTCTTGTATCTAAAACTAGAAATATAAAACATAACTCTGAGGGCCTATTGTAATTATGTAAAGTGTGGGCCATTAAGGATGGTTTGGAATCTTGATGACTCCCATTGTCTGCAGATGGCTGTATTTACCTGTGAGTCTTCCTGTATATGTGTGTGCTGGCAAGTGCGTAATGAAATCTTGCAGTGACATGTGATCATGTCACCAGAACTGGAATCCATCTTTAACCTGGTGCTTTTCCAGTGAGGGGGGGTTGGAAACCCAGAGGGACAAAGGGTTCCCGCCTTATGCAAAAGATATATAAAGGGGTGGAAGAGAACAAGGGGGGAGAGGAGCCATCATGAAGAATCCCCTAGCTATCACCTGAGCTGGAAAAAGAGCTGTACCAGGGGAAAGAATTGTGCCCAGGCCTGGAAGGTGTCCAGTCCGAGAAAAAACTTACCGAAGCATCTCTGAGGGTGAGATTATCTGTATTCAGTTTGATTAGGCATAGATTTGCGCATTTTATTTTATTTTGCTTGGTGACTTACTTTGTTCTGTCTGTTACTACTTGGAACCACTTAAATCCTACTTTCTGTATTTAATAAAATCACTTTTTATTTAGTAATTTACTCAGAGTATGTATTAATACCTGGGGGAGCAAACAACTGTGCATATCTCTCTATCAGTGTTATAGAGGGTGAACAATTTATGAGTTTGCCCTGCATAAGCTTTATGCAGGGTAAAACGGATTTATCTGGGTTTAGACCCCATTGTGAGTTGGGCATCTGAGTGCTAAAGACAAGCACACTACTGTGAGCTGTTTTCAGGTAAACTTGCAGCTTTGGGGCAAGTGATTCAGACCCTGGGTCTGTGTTGCAGCAGACTGGAGTGTCTGGCTCAACAAGAGAGGGTGCTGGAGTCCTGAGCTGGCAGGGAAAACAGGAGCAAGGGTAGCCTTTGCACATCAGATGGCAGCTCCCAAGGGGGTTTCTGTGATCCAACCCGTCACAGGTTCGTTCTACTTACTACAGCTGACTTCTCAAATTTAGTGAGATTTACTAGTTGATTAAGTACATCTAATTGTTACAAATAGTGTGCTAAAGTTTCTCTGGTGTTGCCTCCAAACTTATTTACTCATTATTAAGCACCGCTATGCTTACTTGTACTCTTATGGGCCTGCATGTGCTCTCCTTTACAATGGGGTAAATCTGGAGTAACCCCATTGAAGTCAATGCACTTGCAGTGTGAGTGCGGGCAGGCCCTAGAACTTGAAGAGTATGCAACTTCTAATTATTGCAAAGTAGGGTGTAAATCACAAGCCAGTTACACTCAGGCCCCTTCAGCAGCAGATAAGGTGAAAGGTTGATCTAGTGGTCAGGGTGCTAGCCTGGGACTCAGGAGATCTGGATTCAGTTTCCTGCTACCTTATGCAAGCCACTTAGCCGCTTTGTTTCAGTTCTGCATCTGTAAAAGGAGGATAATAGAACTTCCCTACTGCAAAGGGGCCTGGTGAGAATTAACATACTACTACAATAATGGGGGACTAATATGTACTTTGGATGGATAAAGGAGCCTTAAACTCCTACTCCACTAGAGGCCCCATTAATTCCTCTTATAATTTCTTTTTATAGGCAGTTGAAATAAAAATATATGGACCACATCCTTAGATGGTATAAACTGGCATAGTTCCTCTAAATTCAGTTTTTATTTTTTCCCTGTGGTAGCTTTGTATTTGCTTCTTTCTGATTTGTCATACTTATATCAAGATACATCTACAGCAGGTAGCAATGAATGCTCATTCTTCTGCTGTTCTTTCATCAAGGACATTAAAGGACTTACCAATACAGTGACATTTCTTTGCACTCACATCTCTTATATTTGATAGTGATTTACTCAGCACCTCATGGGTTTTAGCCCAGTGTGATTTAGGGCTTGTCTAAATTTAAAACGCTACAGGTGTGCCGCTGTGTAGTGCCTCAGTGTCGACACTACCTACACTAACAGGAGAGACTCTCCCAGTGGTGTAGGTAATCCATCTCCCTAAGAGATGGAAGCTAGGTTGTCAGAAGAATTCTTTTGTTGGCCTAGTGCTGTCTACACAGGAACTTAGGTCAGCTTAACTACATGGCTCGGGAGTGTGGATTTTTCATACCCCTAAATGACGTAGTTAAATCAACGTATTCTCCTAGTGTAGACCAGGCCTGCGATTGCTCTTAAATCATTTAAAGAGTGCTGCTAATATCTAGATGGGGAGGAAATATTTTATAAATTAAACGGCTATCATTATTATCGATGTGTTGCCCATTCCCACTCTTTCACTGACATCTGCTCTGTGGGTGTCTGTCTGTGCTGACGCAGTGGGAGGGGGTGACTGCCAATTGAGAGAGTCTGGGGTCATTAATTCTAACGTCGTCTCTGGATACAGAGATGGATGAGTGTTGCCTTCTTCGTCTTGTGTGGTTAGTCTGCAAATCTGTACTCTGCCACTTCAATAACCAGTCAGTATTTAGAAGCGGTCTGTGTGTCCTAGAAGGGGTTATGACACTCTAGTTAGCTTCAGGAAGAAGGTAAGCAAATATTTTAATTGCCTTGTATTTTGTCCAGCTTGTAGATTCACAAAGCCAAGCATAGATGGCATTTAAATTGTGTTGTGAGCTTTTGGAGTTGCCATTCATTTTCTACCTTTTACAAAGCGCTCAAACACTTCGCAAATATCATGTGCATGTATCCTCTGAAAACTCTTAGAATTCTTTAGTTGGCCAGAGAGGCTGCTTTTGAGTGAAATAAGTCACGGACTCTCCCCGTCTGGCCTGGGGCATGCTGTACTGCTTCCCTAATAAAATAATGGAGCACTTAAAATCTTTATATTTCAAAGCACTTTACAAAGCTATCCTGGTCTCGTTTTTACAGATAGGGGAATTGAAGCACAGAGGATAGTGTGACTTATCCAAAGACAAAAGGTGAGTCAAGAACACAGCTAGGAATAGAACCCAATTTTCTGACTCCTTGTCCTGTACCCTGTATAACGGATCATGCTGCCTAACTAGTCTTGAGGGAGGTAACTGATATTTTCCCTAGGGTGCATTAAGCTGTGTCCAGAAATCAAATTCTGGCCTCCTGCAATCTTGTGCTGCTAGGTTAGCATGCTGTCCCTTCATGTTTCTTTAACATTCTTTTTAGTATCTTCTATCATATACATATTGAGCATATTTTAAGCTATATTTATTTCCAAGCTAACCCACTTTGAGTTTCCAACTGTTGGTTCTTAAGTGGCTCTTGACCTAATTAATAATCACACACTTGTCTTAAACACCTACTCTGCCAAGAGGAAACTCTAGAGTATTAAAAATAGTTTTTCATTTTTCTTTTCAGTTCCATAGACTATAGCTAAAGGCCTAGATTTGAAATCAGCATACAGGGGCTGAAGCCAGGGCCAGAATCTGGCCCAAATTCTTAACAGTTTGGGTAGAAAACGTTAACCGGATTCAGAAAAGTATGCTCACCAAGTCCCTGTAATGGAACATTTCATTTTGTATGTGGATAGGCCTGTAATGAAAAGCTACTGCACATGAAGGAGATGCCCGCATCTCCTCTGGTGACAAACATGAATATTTTTCACCAGGTCTACATGACACACTTACTTTGGTATAACTATGTCACCCAGGGGTGTGAAAAATCCACCACCCTAGTAATACAGACCTTAGCCTCCCGCATGTTGACAGTGTGATGTTGGCGGGAGAGCTTCTCCTGTTGACATAGACACTGCCTCTCACCGAGGTGGTGTAACTAAGCCAACGGGAGAGAGCTTTCCTGTCGGCTTAGAGCATCTTCATCCAAGTGCTGCAGCAGCTCAGCTGCACCAATGCAGTGTTTGTCGTGTAGACCAGCCCTAAATCCAGCGTCAAATGTTGTAATGTTGGCATGAATCACACTCTTTGTTTCCATTAACATTCTTTTACAATACTGAGTCTCAAGAGAGGTCAAATATCTACCATTAACATCTCTCTGTAATGGACTGTGTTTAAAAGTTATGAATCACTTATGGGAACCAACATCTCTAATTTCCAAAGTAAGCCTTAAAACAATAAACAAAGCAACAAAACCCTTCCCATTATTCGCTGACATACTTAACCTGGGCTTCATTAGACTTTCAGTGCTAGTACATGCAGCACAGAAATAATTTCATCAGCTGTGTGTCCATCAGGGCCACCCGGGGCGGGGGGCAAGTGGGGCAATTTGCCCCAGGCCCCGGGCCCCAGCCCCAAGAGAATATAGTATTCTATAGTATTGCAACTTCTTTTTTATAGAAGGGGCCCCTGAAATTGCTTTGCTCCAAGCCCCCTGAATCCTCTGGGTGGCCCTCGTGTCCATTATGGTAAATGGAGTCTTTTGGATCCTGCCAGTAATGCGGTGGCTTTTCTAATCTTTTCTATATACTATTGAGATAATTTATTTGCACTTGCATAGTACCTTCCATTTCAAGCTCTCAAAGCACTTTGCAAGCCTTCATTTAGGCTAACACCTAAATAAGGTGAGGTAAACTTTTTCTTTTTATAGATAAAGAAACTGATGCCCTGAGAAATTCAGTGAGATCTTCCTCATCACACAGGAAATCTTTGGTAGAACTGGGGATAGAACCCAGATCCCCAGAGTTCCCATCGCTAATATTAACCAAAATTTGAGAAGTGCCTTTTCCCCCACTCTGAATACTGGTTTATCATACAATCAACACCATGTCTCTAAAGTCCCTTTGGAGATGTTTGCCCCATGATATTTCACTGCCACCCAGAGAGACTTTCAGTCCAATCTATTGCACTTTGCAGCCTTTATAATAGGACTTGCAACATGTATCTCTCTTAATATATCACAGCAGGAATTTTTGGAGGATTATAACATGCTGCAACCCAGGAAAACCTTTCAATTCTTGGCTGTTCTGTACAGTGTAGGAAAGATGTACACTGGAATCATTAGGTAGCAACTCCATGAAATAAGCTAAAAGGCCCTTTCCATTTTCAATACAGTTTTGATATGTAGTAGTTGTAGCAATCCTTCCTTTAGCATGCCTTAGTTTTTCTATTATAATACAAGCTAATTGCTCAAATGTTGTGAATGTTATAGAGTACTTCTGCAGTGTTGGTATCAAACTGGTGCTCTTCCCTTCCATACAGTACTCTCATTCAGAAGGTGTAAGACTCTAGCGGAACTAGCATCACCTGGCAAAACATCTAACATTTTTTATAGTACAGAAACCACACTTTGAAAACAGCTGCAGTTCGGTTTGATTTTCTTTTGTCTAGGGAGGCTAATGATTTTTCATTGTAACTGACAAGTACATATACAGATCTCTCCCATTGTTGTTGTAGCTATGTTGGTTCTAGGATATGAGAGAGAAGAAGGGTGAGGTGATATTTATTATTGGACCAGCTTCTGTTGGTGGAGAAGATGAGCTTGTATGCTTCACAGAGCTCTTCCTCAGCCTATGCTCTGTGCAGCTTGAAAGCTTGTCCTCTCCACCCATAAAAGATCCAGTAAAATGTATTACTTCACCCACCTTGTCTCTCTCATATACAGATCTCAGCTAATTTAGATCAGAATTGTTGTTAATGAAGCAAAATACAACTAATTATTTTTGCTGCTCAAAGTGATTCCAATATGTTACAGCCTGTTGGTTAATTCAGACTTGGAAATTCCATCATGTTGTGACAGATGCAGGAATTTCCTGCAACATTCTTGAAAAAACGTAAGCTTAGGTAGCTTTGGAGGCCATTGCATTACAAATGCTAAGTTTATGTATTATTGTGGGATTGTATGTAACTTCTATGGGGGGAGATGGGACCAATGTAAACCTTGGGAAATGTTATACGTTTCAGAGGACTATTTGAAATAGTGTGCCAGACACAAATAAACTGATAGACCAACCATAGTTAGGGGGAGGAATATCAAATGTACCGCTGCTGGTTTTGCAAGAACTCAACCTTTGAAGCTTTGCCCTGGGGGAGGAGGGGGGGGGGGGAAGGGCTTTGTCTGCTGTGAGGTTTCTAATATAATCTGCATTTCTGAGGTTAATTTGGCTAACCAACTGCCAGCCACTGTACTACACTGTCTGGCTTCAAATTCGGTTAGATATTTTGGGATTAATTTACTCTTTCAGTGAATGATCTTGAGACTAACCCCAGGCTTTTACTTTGCATGGGCTGGGTTCATACCTTCCTGTGTATTTGGAGTTTAGCACAACCATCCCCAATCCTGATTTGAACCCTCTGGGTGCTGCCATAATTAAATAATTATCATGTGTATATGTTCAATTTCTCTTTGGGTTGGATTGTACTTTGTGCACAGCCTGGTGTCAGGGAAGGTGCAGCACTGCACTGTTCCAACAACAACTCCTGGAGGCATCACATTTCAACAATGAGGCACAAAGCCACTAGGGTTCTCTGGTGCACTGGGAGAGTTGTTTCCACCTTTCAGGAATTCACTAGAAAATTAGACCATGTTAGAAAATGGCCTGGAGGCATTGTGTTACACATGACTAAGCAGTCTGTGTAGACATGAACCATCATGTCAACTGTTGTTCATGGACGAACCTTACTGGAACAATACGCTTAACCACAACCAGCTGACATGGTGTTAAACACATGTGTACACTGGCTGCTAAATCATGTTCGATGTTGTGTTAATTAACACAACTCTCCAAGGCTATGTTTTAACATGACTTAATTTTCTAGTGAAGACAATACCTATGAGGATACAATGTGTATTTCTCCCTGTGGTCATGAGCCCACCCTCTTGCTGCCCATTTTGGTTAGGTGAGGTTAGTATGAGTCTCACACAGTTCTTGCATTCAGGTCAGCATACAGCCTGTGACTGTGGGAAGGTACAAGAGAGAGGCTACTGCATCTGTAATAGCTAAATGAATGAACCCATCTGTTGCACAAATATAGTCCAAACATCCTGAGATCCTTGGAAAGCCTCCTTTCTCCACAGAGTTATACAAATATTTGCTTGCTACTATAAACCTTGGTTATGCTTTAGCTGGTACTAAAGAACATCTGTCAGTCCCCACCCCATCTGGGCCTTGTGCTTGGCAAAGAAATTGGCCTGTACTACTCAGTTGAAGATCATAACTGTTAGCAATAGAAAAGCTAAACTATATTACTTAGATTGTAAGTTTTCTCTGTACTGTGTTTGTACAGCATCTGCCACAATGGGGCTATGGTCCATGACTGGGACTCCTAGGCACTATGCTAATACAAATAAATTAATAATACATTATAGCATTCACACCCCTACTGGAGAGGATCTAGTCTCTTTTGTGGAGGCTGTCTTTAATCCTTTCTTTTTATAAAGCTTCAGCACACTTGTTGGCATCTTTTCCATCCTCACAGCCCCTTTAGTGGCTGCTGCCACAGTTGAGGTAACTTGAGGAATTTCTTGTTTATTTTATGTAGTTTAACACATTCAAGTCTGAAGTTAAATCAGTTTATCTTCTTACCACTTTGCATGCTTCTTTCCAACTTCTAAAGTGGGTATCAAGAAATAGTTTTGCATATTAAATATAGTACAAGAGACATTAAATCAATGGAGCAAAACTTCATCATCCATGATATTCCATACAATTAAAAAGTATATAACCCACGAATCAAACAGGAAGTCAGGGGAGAAGACAAGTTTCTCTAATGTAATTTGAAAGAGATCTCCTTAAGATGGTGATATAAAATACATGACCATAAGTGAGATGTCAGTCATCCAGTGAGAATAATTTTGTATGTCAGGATTACCTGGTTTATTCATAGATTCATAGATTCTAGGACTGGAAGGGACCTCGAGAGGTCATCGAGTCCAGTCCCCTGCCCGCATGGCAGGACCAAATACTGTCTAGACCATCCCTGATAGACATTTATCTAACCTACTCTTAAATATCTCCAGAGATGGAGATTCCACAAGCTCCCTAGGCAATTTATTCCAGTGTTTAACCACCCTGACAGTTAGGAACTTTTTCCTAATGTCCAACCTAGACCTCCCTTGCTGCAGTTTAAACCCATTGCTTCTGGTTCTATCCTTAGAGGCTAAGGTGAACAAGTTTTCTCCCTCCTCCTTATGACACCCTTTTAGATACCTGAAAACTGCTATCATGTCCCCTCTCAGTCTTCTCTTTTCCAAACTAAACAAACCCAATTCTTTCAGCCTTCCTTCATAGGTCATGTTCTCAAGACCTTTAATCATTCTTGTTGCTCTTCTCTGG